>NW_010973325.1:2713731-2885680 GCF_000737465.1 Haliaeetus leucocephalus
GGAATACCCTGTTGGCCACTTTGGGTCAGGTGCCCTGGCTGTGTCCCCTCGTGCCAACTTGTGTCCCTCCAGCTTTCTCGCTGGCTGGGCTTGAGAAGCTGAAAAATCCTTGACTTTAGACTAAACACTACTGAGCAACAACTGAAAACATCAGTGTTATCAACATTCTTCACATACTGAACTCAAAACATAGCACCCTACCAGCTACTAGGAAGACAATTAACTCTATCCCAGCTGAAACCAAGACAAATTTGTACCAAAAAGGAAAATATTTTGCTCATGGATTTTTAAGTACTTATTTTTCAGCTTTCAGATAATGGAAAACAATCTGAAAAAGAAGCCTTTTACATTTTATTTAATTGGTCAAAGTGTTAGAAGGCTTTCTTGCAAGGAATTCACTCAATTAACAGAAAGACTAACATTCATAAAGTATTGTGACATAACTACACAGTCATGTGAGAATCAAATATGGTGTATGTATGTGACCTGTTTCACCCCAAATAACAGTACTTTTAGTTGTAAAATATTAATACTTTGTAATAAAGTTTGTCTTACCAACTGGGTGTATCTAAAAAGCGTGAAAGGGTTTATGAACATCTGAGAGACTGGTCAAAGGCTGTTCTGAATAGAAGCAAGTAGAAATTCAATTTACAATTCCTTTCAGAAAATGCTTCTTAATATGAAGTAAACCATTAATAATCATAATACTAGAACTAGAGTAGCAAGAAAAAAAATTAATTATAAAACATGCTTTAACTTATTCCACTTTACCTGGAATATATTAACTTGAGAAATATCTTTTAATAATTGCTAATCTTCTAATGCAATTTCTTGACTTGACACATAGCTCATCTTGTCTATTACCAGGAGAAAATAAAAAAAAAAAAAAAGGAAGAGACTGCTTCATTTGCTTATCTGATGTTGTTTTATTTTCAGTACTTATTAAATATTTTCCCACTTCTGAAAATGTAATTGTTTATCCAGTCTGAATATAGTATGTAATCACATACAAAATATGGTAGATAAACAAATTTAAGAGTCTGATTTAATCAAGCAATTTTTAAAAATCAATTAGGAGTCAGATTGTGAATCAATTAACCTTTAATCTATCTAGAGCATGGGAGAACGGAGAAACTTGAAAGTCATCTAGCTGCTGTTCACATTTCACAATGTACCATAAGGTTGTGAAATATTGTAAGTATAACCTCATAATAATATTTAGATAATGATATTTTTCATGATACAGATCTTCATAAATTCTTACAAGTTTAATGTGAAGGAGAACAGATAATAAGCAAAAGGGTGTGGCAAAACCATAAATGACTAGCAACTTTCTGAGCCTTCTACCATAGATATTTGATAAAAAGGCATCCCATGCCAATGTTCATTTAAAAAGTCTACTCTTCTCTTTTCACTGTAATAAAAATTCCATTACTCTACTTTATCAATAAACGGGCCTAGGTTAAAAAAACAACAAAAAAAGGGCAGAAAACCAGGAACCTTTCAACTCCTTTGCCCAGCCCCATCTATACAGATCCCAAATTACCCTTGGAAATGAATGGTCAGGAATGGTCCCTCCAGCCTGAAAGACCTTTAAGCAGATCTACCTGACAAACCACTGTACTATGAAACTGTTGTCTTATAGTCTTTTAAAAAACAAGATCCCCCTTTACATGTAAATGTACATCCCCTGTAAATGGCTACTCTCACATTTAATCTCCAATGACACTTGTTTAAGCAGTAAGGGAATTAATTAGTTAGTAATTTTATATCGCAGTTAATCTCTCACCTTTGGTATTAGCATTACCAAAGCTGAGTTGGGCAAACAATAATGAGATGGCAGAAAGACTAAAACTAATTTCTGACTTCATTAAACTATGGATCTCCATGAAAAGGAGAAAAGAGGGAAATAGGAATCCAAGTAATTTCCTACAGAATAGGGTTAAAGTAAGAAAGAGGAAGGAACGTTTTTATGAGAATGCCCTCTGAGATCATAGAGATGCACATAAAAATTTAGCTTTCATGAAATAGCTCTTCTGATTCCTGCCTAGCTAAATTCACATAAACTTATTTTGAAAGTAGAAAACGAAGTCACAAAAGATACAAAAAACTCAGGCAAAGGACGTTACTCCAATCGAAGACCAAAGGTTGTCCAGTTACAATCAGAGCCTGTAGTAGACGCCACAAGAAAGCGCTGGAGGGGACAAAGTGGATGACAGGCAGGTCAGACTACCCAGAGCTTGGCAGTCACTGGAACACCTTTGTTATTATTGAAGGAAATCCTAACAGAATAAGAATTTTATGATATGGTATGGGTTGTACAGTAACGAGCCTTTCTGGGCACATTAAAGAACCCAGAACTGATGCTTTCGAGGTAGCATTTCATGCTCATTCAGAAGCAGTAATTGTGAATAAGGAGATTACAAGTTTGGTATTCCTAATACCATGATTTACAAGGTTTTGCCAGCATTTTTTTTTTCTGTGTTGGAAAAGCATAACAGAGCTCCAGAATCAACAAATATTTGTGTAAGCTGGCCAGTGTTTGTCCAGCTCTGGTGCATATGGATTGCGCTTGAATGCGTATCTGCAAACTATTTCATCAGCTTCAAAAAGTTTTCAGTCAGAAATGCAGTACCAAATGCTCTCAGTGATGTCTGTAAACAGTTACCATTGCTATTGATGAATTTTTCAATATGAACTGAGGCTAGTATGTAATTACCTTTTCCTCCAGTGGTATTTTGTTAGTTTTCTTAATTAGCTTCATAAACACCCTTTAAAATGAACTTATTTTCCATTACTTTTCTGTCTTTCCATTACTTTTCTTTCCTTTTAGAAAAGCATGAAAATGATGATGCTGTATAAATACATTTAAGAAATTATTAATCAATTTATTGTTTTTCAGACCTAATCTGTCTGTTTTCCTGCTTGTCAGTTAGTGACATCATCCCGAATTTTAATCTTCTTAACTTCTAAGAATAAATAAAAATAAATTGAGCTTCAAATAAATTTGTCTCCCTTTTCTATAAGAAAGTAATTTTATTAGTTATGTGATATTGTTTTAATGAAAAAACAGCCGAACAAACAAAAAAAACCCTAAACTCACAACCCAAAGAAAACAACCAAACAAAACCAACCAAACCAAAAAATCCCCACCCTTTGTTTACTTGTTCATGCCTGTTAGTCTTAAATTGCTACCACACTCTGTTTTATTCAATAAACTGCTTCTGTAAGCAGCATCTTCTATTACTGTGAACAAAGACATGCTCTAGCTATAATCCTACTGGAAAAAGTCTCAGCTCTGAAAAACTATAAAATATAGACATTTCATATTAGGGGAAAAGGTAGGCTTTTTTGCTACTTGAGGGGGGTTTGGTTTGGGGTGGGGTTTTTTTACTGTTCATCTGGATTTTTTTTTCCCCTTTTTTTCTAATGTTACATTTGCTGTAAAGTGATGAAATTGCTGACTTGGGTGATGACAGCCTGAACAATGATTGCTGTCAAAGAAAGAACACCTTTTATCTCCAAACTTCTGAAATATTAAAGCAGAGACAGCCAATAGATATTTCATCTTTTTAAAAATGGCCTTCCAATTACCTTTCCTTTTAGTTCTATTTTTGTTGCACAAAAGGAAGCAAAAAAAAATGTGTGTTTGTCACAATCCCTTTTTCTTTTTTTTTCTGCTGATGAAAGATTTCTTCTATGTTGTGTATAAAATAATCTTTGAATTGGAACTTCACAATGATAGACAATATGCTTCTAGGACTTTTGCATAATGGGTATCCAAAGCTTTACTGAAAATCTGGATGGGGAAGAGGATAAAAAAAAAGTTCATCTTTGATATAAAGTTATTGTAATCTGTTACAGTAAAACAAGCAAAACAAATGAAAAGTTTTAGGGCTGACAAAAGTAGACAAAAAATAACAATTCTATACACAGACATACAGGCAGATATAAACACATGAGTAAATATAAGTTTTTGAAAGGTGAAAGCCAGACAAATTTCATCATAGTTAATAACCAGATAAAGGTACCACGGAAAGGTTAATATGAGATTACTTAAACAGTTTTAAATAAAAATTGATATGATTTCTGAAGATTAACTTCTTTTTTTCATTCTTGATACTTAATCCATCTACAGTATTAAAGATTGAAATGTTACTGAGCATATCTTGACACAAATTCCATTATAAGATGTGCATCCCAGGCTAGCTTTTATTTCTATAAAAACCCTGGCATATTGCTTTGAAGTCAGTTTTGAGTATAACTTTAATAGAGTGTTTTATTTACATGTGAAAAACTTCAGAGAAGTCACTGAAAACTTCTCAACTGTTTTTCTTAGGTAAACTAGATTTCTGTGTTGTAGTGTTGTTCAAAATTTGCTAAATATTCCAAAAGACTTTGATACTTGTAAGAAAAGGAATTACAGATCTTTTTATCCAAATTGGATCAATTTCTCACTTTGACATTTATATAAATATTTCAAAAGGAGTAAAAAATAAAATAAATAAAATTTCATTTGGAAAAACAGAAAAATTTAAATTTAGGAAACTATGGAAAGACTTAGGCAGAGAAAGTTAAGATTTCATGTTATTCTATAGAAAAGAAAGTGTGATTTCCAAACAGCTTTAATTTATTTTTGCCTATCATACTTGCATTAACTCAGGAATATTTTTTGCCATTTGCCTCAGAGGGATAGCTGATATAAATAAGAAAGGACTATTAAATTAGGTTATTATATTTTTTTAATGTATGTTATAATTAGTAAATTTATTTATGCACCTTTTTGCCTGTTGCCAGTTCTAATCCATAATTTATTCACACCTTCTAATTCTGCCAGCTTTATTGTTATCTATTATTATTCTTATTATTATTTAGATAATTAGGTGAAGTGTTACGGAACTCTTTGATAAAGCTGTGTTGCATTCTTTAGGAACTATCAAGATTTTTAAAGATGCCTTAGTCCTTACCCCTATGATTTGACAAATAATACAGTGGATTTCTGCAAAGCACATGAGGAAGATTTGTTATGTAAAACATAACATTGTTATGGAATCTTTTTATTCATCCTATTTTCATTAAAAGTTTGCAAAGAGAGGGATTTTTTTTTTTTAAATTTGCCTAGCCAGAGACTGTGTTTTTTTCTTTATTCTGTTAGTGAGAACTGATATGCAGAAAATATATATATCATTGCCTTTCACCAAAATTCTTTTCCATTAAGCAAGAAAGATTTCTTATTCAGGTTATTTTTCTTTATGGTGTTTTGAAATTTGATCAGTATTTCTTCCTTATACCATACAATATATTTTCTTCTACCTGATGTGGGATTGAAAACATTTTGGATTAGCTATTCATCCACTTCAAATCAGATGGAAAGTAGTTGACATGTTCGGTCAGTCCAATCAATGGTGGCAGCAATCTCATAGTTGAAGATATTTATTCTAACCTGATCTCTGTCCTGGGCTACTAAGTAATTTTTTAAGTAAGAATACAGTTTGGAATTATAAAGTGCAGAACTGGGAACAAATATCTGTGAGTGACACTGGAACTAGAAAAATATAGTTGACAAGGACTCACCTCTCTAAATATAAAAGTTGCAATATTCATAATTATTATATTTATAAATATGAACATATCTGACCTCCATTTTGAGTGTATGTTCTTCTTTTTTTTAAGATAAAGATGGCATATGAGAGAGCTAGGATAAAATTCAGGTCTCCTGAAGCTCTTAGGAATATTGCTATTCATTTTAAGAAGGTTAATATTTCAGTTACGGTGACTACTTTATTCAGTGCCTTGTGACTGTATAGTATATTAATTGAATGACACATGATGACATCTAGCAGAGCTGGTAATCTGTTTTCAATACATCTGCACTACCAGCTATCATCATTGCCTCTTCTTTAGATTCTATGAATTTAGTATTCTTTGCCCTAATAATATTGATGGAACCATTTAGAGCTATTTAAAATTTGAAAATGCCAGAAGTCGTAAGGTCAACAGAGAAATTTACTTAAAGAAATGTGAGTCTATGCTGAACCAATTGGTGGTGATTAATATTGCTAGTCTAAGTGGTTTTCCTTCCTTCTGACCCAATTAATACCCACGTGTCTGATCTACAACATATGTTCCAAAGAAAGCTTGGTGATCTTTTTGTGGATTCGATGGATTTGTATCACCTGCTGCAACTTAACAAGACAGTGACATATAAATTCAGGTATGTTATGAATATCATAAAGAAAGTGCTTCAGTCATTTTATATTAATAATTCAAGTACCACTAATATTGTCTAGATTAGTAGATTGCCTCAGAAGCAGTGGATTTGCACACTTTCTGTTTTCAGAAGCTATTCTCTCATGTGAGACTATAAAATTCTGAACACACACACACACACACACACAACTTCTGAAAATAAAGCATAATGAAAAATATAGAACAATAAATGTTAGGATTTATTTTCTGAATGTTTGATCTGAAATGTATATATATTTTTTAGAATCGCTGTAATCAAAATAGTTCATCATTTCTGTTCCATCTGAAACACTGCATTGTCCATCTCTAGAGGCTGAACTGGGGGAACAATCCATATACCTTACTGAAACAGTATTGAGACTATTTCATTGGATTCACAGGTAAGATCAAAGGGTTTACTTCCTTTTAAATAAAAAATTGCAGATTTTCACCAACCTGTAAACAATTCCACGGTGAGAAAACACATCCAAGGATTTTTTTTTTAATGGTACACAGCAACACAGCTAACATCTGATTGTCTCTCAAGGCTCTCCATACATTTTTGCACAACAGAAAAGTTCTAGAAATATGTATCTACTCCTGTTATTCATTGCTGTCTGGGGCCACTTGACCACAGCATTCAATTTTGATTCCACAATATCATGAGAAGAGCACTAGAGGTTAGCATAAATCATTCAAAGCCACTGGTAAGGGTAAGGGTAAATCAGAAACACATTTAATACAATTAATGCAACAAAAGAAAATAGGTGTTCTAATGTTTACTTCTCCAGAAAGTCCATTTAGTTCATCAGAAACCTTTCCATAACACTGCTGTGATTTGACGGTAATGGTGGGACTTCTGCCAGGCATGTTATGTTTCCTGAGATAGCCATTCCAGGGCAGGTACCTGCAGATACTAATGATGACTGATACAAATTAACTACTTGTGGATGGAATATAAATACATGCTCAGCATGCAAACAACCAGTGCCAACTGACTGCAAATAATCAATAGCTTCAAATGCCTGCTAGACTGCTAATAAGGAAAAGGATACTGTTTCTGTAGACTCAGTTATTCGGGGTGATGCAGATGGCTAACATCGATAAGATAAAAAGAAAAGATAGTAATGAAACTTATGTACAAAACACTATATAAACATAACCTAAACATCCACCTTAAAAAAACTATTAGCAGATTATTTTTAGAAGTGCTAGCTTTTAGTAGAAGGTGCGGCCTGATTAATTCAGGATACCAGATAATCAAGGTTTGCCTTTGCTGATATGAAAGGGTTTGAGCTCTGACAGTCTAACTCTGGGTAGTACTTTCCCATAAGTCAAGCAGACAATTTAGCCTTCGACTTATTCTGCAAAACCAATATCCACAATTAACTTTCACTGAGGTATCTTTTTCTTTCTTCAAATACACACAATTGAGGCTAGTTTAGAAGAGTTCTACCATACACAGAAAACCAAAGTACAATTTATGATGCTGTTACCTTACTTACGTTTCTGTTGAAATCAGTAGCATTACTATAGGTAAAAGATTATTCAGTGGAGCCAAAGGTTTTGGAATCTAGCTTCCACATTCTATAACTGCCCCTAGAAGAAGAGTTGATCTTAAAATCATAAAGGACAATGCTATACTCAAAACGTGCAACTTGCAAGCTATGTCCTGTCTCACAAACCTGTTAGCCACCTAAACCAAACAGAACAGTATTAACTGAACTTTGTGTCAAGAGCACAAATGTAAGCTTTATAAAAGCACAGAGGACTTGGTAAGTGACTTCCTCATGTACAGAAGACAGAGCTTTAGTCCACAGCTCTTTTTCAAATCCCATACATAGATTTTAAAAATTTATAGTATTTCTTAACTTGACTCAGTGAAAGAAGAGGTAAAGCGGTAAAAAACAGTACTTCAAAATTTATTTTTCTCTGAATTCTTATTTAAGCTCACATTTTTCAATATTTTTATCTCATGCCAATTTTACATCTAAAAAGATTAAAAGAGCTGTATTGATTAACACTTAATCTTCAATGAATGAGCATAGTCTGTAATTTTTAGTAAAATAGTATTTTTTGCCTTAATACTGCTTAGAAGTGTACGGATAATTTTATGAATGGAAAAGCTTTCTAGATTTTGTCTAAATGTATAAACTAAGGCAAGTTTCTGTACATATGTATGTGCCTCAGTACATGAACAGTCAAAACTAATAAGAATATGAATGAACTGAAATATTTTTAAAATATTAGCAATAATTGGACATGATAATCTGCATTTTCAGTCAAGCCTGTCTATATTTTTACGCTAATACTCATGGAAATCCTCATTCAAAAAGAGTATGGAATCTATATGTAGAGAAATTATCTGGATTTTGTTCTATTCGATTGATTCAAGAGAAAAATATAGATTTTACTTACAAGGTCTTGCAGGCATTAGTAGGCATAAGATTATGTGTCTTAGATTTATTTGAGGTGCAACTTTGTCATCTTAACTATACAACAATGAATTCACTGGAGCAGGTCTGTTATAAAGAAAGAAGCCATAATGGTGCAAAATATTGAATAACAACATTAGGATGGCTTGTGGGTGGTTGTGGTCCATCTCACACTACAGTTATATCACTAATATAACTTTGTCTTCTTTCTTCACTGGGACAAGCACCTACTCTACAGTACAAAAAACAGAGCTGATACTTATTGATGTAGTTTTAAAAAGTGCTGATTCTTTGGGATTTCATTCCTGAGAATTGGGATTAAAAAAAAAAAAAAAAGGAAAAATAGTCTTGGAAAAGGGGCAGGAAAATATCTGTTAGAAATTAAAGAAAGTAAAGAAGAATAATCAGGCTGAGGAAAAGAAAAAGTGATGATAAGGTGGTCCACCACAGAAGGTGGTTTATGGAGATGTCCAACTTTAGCAGGATGCTACCAAAGGTACAGTAGTATAGAATATCAACAGTGAGGTTCACCAAGTGGACCCAGAGGTGCCTCTCAGCCTTTCACAGAAAAGAGGTGCTTGTGAGCCCTAAGTCACCAGTTCATGCTTGCAGAGAGGCAGAGACAACTAAAGCAGACTCTCACTCACTACCTGCTTCTCCTCACTGCTAAACCCCTGCCATGATGCAGCCTTTGTGCACCTGGCCTTGTGTCCTAAAAGTCACTGATCCAAGATGCCTCTAAGACAGCAGATTTCTTCACTCTAGCTCCAAGGTCAGAACCATCTTTACCACCACTCAGACACCGCCTTAATACTCTGGACTGGTGTCCTGGCACCTCCTCACAGGCAATAAACTTCCAAGCAGGCCACTCTGCAGTCCAGGGACAGGGGTGTGCACTCCCCACTGCAGAGGGTAGGCTGCATGGGTGGACATTGGGAGATGTCCTCATTTCTTTGGGTTAGATTGAGAATACTGACATTAACATTGGTGCTGTGACCCTACCAGGGCATCTGGGGGACATACTGCCGTGGCATATCACTGCCAGATATCCCCCCTTAGAGGAGAGGGTGAGGATCACATCTGGCTAAGACAACTTTCAGGTCACAGATACAAGACCAGGTCCCTGCCAAGATCATTAGCATGCCATAGCCAACATCACCCATACAACCTAGCTGTTTCTTAGCCTTGGACATAAATGAGACCTAAACATTTGGGAGTAGCTAAGTTACAGAATCAAAAAGAGGTCTTGCCAAGGAAGATTTAGCAATGGTTAAAGCAACTGAGATATTCTGTGATGACCCTTTCCTTTTAAGCTTTTTTAGATTCTAAACATAAAGCTTCATAAAGAAAAAACTTGTTAGCTAAGAGAAGAGAAAGTAAAACTAAAGTATCAAAAACAACCAAAAGAAAACCAAACCAAACCAACCAACCAGACAAACAAACAAACTTGAGGAGGAAAAGATCTGATTCCTTGCCTCACAAAGGTAAATTTCCATTCATAGTTTATGGCACGTGCCTCAAGCCTCATCCTCCAGCAGTTCTGTTACGTATTGAGTAGAGATTACCAAGCGACCCGTGCTTAGAATACTGTGGCACCTAAATACTCAGAGGCCTAGTGGGGAAATGATGTTGACATAACACCGTTTTATCTGAGTATGAATCTGATTTCTCACTGCTCTCATTGCAGTTGTGAATTCTCATTCCAGTACAATGGCAGTTCTACCACCTGCAATTGAAACAGAGAGATTAAAACATGGCTGGGAAGGTTACCTGCCCTGAAATTTACAGATTGTAGTCTGTCAGCAGAAAAGCCATGACTATGAACGTGCCAATTAGGTGCAAATCCCAGAAAATCCCATAGAGACCTAACTACATGTCAGAGTGATTTGACTTGGCTGAGTCCTATAATATAAAACTAGCTGCCCTTGCCTCAATCAAGTGTCTAAAGAAGACATCATTTGCACTTCTGTGTCAAAGATGGTAAACTGAGAACAATATTTAATCCCCAAGTAGTCATTCCCTGTGGGATATTCTGTCTGTACAATTTCTTCACTTCTGACCCATTTATAATCACCGTGCAGAGTTTCATTCTGCAATCAATACTCATGGGATTTATAGGACTAAGTCTTATTAATGCCAATGGAATTTATGTAGGGTTAGTCCCTAGGCACTGTTAGCTGACCAGAGCCAATAACTGCTGGCCAAAGCTAGGATGTTATACGTAATTTGAGGATTATAATGATATATTCAGTATTTTTTGTCTTCAACTTTTTTTTCTGCTTTATTCATCAGGAGCTACAGATGCAATTACTAAAATAGCATCTCAATTTAAAGAGGATCTTCCTGACATGGATAACATTCACTTTCTGAGCAATTAGTACAGTCAAAGGAAGACTTTTTTCCTTTGATTGCTTGGGACAATTTAGGGTCAGCAACACTATTGTCTATGACAGTAAACAGGTTTATTAAATAGATCAAACAGAAATTTCACAATCTGCTTGATCCTTAATTACCTGCAAATTTAAATCCCTATTTTATTGGAAGTCTCAGGTGTTCTTCTCAAAATCTCTATTAAAATGCAAATAGGTCATTATATAATTGAAGCAATTTAAATAAAGTATACTTTCTTCACCAGTTCACCCTGTCATGAATTTGTGAAGATGTGGACTATTTGAAAGGACAAGGGCTAGAGGGAATTTGAGTGAGGTTTGTGAAAATCATAAAGAACACAAGAAGGCTGTCCAATCTTTCCACTTTCTCCAAGACTCAATGACGTCTCAAAGAAAAGTACAATGTTATTCAGAGTAAGACAATTAAGAGTAAATCTCACTTTTCTAATAAACTGATAAACATGTCTCATATGTGTGTGTTGTCTCTCCTTTTCACCATGTCTCTCATTCCACACCATGTCCCTTTCCTACTAGTGACTTGCTTTCCTGCTTAGTAAATGAAGCTGACATAAGTTACAACGGTGCTCTAAAAAGGATTGAATTTACTACGCAGTATATGGATAGAGAAATGCAATTCAATATTTTGCTGAACTGATGCAGAAGTAAGTGTTAGCTAAAACAAAATGAAGCATTTACATTATGGTTCAAATGTTCCAAAACAGAATATTCAATTTATATTCTTTTTCAGCTTCTCACTCTCTCCTTTCTCCCTCCCCCAGTTGCATCCAAACTTCTGTGTAAATGCAGGTTTCTCTGAAAACCTTCAGCTCAGAAAAATGAGCAATATTGCCAAGGCCATCAGTTTTATGCAAAAAGGAGAATTTGTGCCATGAAGAGATAAGGCAACAGAATTGTTTTAAACAAACAAAAAACCAGAAGATATCAAAATACAAACATCTCACAAGATTTTGAAGGAATGAGGGAAAAGACTTTAGAATAATTTGTTACATCTGCCTACCAAGAATATAAAACTTTCTGAGAATAAAATTACTATTATGCTTCACTCTTAGCAGCAGCATTATGGAAGTTAAATAGTTCTGAGGGGGAGGAAGAAAGGGGCAGGAGAAAAGGGAAGAAATATTGTCCCTGCCTTGAATAACATTTCTGCAAGGTTTCTTCTTTCAAGTACCCCATTCTGTTGATATCAGAGGGATTACTGCCATCTACTTTTGAAAATACATTTAACAAAGAGCAAATATTTTCAAATGAGAACCTGATTTTTCCTTTAATTTATTTTTGGGGTGTATGTGAAGGAAATTTCCTTCTATGGAAAGGGATGTATTTAGGTGATTTAGGGAGGAATGTGGGAAAGAAGAAGGGTAAAGGGATAAAAAAGACTGGTGACACATAAATGGTGGGTTGGTTGGTAAGCTTGTCTGGCCCCGCCATTCACGCCTGATCAGCACAGTCTGTCCTGTCTTCTAATGATGCTCTGTTTCTAATGACTTTTGCAGATAAGGGGCTCTCTGTTCACTGTGCGTGTGTGTATATGGTGTGTCTGAGTGCCAGCAGCTGGAGTCAGAGCACAGGTTACGGGGGCACGTGTGTCTGTGGTGCAGCAGAGGGAGGGAGGGATGGATGGAGGGTCTGGGTGCCAGCAGCTGGGCTGGGACTGTGGGCTGGAGCATGTGTCTGTATGCCAGCAACTGGAGAGGCCGGACTGAGTGAAAACAAATGCCATCTACATATGTGTGTGTCTATATGTATTCTCACTAGGGGACCTCCATCCTGTTCAGCCAGAGAATGCAGCAGGATGAGGCCATCGGTGCTCTGAGCGTTCATGTGAATACTTTGCGTGTCTGTATTACCCATGCGGCTGGCTGTGTAGATGCATGTGATGTACATGTGTGCTCTGCGTGCATGTTCCTACTGGGAATATATTTTCAGCTTTGCTACTGGTCGGACCTGGGGCATGAAGCTGCAGCAGCCTCAGCTCTCTCAGGCTGTCAGATTCAACATCAGATGTTTTCCTTTAACAGTTTCCATCAGGAAGAGTTGAGTAGCATCATACAGAATATTCACCAAGTCTGAGTCTTAAGATGTTGACATGACTAAGCTTTGGATCCATAGCCTTATATGTTATGTTCAGATATTTCTCCTGTTCATACAGATGAAGAAGAAAACCAATGATAAATCCTTCCAATTGCTGTGTGACTCTCTGTGCTGATGATTATATGGGACTAAGAAGAAAACCATATGCTCTAAAGCAAAAGATTGAATACATTACATTTGTTCTAGTTTGAATATCATAAAATTGACTATTAGCCCAAATTAGCTGTTAATCAATTAAATTGTTTTAACTTCCTACTAATTTTTTTTTTATGCCTCCACATTTATTATATATATACTATAAAAGGGGAATATTAAATAATTGTCTGATTTATACTTTCAAGGTTTGGCTGAGTTTGCATATCAGAATAATACGAAGACCACAGTTAGATTTTATTTATCTACTGACTGCTTTAATCATTTATCACAAGACTATTTCAAGTACACAGGCCAAAAGTGATATGTTTAAACACCTGTAAAATTACTCTCATCCAGAAACTGAGGTATATGTTTACTTCAACTTTGGGACTTTTCTGTGTTCTTCAACTTGACACCAGCATTTAAGTTGTTAATTAGCCAATATGAAAGAAAAAGTAATTTAATTTTCAGTTTACACATACAGAATTGTGTTAAATCAAAAAGAAAGAAAAAAAAGACAGCTCCCCGAAACCTAATCGTACATATTTAAATAAACCTTTACACCTACAGAGGCCCACTGAGGTAAATAAGGCTTTGGTAAATCGTTGCATGCCAGAGTCACAAGCAAAATTAAATTATTTTATTGGGGAAATAAAACCAGTTGTTGGGTCCTAACAGAGCAGGACAGAGTTGACACTTAGTAATTTTGAGAAGAATTCTGTCTCTAAAACTTGTTTTTAACTCATACAAAATGACCTCGATCATCTGCTTTTACAGAGTTCTTCCTATTGACCCCTGACTCTGCCACCCTCCGTTTTCCAGTCACCCTTCTCCCTGACATTACTTTCTTCCACATCAGAACGCACACACACATGAGCCTGCACACTGGTTGGAGCTGAACCAGTCTCACCGTACAAACACTTCTTCTGTCAACTTGATTGGACTTTCTTAATGTGAAAAGGAATTAACTTTCCTTTGATGTTTGAGTTTCTATAGGAAGCAAAAAAGGGATTCTTTCTTTCTTCAGTTATGAGACACCTTGTTATTTCCCCATGCCTCAAATTGTCTTTAAGTAAAAGCAAGAACCTGTCCCGTTAGAATGATCTGGTTTTGATTTGGGACCAGACAATTTATGATGAACAACCTCTCCGTTATCATTAAAAACCTCCTTCTTTCCTCGAACTTCCCTCCTATGAACCTGCCTTCCGAATACTTCCTGCCCTGTGATCTGTCCCTCTAAGTAAATATCATAATTTTTCAGTGTTCTGATATTTCTAATTCCTGGGGAAATATTCTAATGTGATGTGTATAGTATCTCTTGTGTAGGACATGTAGCATTCTGAGCTTGAATCATAACAGTTGTTTGAAAGATATAGTTGAGTTTAATGTAGTAATAACTGGGTAAAGCATTATGGGCCTAATTCTATAGGAGGTCATACTGGGTTATCTACCATTCCATTTTGGCCAGTTAACTTCCAATTTGTGTAAAAATATAAATAATGTGAAAGCTAGCTTTAAAAAATGGTTTATTATTGAAAAGTACAAGAAGAAAAGAGTGTTGGTGGCAATCTGTCTAAAATTGTTGTATTTCTTTTAGTAAGAAAATATCTTAAAAAAATAAACCCAGTCTTCATAATTGATTTTCATAACTCCTGGCAATGTGAACTGAAAAATATAAAGACACTTGATATAATTTTATATGGTATTTATTTCTTTTGCTTGGGTAAAGAGAGACTGTATTATAATAATCTAGAAATCTCATTTCTCATTTTTTAACTCATTCTCTTTGTTCCCGTTAAAAAATAGGTTGTCTTTCACAGTGTAATGAATGATTTTATCTGATCAGGACTCTGTCTTCCCTGGCAACATAACATAAGTTCAGACTATTGAAGAGAAATAAGCCTTTCAAATTCCTAGTAGCAACCTTTCACCTTTGCTCCTTGCTCTCATGAAAGAGTGGAAAGTGGAAGCTGAGTAAAGCTTTTCAGTGCCAAATAACCCCAGCTACAGATCTTGTTTTAGAGTCCCCAGGAGTGTCACTCAGAAGGCAGATTCCTTGACACCAAGGAAAAAAAAGAACTTGTATTTTGAGCATCACAAGAGCCCTATTGCTGCTGATTGCTAGAAAGGGAGAGAGAGAGGGGGAAGGAGGGAAGGAAGAAAAAGAAACAAAAAAAACAAAACAAAAAATCCCACAAAAAACCTTCAGAGGCTTTTAAGGAGCTTTGGGCTTTGAAAAATGAATAAAACATTACATTTGAAATCCCTTTGTGCATTACAACAAAGAGAGAAAAGTTTATCATAAAATAAAGGTCTGGCAACCTCAGCAAATATATGCATGGAATTAGAACTTACAAAGTGTTGTAAATAAAAAAAAAAATTAAAATTGTTAAAGCGAAGTTTGCCATCTGCGTTTGAAGGTTGTTAGAATGTTCTTTGTTGAAAGATGAACTTTTTCAATTAATGACTATGTAGATTTAGATCAGTAATTCCTTTAGTAATTATACTCCGTGTAAAGAAGGAATTATATGCCTTGTAAGCATGTTCCGTTCTATCAAAGTAGATTTCTGCAAAAACTGAATTAAAAAGATAGTTTATCAGTAGTGGTTCACATAATAGATATGTCAGTCATTGTATCCTGGGAGTCACATGCAAAATGCAGGCTTGATTTTTACCTAATAATTAGATGAATTCCCTACTTTAAACATATATTTTTACCTGTCAGGTTGTGAATCTTTTTATTTACTAGGTTGAGGAAGAAGGGAATGAATGGAAGTACGGATCAGCAGTGATTATGTTTCATTATTGAACTGGCCATAATTTCTGTTATGCTTTGTGTTTTTACTGAAACATTTTCAGCCTTCAGTGCGTTCCCATCATCAGCTCCCTTGTCCATTTAGTACTTGAATCTGAAATAGTGTTTTGGAGCAAAATCAGCTGGATATTATAATTTTTTTTTTTTTTTTTTCCTGAGTGAAAGATCGTGTTCCAAACAAATGTTTTCAGAGAAACTGAAGGAACTCATATATATTCATCTTACAAAGGCTGGCATCTGCTTCACTCACATGACTTTAATGTGCTTCAAATGAAACACCAGACCATTAATTCAGCAGAGAAATAAATTAGTCTAAAATATTTACAAAAGAAGATAACAGGGGCTACTAAATGAAATTTAGTTGTACCTCATCTTTTGGGACTTATTCCTTAGCTTATTCCACATGATGGATTAATGTGAAAGCTTATCATAAATCTGTTCCCACTGACTTCAGTCATCATCAGTGGTGCCAGAAAATAAGAAAACATGAAGTGTTTTCAGAAATAGATGAATACAAAAGGTGTATGGTCAAACTGGAAATTAAACTACATTTGTTACCAAAATAATACAAATAAGTTATCTTTAGCTTTAATATTAGCTTTTATTTCTCTGTCACCATAATACTTGCTTCCTTTCCTCTTATTATCTTTTCTTTCATCTAGTCAATTTGGCACTTGTTAACTAGAATCGATGTTGATTTTTTTTTCCCCATTGTTTTAGTACATCTGCATGATCTTTAGAGTGGGATACTGAGGTGTCAGCAGAGAGTCCTGCTTCTCTCTGGCCTGTTGCAAAGTTTCAGTTACTTGACTTCTGGCTGTATTTCTGTTTTCCCTCATGTTATTTTTTTTTTTCTGCATGATTAGAGGGATTCTAAAAGTCCAAAATTCTTTATCATTATGTGATTATCTGTCACAGAAGAGGAAAACAAGATCCTTAAGGTGAATACTTTACCATAGTCAATCAAACATGCAACAACATAATGGATCCCAGTTCTTCCCCGAGGACATTCTGTACTATGGTCATTTAATTTACATAATATCAACATCAGTCCTTTCTGCTGCTTTCCTGTAGAGTAATATCTGTTATAGCTTTCTGTTTTCCATTATTTTCATCTTTTTTTCATTATTATGTACTTAATGTGAACATTTTTCCCCAGCAATAACATTTCTTCTTTGATACGCAGTTTGCATGTGACCACAAGAAATGGAAGTATCACTGGTGAACTGCTGTATTGAATATAAAAATGGAAACAAATTTCAAAAAAGCAGCTAGTATCTTCATTTTAGAATGTCTCATGGTTCTCATATTAGTGGACTCACTGTTAGAAATCTATGAAAACAGGATTCTTTTGAGGGTATTACTACCAAAAAGGGATTAAGTGGTTTTGAAAGTCTTTTTTTTTGAGGTGTTTTTGTGTGCTTTTAATTATTTGTATGAATTTGCGGGGCGGGGGGGGGTGCTATATTCAATAGATTTTGAAAAAATTAACATTTGGCTACTATTTCCTAACTAATTCCCAAATGCTAGATTTAAAACATTGCACAATAAAGAGACACGATTGCCATGAACACGCCGAAAGAGTCTCGTTGAGTTTCCTTTCCAATACTAATATGTAACCCTGTCACTTGGATATGAAAGTAAGTCCAGAAGCAAGTAATGTTGTGCAGATATTCTGTAAAGGATTGGCAGGCTGGAGAGTCATATGACAATTAAGGTTTGTCTCAGCCTCAAACTCTTGTTTTCTGAACCTTTTGATTCTCAACAAAACTCTTAAACATCAGCACCATTTCAAGATTTTTCATCCTATTTTTTAATGGTCAACCATTTTAATATATTCTATATGTTAACTGTTTCAGAAATTAAATATTGTCCTATTCTCCACTTGTTTTGTTTTCTTGCTTATTTCAGAGATGTCCTTTTTTCTGGTGAAAATTGGTAACCTAAGGTGTGGAATAACAACTATATTAATGTTATTAATAATCTATACTGGCTAAGCTTATATTGACTAGTTAATGAAATTTTACATTTTTGTTTTACACATTTTTAGATTTCTGCATGAGCTCCTAGCCCATATTGATTTTTTTTTCCTTTCATTATTTCTTGGAAAAAAAAAAATTAAAAATGTTTCATGCATTCTCTGTTGACCTAAAATCCCATATTAAAGGATAGACATTGTTATGGGTTTACACCTGCCTCTTATAAAAAAAAGAATTTATAAAATAATTTTGTGTCACTGTGTTGACGTGGCCCATCAGAAAAGCCCTGAGATACTCACTCAGGTCCCTGGGATACCCAAAAAGGCTCTTGTTCAGATTAAATTCTGTGTGTGTGGTGGGGAAGCTGGTGCATGGAAAAAAAGAACCCAATATATGCTCAGGTTTTGCCATGATTTGGAGTCCAGACAAAACCCAGGCATCACTGTGTGCTCAGGAACAGGGAAGCATTCCTGCTTATGAGCAGAGAAAAACTAGGAGGGCTTCCAAAGCCAGTTAATGGAAGAGCTTAATTACTGGAAGAAACAAATGACAACAAAAAGAAAGCCAGACTTCTCCCGAAAAAAACGAGTTTTCAGACCCTTTTGTTCTTCTAAATATAAATATTTTCTTTTGGCTGACAACAAGTATGTTCTATATCTAAAAAAAAGAAAGATTGTGATAATATCCAAGGGCCTTCTCCTTATATTCTTTCCCATCATACCTCAAGACAAGCTCAATACAAAGAGAACAGGCATGGAAGAAGTTTACATTAATTCTTTTAATGCTGTATCTGTGTCAGTACACATTGCTTATCACATGACAGCAGTCACAAGCTCTAATGTGAGTTCTGAAAAGAGTGGAGAAGAAAGGTCATTTTGCTTGTTGGTTTGTTTAATAGACATAACTTCTACTAAGGCTTCCTGGCATTTTAAGAAAAAAACCCTGACTTTCTAGTTCATTTCCACATCTGTTTAGAAAAATAAATAAAATCAGGTTTTGTTTTCAAGAAGTTCTGCCGATGTCTTTCCTTTTCCATTAAAAGGTTTCAGTTTTAACAGCAAGGCACTTAGATATTTCTAAGTGTTACATTTTGACATGTGTTATAGGGAACTGAAGGTAGTCTCTTCTCAGATTTCCAAGAAGTTCAGAAAAGCAGATCCACAAGAGATAGCTAGAACTGCAAAAGAAAACAAATGTGTATATCAGTTTAATGTCCTTTAGGCACAGTTCAGCACTTTTCAATCTCACACTTCATCTTTGCTTTCACAATACCTATCCTAGGAATGAGATTAAACACACAGATAATGCAAACTGGTTGACACATATATATTTAACATATTTGTCTATCACTTTTCCCTTACCTACACTATGATTATGGATGCATAAATAAAAGTAAGTATAGAAAATAAAGAAATACTAATCACTAAAGGTAGGAATAGAATGTTTTGAAACAGAAGCCATACAGTATTCCAGATAATATAAAAGCATTAAGGTACACCTTTCTCTGTGTGCACTCAAATGCCAAAATACTATTTGAATTTTGTTTCATAATCCAATAATAAGGGATCATTTGAGTAAAGTGGTACCAGAGTTTAACAGATAACAATGTCAATAGCATCACTTGCCTTTGTGGTTGCATTGATTTATGTTTCACTAAAATCTTTCTGTTTGAGTTGGGTTCAGTTCCTTAAGGGATAACATGAGTCTGATGAAGGGATGAACAATTTTTCATCCCTTCTATCCTTTCTCCTCAGAGCCTTCTAATCAGCATGAAATAACTGATTGCAAGTCCTTCAGTAGTGGCTTTGTTTTTACCTAATGTTTGTCTGGCAGAGACAGAATTATTTTGTCCTGTAAGAGTCTCTACAGCATCACAACAAAATTTGGTAAAATATTACATTTTGCCAAATACCAAAAAAATCCCAGCCTGCAAAGGGTTTGACTTCCCTTTCAGTCCAGTGTGACTCAAATCTGACTCTGGTATCCGTGGAGTAACAGTGTCAAAAAAGTAGTACAAGGAAGATCAAACCTGAGCTTCCTGCTCCTGTGACAATGTACATCTCAGCATTTTTGCCTTCATACTCCCAGATTTATTTATAGCTGTTTATATTAAGAATGATAATGACCTCTAGGTGAGCTGTTTCCTGGCAGCTAATCACTGAGTGCATTAAAGGCCTAAGGCAGAGCCTGTGGGCCTCGGGTCCTCTGGCCAGTGACTGCCTGCCTGTTAGGAACCGCTTTCTTTATCTGGTATCACTCCTTAGTTTAAGTTCTTTCTGAGCTTCAAAAAGCTAAACTGTTTTGTTTTCTTTTGTTTTCTAGTACTAATTCCAACAACAAAACATTAATCTGAATGTGTTGTCTCCAAGTAATGTTTAAAGTGTCCTTGAAATACACAAAGAAAAATTCGAAATCTGATACATTTTGGTTTATCTTGTCTACAGATTTATGTCCATTGCCACATCAGAATAAAGGCAACAATTGTTTGCAGAAAACACTGCTTTCAATTTACAGACTTCTACTTAGAAACCTCGTTATTTCACACCTGGAATAGATTAATCCAGGATCCCTTGATTAACAAGATGTATAAGGGGAAAGTGCAATAAACCCATTGGGGGCACTTATTATCTGGCAATGGTGGGGGGTGGGGGTGTTCACTAATTCAAGATTGGCTTATGCCACAAAATTTTGTTTGTATATTCATCCTTAGAAATTCACTTTAAAAAATAATTTGGTTTAGGTGTGCTTGGGAAAAAGTTCTCTATGGTTTAATATCATTGTTCAGCATTGTAGAATCTGAGCAGGAGGCATCAAAATCTGTAGCAGCAGTCAAGTTCCTACTGAGCATCCTTAGCTCCGTGGTACAAGAACCATTTCTGAGCTCATAACTGTTTAGGACAGGAAACTTACAGAAGGGGGTTTAAAAAGATCTATTATGGCTTGAAAGGCCTATCCATTTCGTAACTATTATTCTTAGAAGGGAAAGGGTTTTTATGTTACATAGGAAGAACTAGCAGTGTGTCGTGGTTTAAGCCCAGCCAGCAACAAAGCACACGAAGCCACTCACTGCCTCCTCCCTGCCGGTAGGATGGGGAGGAGAAAATACAAAGACACGCTCGTGGGTCGAGACAAGGACAGGGAGGGATCACTAACCACTTATTGTCACGGGCAAAAGACAGGCTCAACTTGGGGAAAAAAACTATTTAATTTGTTACCAATCAAATCAAAACAAGGATATTAGGATGTAAAACCCAACCTTAGAACACCTTCCCCCCAGACCTCAACCCCACTCCCGGTTCTCTCCACCTCCTCCCCCCGGCGGCGCAGGGGAACAGGGGATGGGGGTTGGGGTCAGCTCCCCACACCTGGTCTCTGCCGCTCCTTCCCCCTCAGGGGGAGGAGGACTCTGCACTCGTCCCCTGCTCCACCGGGGGGTCCCTCCCACGGCAGACAGTCCTTCACCAACTTCTCCAAGGCGAGTCCTTCCGCGGGCTGCAGGTGGGCATCTGCTGCCCCGCTCCCCTCCCTGGGCTGGGGGGGGACAGCCTGCCGCCTCACCACGGGCTGCGGGGGCAAACCCTCCTCCCCTCCTTCCTCCTCACTGACCTCGGTGTCTGCAGAGGGGTTCCTCTCACATCCCACTCCCCCCACTCCCTGCAGGTTCCCCTTCCGAAATCTGTTCTCCCAGAGGCGCTACTGCCGTCGCTGAGGGGCTCGGCCTGGGCCAGCGGCGGGTCCGGCTTGGAGCCGGGGAAGCTTCCAGCAGCTTCTCACAGGAGCCGGCCCTGTGGCCCTTCCCCCGCTACCAAAACCCCGCCACACAAACCCAAAGCACAATGTTTCCCAAGAGCATCTGAGTTCTTGATTTATTGCATCCAGCTTGTGTTTGTCCAACAATATGTAATTCTTGAAAAAAAGTTCTCTGATGTCAAGTTTAACTAACTCAAAGTGCGCTATTTTTTTCAGGGGATTGTAATTCTGCGATTTCCTAATTTAAAATGCTGGAATTTGTAATCGTATTTGTTGGGTTTAGCTACTTAGTTTAATATAACCTTCTGTTTGTAATTCCCTAGATTCTCAAAAGGAAGGGTGATAAAGCAAAATGGGTGAGCAAAGTTTGCACAAAACTCCTTGGAAGTGCAGTCTACTCTAAAAGAAATACTGAATTCTTTCTCAGTGGAACAAACGTTAGCTATAATGCACTGTCCATTGCACAGGCCACTTTTTGATGGAAGAGAAGGTGTCATTGTTGACAGTGAACTCCATAAAAAGAGATTTATGAGATTTATGGATCCTGATTTTGGTAATCCCTTGTGCTTCTACCTGCCTCTTGATATTAACCTTATCTTCTTTCTGCCCTGGCATCTCCTGTTCTTCACACCTTTTATTTTTATTCATTCCCCCATGAATTTTCTGTTTTGTCTTCCTACAGAGCACAAATTGGTTTCATTTTCCAAATCAGGTTCTTATCTGGCCAACTGTCTGAAATTCCTTCGACATAACTTCTCTATATTACAACAAAACTAAGGGTTTTCTCCTTATTTTTGTAGTGAAGGAATGAAGGCACTGAAAGGACAAGACTGTTTCGGTATGCACTAGAAATCCAAACAGTCCTCACATTTTTACTAGCCTTACACATTTGTGGGGATTTAGATTTACAGAAGCTAGTAAGGCATCTGCATTTAGTCAGAACTTCACAGAAATGATAAAATGCATATTTTCTAACTTGGAGAAGACTGTATTCCTCACATCAATTCTGCGTTCTAACTCTTGGCATCTAGGGCTTCCTAGACAAACAATTCAAAGAAATTGTTCATGTGAACAAATTTGTGTTTTCTTCCTTCATCATATTTTGCTGAGCTTTTCCAGAAAGACTAATCCCAGGGCAAAGTGCTTAAAAGCAACTGAAAATGTAATAGGAATTCTCATTTTATGATGTTGTATTAAAACAAATATACACATTTGTCCTGAAAAGGTCAGTTTTGGAGATAACAGAGCTTTTCGTTATGATCTCGCATAGTTCTTTTTATGCACTTACAATGCCTTCATGTATACATGTACAAAGCCTGGAAGATGAAAAGAACTAAGGAACTTTTTAATGAACAAGTTCCTTTTCTGACATTTGTGACAGGCTGTAAGCTGGTGACAAACCAGATCTGTAATAGTCTTACCATTCCTGTAATCAATGCAAGGAACAGATTCTTACATATGTGGTGACCAGTATCCTCCTGTCTCTTCTTACTGAATCTCTTCTAGTCAGCTGTTATCTCCTATAGAATCAGAAACCTGGATTTGTTTGTGAGGATGTATGTTTGTAAGGTATGCAAAGTCTGTTCTAACTTCCAATGTTGTCAGAAATTTATATACTTCAATTCTTCCCCAACAGCTTTAGTTGAACTACATTTATTTTTCTAATAAAAACCAGAATAGTTTTGTTAACCCCAAACAATCTTTATTTAATACTGTGTCTGTACTGTGGATTGCCTCTTGCTGAAAAGCTGGATAAATTTGCCCCTGCTGAGCTTCATGCTGAGATGGTTAGATTGCCACAAGCACCTGCTCAAGCTATTTTAAAACAAACTCAGACACCTTTATTCTATGCTGAACCCTGGAGTGCAGACATGTGCTGAAATGTTTAAGCACTAGTAATATGGAGTTGTCCAGGCCTTTTAAAGCCCAGAAAAATGCCACCTCCTAGTTTCTCAACCAATATTAATTATACACCAGGTATTGTCAAATGCATCTTGTGCACTTACAGGTATGATTTCTCCAAGTTAAACACATTAAGGAAAGCAGCACAAGACACATTTTGAAGTTACACTCTCAGCAGTCAGTGAAGCTGAAAAGACAGTGTCCTTGATGCACACTTGGAATTTTCATCAGCCCCTACAGGAGTAATTTAAGATTACTTTATAGTTCCAAGAGAATTCAGCATGGGACTTGGTCCTAAAGTCTTGATAAACTATTAAAATGATCTTTTAGACTTTGTGTGGGTCCAGATAATATTAAAACACTAGCAATTACTTCTAAGTTATATGTTTAAAATTTGTTCTTGTAGATTGTTTCCAAGATCCTCATACATCCTGGGAAACATTAGGGTAGGAGGGGAAAAGCTTGAATACAGTTAAAATGAAATTATGAAACCAGTCTGTTTCAAAATTAGAAGTACATAGCTACATTTTGCCTTCATAAGTAGTTTATCTGGGAGAGGACATATGGAGCAAAATGTTAAATAAAAGGACTTGGTGTCCTTTGCTTGACAAAACGTCCCATAATCATCTGAAGTTTAGGTTGATCCAGTGCAAGCCATATCGTTATCTGCCTTCAACACAGTGGAGACATTTGCAAACCAATAGCAAAAATTGTAGCTCATTTAGATAACACATGGAAAGCATATTGGTTTGCTATACATGTGTAATCTGAGCATAGAAAAGTACACCCAGGGAAAACAATTAGTTATAGTATGAATTTTTAAATTATTGTTTTGGCTCACTATTTGGCAGTAGTGCTTGGAACAATGAACAGCACTATAAAACTTGTTCAGCTTTTTGTATTTGAAATTATCCTCATCTCTTCAAGACTTTTTTTTGCATTACAATGCACAACAGGATACTCAGTTTCCTCTTAAAAAAACCCGAGGGCACTTGACTGTGAGTGATTATTTATTTTCCTGGATAATTTTAGAATCCTTAAGAATTTATCTAAATATTAGGGTACCAGTTATTATAAATTTACTATCAAATTTCTGTAAGAATTACTTCTTCACTAGAAAGGCATTTATTTGATTGTTGCTACACACACACACACATGCTAATAGAGTTAAATGTTGGGATAGAGTTGGGGCTGCTCTGTAACAATTGATGAATATTTGATATTAACATGGTTACTCGGATCTTTAATTCATAATTTCAGTGGGCTAAATCAACACTGCCGAAGGCAAGAAAGCAGAGAAAGTGAGCTGTGATTCACTCTAGCAAACACTTGGGATGTTGTTATAAGCCATGACACTGACTCTGTTTTCAGATGAACATACCAATTAGTTTCAGGCAGACAGCCTGGCTACAAAACTGTAAAATAAAAGAGGAAAGATTGAATAAAAAAAACCATGTCCCAGTGTAGTAAGGTGAGGCAGACAGTAGAAAGCTGGGTGTGAGTCAAAGACCCTAGAGAGAAGAGATGACTGAGGGAGTGATGCCAAGGGAAGCTGAGCCACTGCAGCAGTGAGCTGATGCCAGAAGGGCCACTCCACCCCTCCTGCTTCTGCTCCCAGCTCCTCAGCACCAATTGCTTCCCTTGTCCCATTGTGGATGCTCATCTGTTTCCACTGTGCACTCATTCAGAGAACTAAACTAGCTGAAAACACATCTCTGCTGTTATGTAGTTTGTTCTCAGCTGAACTGGCTCACTTGAGACTCCCGTGAGTGCCTGAGCTCCTAAGTGAATTATCAGCAGGTGGGAAGGGAGGGGGACTGCTCCTTTCAACCACAGTTGCCTATCACCCTTAGAGATTTCACTGAAAAGGACACATCTTTGGATGTACTGGACATTTGCAAAAAAGTTAAAAATTACATTACCAATACTAACTTCTGCTAAGATAACAGGAGTAAAGAAGGCCATCTTCAGTACTGTCAGAGACTCCTGATGACAAGAGCTGTGATTACTCACCATCAGGGGCAAATGAATCAGAGGTGACACAGAATACTGTATCTCAAGACCTACTTTAAGGCTGAGGAAAAAAGAACATAATTTAATCTCATGCAAAGTAAAGTCAAGAGACTTGAGACTCCAGGGAGGTAACTTAAAAGAGAGAGAAAAAAATGTGGCTAACTGAACAACCCTGATGAGAAAGTTTACGTTTAAAAGACCCTCTACTGAAGTGCACATGCTGACTTTATACACTATAATTTTTACCAAGATTCTTCATAAAGCTAATTGCTATTGAATATCTTATCTCCGCTTGTTGAACATCTGCTTCCATGAGAGAAAATATCTTATAACTATGCCTGCCTCCTAAGAGAGATATCAGCAGTAAAATCTCTGCCAGAGCTTAAACTTTTTGAAAGCACAAGACTCCTAAAGCAAGTTCACAGGTCTCCCTGTGAACAAAGCGTGCTAGCAGGAGATACGGTGGATGGCATTCCAAAGTATACGTAAAACTGAGATATATCAATGTGTTTGGCAACAGAGAAGGAGAAAAGAAACATTTATGGGAAAGTCTGTGCCTGATGGTAGCTGAGGAGCCAAGAAAACAGCTTTGAGGTGATACCTGAATTTGCTGGTGTGTGGCAGAGCCCCTTCCTGGTTCCTAACCCTGCAATAAGACCCACGTTCAGAATGTCACCAAGCATAGCTGGCCTGTAGCTCAGTCCTGCATAGGAGACAGGACTGAAAAGTCAATGCTTGCCAGGGCTCTGTACATGTATGGAGTCAACACATGACCACAGTGCACCACTGAACTCTGATTCACTGAAGCAGGTCTACTAGAAAAGTTGTGATTCATTCTCCAGGAAGGAGCCCATCAGGACAGGAGTCAAGGACAAAACTAAGTCCAAGAAAGACAGTTCTGTTAGATACAGAATTAGTGACTAGACTTTGTCAAGCAAGGAACATCTCCCAGGCCATCCCAGAGCCTGCAGGCAGCAGACATCTCTCTTTTAGCTTATCACTGAGATTCCAAGTATCATACAAAAAAGGGCTGCAGGCAGAAGGTCAAGCTAAGTCTGAACTCAGTCAGAAAAAAGTACACACAGATGCTTACACTATAACAGTCAATTCAAGCAAAAAAACCCACCCTCCATAGCGAAGCACTGGGGTGCACCACTTTCCCAAATTCAGAAGGCAGCAGCAGTGTGCACAATGTAAACAAAGACAGTGATAACAGAACTCCCCGCAGAGATGAATTTCCCCATTTGGGGAGAATTGGCTGAGAGCTGCAACAGAAGAGGAAGAGAATATCAAGATGAAAACAAGCTGGGCATTGTTTAGTTTAAATTGGATGCTGTCCTGCAGCTAGCACCAGAAACGTTGTTAGTATCCCTAAAATAAAAGCTATCAATAGAGAAAGTAAATAGATAATTCCAGAGAATGCAGCATTGTATGTTCTTTTGCACTGAAAGTAACTGAATGTACATATAAGTAAATAATTAAATGGAAAAGAATATATAATCATTCTGGAGAAACAGCCTATTTTTATAGAAGCTCATAATGTCTTCAAGGTGATGCCCCATGTAGAGACTGAAAGGATAAAAATAACTGAAGTAGATTGGGGGGGGGGGAATAAATCTTTCAGGTAGAGTAGAGATGGGGGCTAATTTTCCAGCCTTCCTCTGATTTCTGAAAGAACAGAAGATTCCTTGAGTGGCAAACTGTTAGGGAAAGATAATGCTGAATACAGCTGCCAGAGCAGCTGTCTGAGGGTACTACTATTCAAATATATCTGCTATGTTTCGAACACACTTCTTAACAAATTTGAGTAGTGGAAGAAATTATTTTAAAAAACACTAGTCCTAAGATACTATGATAGCAAATATATATGTAGCAGATCTATCAAGGGAAGAATTAACGACACCTAATTCCCTATGATTTTTTGTGTCATTTACAGATTTTTCATTGACAATAAGAGATCTTATTTAATATCTTTGTGGGAAAATTCATGATGTTTTTCACCTGTAGGGATTCTCTCACATATCATAGGCGATAAACAAATGTCCAGTCTTTCCCTCGCTGGACTGCAATAGCAGAAACTGTGTCACCTAACAGCTTGTCTGTTTTCATGAAGCACAATATTTGTGAAACCTTTACTCCTTTCTTGTGTTTCATCAGAAAAACTTCTGGTGGGCAAAAGATAAATACATCTGCTGACAGATGCAACATGGGAACAGCTTCATATCCTCCAGAAAGCGGGCTAAAACCAATGTGCTTCAAAGATGCTTTTCAGAGCACTAACAAGAGTTGCCTCTAAACAATGAAAGGACAGAGAATATTCTTTCTGAACTTAAAAAAAAAAGTAAAGTAAATACATGAATATTAATACACTGAACATAGAGGCATTTGTCTAATTTAAGAGTGATACAGATTGGCCCCTATTTTTATTGATGACCACTCAGTACACATTTGTCCTAGACTTATTACCATTGCCAAAATGTATCTGTATTCTTTCAACTTGTGAACTTGTACTTTTTTATACAAATATTTTATCTGACATCTGAATTAATACCTATGACAAGCTTTGTGGAAGCAGACAGCTGATAATGTGGTGAAGCCCAGCAAAATGTGGAGCTAAACACTGTACATTCCAAACGGGTTTAATAATACTACATGATCTCAGATGAAACATGAAGACTCACAGAATAATGCTGCTCCATGAAGAGCAGAGATGATGGGCAGGGTAGAGAATATAAACCACATAATGGGGACAGTTTTAATTCTATCCAGTAAATCCAAGCCTGGCAATGATTACCAAAGTTAGGA
Source organism: Haliaeetus leucocephalus (assembly GCF_000737465.1). Taxonomy (NCBI): domain Eukaryota; kingdom Metazoa; phylum Chordata; class Aves; order Accipitriformes; family Accipitridae; genus Haliaeetus; species Haliaeetus leucocephalus. The sequence goes on from NW_010973325.1 coordinate 2,742,296, forward strand.
TCCAAGATAAGACCCCAAGGAAAGTGATTAAAGCTGTTAGCACAGTGTGGCCAGTGCAGCAATTGTTACCAATTCAGAATGGAGATTTTGCTGCTGAAGGGATTTTCTTTTCAAGAACCAGATTAGTTATCCCAAATGTGTTAGAAAAAGCATTTTCAAGAGATTGCATGAAGGCCACTAGAAACTGCAAAACCAAAATAAAAAATGAGATCCCCTTCACACTAATCTCAAATGAATGGTGATACTGAGGAACCTATAAAACCTTTCTTCAAGCAAGACACATCAAGACAAAGAACACCATGTTAATGCCAGAGAAAAGCTATTTCTGTGAAGTAAATTAAACATGCAGTTGTTTATTTTGACTAGGTATATGCAGTCTGTTCTATGCTATTTTTCTCATTATTGAAACACCTTCCCTAGGTGATATGAAAATTTAAAATGCGGTTGCACATTTGGAATCTGGAGTGTTGTTCTTTTTGTTTGTTTGTTTGGGGTGTGTTTTTTCGTGTTGTTTTTTTTTGACTAGGAGATTTCATACCACAGTCACTTCCTTGAAGGCACAAGATGAGGAACATTAAGTCTGATGGGTCTTTTACTCAAAAGATTAATAAATGTGAATCCCAGAACTTAGTAAATCCAGAAAAATGACTTTACTTTAGAATTATAGAATTGTATTTGTTGGGTTTAATCTGGGTTGGAAGGGACCTCAGCAGGTCCCTAGCCCAAAGCAGGGCCAGCTATGAAGTTAGACCAGGTTGCTTTTGCCCTGGCAAGAATAATACTCACATCTTGAAGAGGATCTGGAAATCCAGGTGGCTGCTGGAGAGATTGATCAAACATATCTGATTAGTATCATGATTGGTTGACTGTTTATATCATCTGGCAAAAGACTACATTGAAAACTACAGTTTTAAGTAGCTTACAGCATATGAGCAAAGAGTCACTCTACCTACCTAAAAGGCTGAATGAAACATTGATTCAATTTTTGTTTTCAGTGATTGTTAAAAACTATGAGCATGAGACAGAAACTGCAGTCTTTAAAAGACAGTAGTTCTACCCAAGAGCTGTGATTGTTATGAAAAGGAATACTTTGCATTGATAAAAACCAGTACATTTGGTTTATGTAAAAAAATAAATCTATAGCAACTCTTAATAATAAAACCAAATAGTGCTATGTGTTTACAAAAAAACCCTCAGACATTAAACCAGAAAAACTATAATTATTATTTTTTTCCCTCATCATTTGCATCAGTTTTATGTCCTCCTAGTGTAGTGATTTGAGAACCAGTAGCAATGAGTTAGTATAGAATAATTAACGAGGCAATGGTGTCTAACAGATTACATTGCAGTAGCCTTTGCTTGTAATAACACTTCAGTGCTGAGGTCAGTAAGTGTTAATAGTGGATTTGCAGAAGGATAGTAATGGAAAAATTTGATAATGTACTCCCTGAATTAAGAAAAATAAATTGGTCAGGCCTATATTGCAGAAAGTAACAAACTGCCAAGTTTCCCAGTTTAGCACTAAATGAGTTAACTTGTCCTCTGATTATAGATGCTGAGGCATTCACCTGGCTAACCTGTTTCCAGAATCTAAGTTAGCATCTCTTCATGATAATACATTGTGTCACGTTGGCTTGCCAGCTCCCTCAGAGCTAAGTCTGTGATGTGTGCCTAACATTCTCCACAGTGTTTGAATGCGATCTCAATAAATCTGACAGAAAAGTGACAAGTGGAGGAGAAAAAATTGTCCTTCTGGAGCGTTATAATACTGACATGGAAGGTAATGAAAGGTTTTTATCAGGTGTTTACTTTCAAGATGTTTAAACCAATGTTTTTATCTTGTTATCAGAATCCAAATATGTAGGCCTCAGAGCCATACATGACCATTCTGAATCATCATAACGTATCTGTGTGTCCTTATATGACTTCCGGCATTATGGCAGAGAAATACCTCCAGAAGAGTGAGTTAGTTAGCTATTTTCTTTAAAAAATATGTAGCTGAATGGCTAACTTGTGGTCATCATACTTATATGGATGAAGCTCAAATAGTCATCTACATATCTGAAGATGATTTGCCTTTGTGAAAAGACTTCATTTTAATAAACATATTTTCAGTTTGCCTGAGGTATTAGAAATTTTGCTGGCGTTCTACCTTGTTTCCAGTCCCACAGGAATCCAACATCTCTGGTTGGCACAGTGTAACACAGTTTTCAATTAATTTGCTTTCCTGGATTAATCTGGTTTTATTTCTTTTAGCTAAAACATAAAACTGGGTTTCTAGCCATATATGTTAATTCAGATTTCTTGACATTTTTCATCAGCTGAGGGCACTAATCCTAGTGTTTTACACAAATTGCAACTCAGTTTCATGATGTCTATTTGAATTCCAGCAGCTTTAACTGAGTATGTTGTAAAACTGGAATACAGGGGAGAAGAGAGGGAGGTCTGCAGCCTGTTGAACTTTGCTACAGTGCTGCCACAAACATTTAAAGAGCAATGAGAGAGATTAACTTCAATGGGGAATGGGGGATTAAACAAATTCCTGTACGTCCCTTATGTATATCGCTTGCTGTTGTAAGGTGTGTTTCATTCAAGTTGAAAAACACCTTGAGATCTTCAGATAAAAGGTGCTACAAAATTAAAAGTGATGGTGTTATTAGTTTATGTATTCCAAGTCCCTCTAGGATAGCTGCAAAATCCACAAGCTGGAGTTTGCATTAGAATCTCTGATCATACATAAATTTTCTATCTTTGAATTAGTGGATTAAAGAAACAAAAGAGAAACAGGCGCTTTTTCTGTGCATTTGAGTCTTGTTTACTCCTTCATGCATTATGTATTATATAGCATGTATGTGTGCTTGATGCTCCAAGTTATTCATAATTAATTAATAATATAATAAAACCCATCACATCTTTAGTGTTAGCATAGTAAAAAGTGGTTTACGTACTTGAGTAAGTTAAGACATCATGTTATGTTCTCAATTCAGGTGCTAGGAAACTCAGAGAAGCATAAACAAAAAGTTTACATTGTTTAAAGAAGAGCACAGACTGGAATTACATACATGAATTAGACTTTATACAATACTACCTCTTGCTGCAGCATTAAGACTTACCACATCTGCTAAGACGATGTCCCAGGTGTATAACCTCTACTGCAGAAATATCCTAGGACTGCTATTTCCATTATTTTATTGTTACAGTGCCCTTTAGACCTATACTTTAGTTCCTTTTTCTATAACATAAATGGGAGAGGTTAAGCATTTTAATACTCTAGTTGCTATAGTCTATAGCACCCTTTGCACAGTACGTTTATACTTGCTGTCTTGCAAATACTACATATAACAGAAACTTGTATAAAAAAAGGAAGACACAAGGTTTTCAGAGATATATGCAGATTCTAATAGCAATAAACTCATCACAGAACACAGACAAGACCCCAAGTATGAAAAATGGCTTTCAAATAACCTTTCTGTAGAGGACTTTTTTACCATTCCATTTTTTTTTATGGTGGGGTTTTTTTTGTTTGTTTTGGTTCTTTTTTTTTCTTCTTCTTGTTTTTTTTTTTTTTTTTTTTAGACTATTCTCTAAATTGGAGCATTAGCTTCTCTTACAATCAGATTTAAATTGTACTTGCCATCTTAGTTTAACATTTTTCTTTTAGTAATTTAAATGTCATTTCTCAGAAACAAATGGCCAGAACAAAAGGAAAGTATTGCATAGTTGGATGGTGTTTAAAGGCACGCAGATAAACAAAGTCCATTGTAATTATGCCAGGGGCATAATTTTGTCTGTTCTGCTCTGCCTTCTATAATTAGTCTTGGAAGCAAATACTGTTATATTCAGCCATGAAATGAAGTGGAAGAGCTGAGTTCATTAGAGATTAATAAAGTCTCCATGAACATTCCTAAAAAGCTACTGAACCCTTAAGTATAGATTATAGGTCAGAACACATTGCCAGTACTTCCTCAGAGGGCAAGAAATTGAGTACACTATCTATTAACTACAAAGAGAGTGAATAGAGGGCTGTCGAATGTTAATGGAAGATTTTAACAAATTACACCACAGAAAAAGATGTGTGGTATTTTTATTATGACATTTAAATGTATTTTTAACATTCTTAGAACTGAGATCTTTTAAGAAAAAATCCACAGCTCTCATTACTGAAATTCATTACAGCAATATGTGCATGTTTAAGTAGCATTGCTCATTTATAAAGACATTTTAATGTAATTTTCTGAGAAATTCTAAACTATATTACCAAACTATATAAAATCCCTACATTTGAAATGATGAGTCTCTCTACCCAGACACCTTCTAAAGGGAAGTGTCAGCTAGTGAGAAAATGTTTTCACTTTTATTTTCATAAATGGTAGACAGAATACAAAAAGTGATAACGCTATTGTGTAAGCTTCTCAGAATATACATTATTGCAAGCCCTGATCACTGTATCATAAAGAGCAATATCAAAGGAAAATGGATACCTACTAGGGAGAAGAGAATTTAACAACAAGCACGCTTCTTCATGAGCTGGAAAATGCTCTTACAGGTGCACCTTAAATATTCCTCTTCTGCTTCTGCTTCAGTCTTTTAATTATTCTGTTTCCCACAGTCAATTTCTCCCTGTTGACACAGCTTATTTCCAGGCAATTGCTTAAAGTTTTCAAAAGATCACAAGAAAATTGCCCTGTACTTTTTGAATGGATTATCCAAAAACCAGTCTTTCAACCCAATGTTAATCTTCTCATCCTTTCCTACCTCATATTACTTACAGTAAGCATGGAAACATTAAGCGATATACATGTTGCAAATCTGACATCAGGCAGACCTCATGGACAGAATGTTAAGACTTGACCTCCCGTTCTCTTGCACTGTTATCTAAACTAACTTTGTGATCTTCTGCTCATTGCCCAACTCAAACGATAATTAACCTGATTTGTCAACTCTGAAACTGTTTATGTTGCAAAACTGTTAAGTCACTGTTACTCTGAACCAAAAAAAACCCCAAAGCCACAAAGAAATAAACAAAAAAAAATCATATTAATTGGAAAAAATCCTGAGAAGTGACCATGAGATGGCTAACCAAAATAAGTATGATTCTTTACCCTAACAAAGCAGATGTTAATGTGAGATGTTTTCTATTTGCTTGAGACTTCAATTTTGTCAAGAAACAAGAAGAATAATTTCAGGGATAGAAATTACAGAATACCAAATGGAATTAAACTGTCCATGCTAGGTTCTCAAAGAAGAAAGTTCTGAAAAAACAAAATGGGGATGGAGGCAGGGTAAAAAAGATTGAATTCTATTCTGAGGGAGACACACATTGATGAGAATGTTATCGTGATAAGATTGAAGAGATCCTATATAAGTTTATGATTTCAGAGTGTGAGTGTCATTGTTATGTCCAAGGAGCTCATTTAAATGACTATTTGGTTATGGTTTTGTTCAATTCATTATATCTCTCTGTGTATATATATATATGTATATATACACACACACACACATACTTTCACTGATTGCAGATGCAGAGACTAGTAAATATTGGTTTTCCTTTATTTTTGTTTTACCACTCTTTTAATTGCTGTAAACTGGACATGACTAGAGACAGATATTGGATGGGAATTCTCTTATGTTTCCTGTTGATTGAGGTTATGTCTGCACAGCTAAATGTATACAGTCTTGGGCTTTCTCCTCAGTTCATAGAGTAAATACAGCAAGATGGTCTCCTCCTACATTGTTCAAGATTATTCTTTCTTCTAAAGGAGCAAGTCACATCCATGCAGCATGGCATTTGAGTCATTATGTATTTTGTAGGATGAAGTGTTTACTCCCACTTACATCTCTTGAACATGATGTTTTTCAAAGTCAAGATGAACAGAAAGCTTAAATTTCTGGGTGTAGAGGGTTACCATCTCCAAATTTCTTGTATTTTATGCAACTGGAATGATTAATATTTTTCCTAGCCGTCAAAGAAATCATCAACTGACATTACTAAATTAGGGAAAACACTGCTTTACATGCTACAGAGTCATCTACTACAGCCTCATAATATGCATTATTAAGTGCAATACTTTTTTATATAGTAATATTTACCCATTTCTTACTACTAGCCTGTGCAGTTTGTGCTAACACAGTGAAGTCCTTATGGATGAATGACTGCATGTACTACAGTAAACAGATCTCATTTTGAAAGATTCGGGCTTCTAGTATTTGTAAATTGTTTTTGTTCTGCTCAGATACAGGTGAATTTTAAAACATGAAATCAATTCTAGAATGAAAAAACCTTGCTGAAGTGAAATAGAAACACTATTCCCAACCTCCCCACTCCCTACTCCTATTTGATAGCTTTAAAGAGAAGATGAAAACAAGAGACTAGAATAAGCAGTGTAGATTAATCGGTAATATGGATGAACGCTTTTTCTTGCTCTTTAAACAACTGCATCTCTAATTTACCACACTGTTATCAGCTTTTAGCTTTTATCATCCTAAAGTCACTGGATGAGATTCTACCTTATTTCTAAGGGCTTTTACTAAAAATGAGATTAAGGCCAGACTCTCAGAAGGGTATAAATCAGTGTAGCAGCTCTGTTGACTCCAGTGGATGTCACTGCCTTATGTCACCTCAACCACACGGACGTTCTCCAAGATACCAGTTCTTTAAGACTGAAACTGGGACATAACACTCACCAGATGTATTGTTCTCTGAACTTTCTGTTTTGGTTGCAGTGTTAAGTCATTGGTAGTCTTTTCCAATAATGATTTTGTGTATGATATGAAAGTGTCACGATTGTACATAACCTGGGGACTGTGACAACCCAAGCAAAGTGGGCAAAATGCTGCAATCTGGATCTTGATGGTATCTCTTCATAAATCTGAAAGCATCTTACGCTCCCTACTATATGCATAATTCTGCATTTAACACATGCTTTATGGTATGTCTTTATATGATATAATTTTTCAGATACTACATTTTATAGGAAAACAGTAAGTTATAGATTTTTTCCCAAAGGACCAATATTTTTCTTCTTTATGTATATGTATGGCTATTACTCCATTAATTTCTGTAATCTCTTTGGAGTAACTGGAGAACTTTAGCCCATCTACTCCACAGAGGACTAGATTTCCACATCTCTGGAGAAATACAAAAGTCAATGCCCTAGCTGGCTAGTTTTTCTTTTTCTTCCTTTTAAGGTTCTTCTTCTGTTTGAAAGGACCTTTAAGACTGGAAGGATTTTTTTGAGTGTTTTTGGGGGTTTGGGGGCTTTCTTAATTTTCTCCTGTGTCAACAATTGTTATAATTATATTTTATTATGGTAGCACTATATGTGCAGGCAGATATGAAGTTTCAGCAACTTAATTCCCATTTATAAAAAAAATGAAACTTAATCTGGAGATGCTGGATATTTGTCTTGAGTCATTCTGGGAGAAATCCAAGCTTACTTCAATGTACCAGAGCACTAATACATTATGGCACATGCAATAAGAAAATTCAACAAGTGTAGGTTATGTCTTGACCTTAAAGGTCAGAAAATTGACATAGTTGGATGAAAGTGTCTTGGTAGGATCATTTAAACTGAGATGGGTGGGTGATTCACAACAGGTTATACAGCAAACCATCTGAGTACCACTTATTCAGTGATTAAGCGAAGTAGTTATTGAATATAACTGAATACTCTATTTGGTTGTCGGGAGGAATTAATTTGCATTATTTATTATATATCTGTGAGCATTATTATATATCTGTGAGCTGTAGGACTTGGTGCAAGTATAATTTTTTGTGTTTCCTGATATTCCTTTCCCCTTTTGGTGAGATTAGAAATAATCCACATCTAGATAACAAAAATATAGAAAAGACCTTATTTTGAAAATAAGGTCTATTATTAGCCAAGTAGCTTCAAAACCAAAATCCATGATAACCGCAAACAGTAGTGTCTAGAGTTCATTGTAGCTGCCAAATTATGTTTAGATTTCTATGTACAGTAAAAAAAATATTCCCTTAAAGATATTGATCTGCATATATATACATTCAGAAATTCAGATCCTGATAATGCATAGGTAACTGAATTTTTATTAATCTCTAAATCAAAAGTATACATAACCATTGTATATGCTCCAGAGAAGAAGCTAACTGTACAATAGAAGTTGTCTTAGCTGTAATTTCTATTTAGCACTTTACTGATTGTTAGACTTTTCAGCAACTTTTTACATCATTCATATCTGAAACAATGAAAAAGGTGAAGTAAAAGATGTAATGCAGAAGAGTATACATATCTTTCTGGCGGTATAAGATAAATTCTTGAAATAAAGTAATAGAAAGTGTGACAGCTGAGTCTAGCCTGTATATTTTATTCAATTTTAATCTACGTATATGTGTGAAAGTGTATATATGTGTGTGTGTATGTACACATATAAAGTATATATATATAAAAAAATAGCAAATCATCAGAAGAATACTAAAATTCTGAATTCAGTAATTACATCAAGTAGTATTTTCTTCAATGAGTAGTCCATTTAAGTCAATAGTGTAACTCACTGGAGTTCATGTTGTACCTTTCTTTGAATAAGGACCAATATACAGGTGCACTGCTGCAGGAGCTAACCAGGAGATTAATCAAAATTTTGAGAGGCCCCAGGTGTTTGATCACTTTCCTTCTGTTTCCAAAGGTAAATCTGTTTTTATGCCACTATGTTTTCTGAAAGGTCTATTTGTATTTTTATGTTCAAAACTGAAAGTTGCTAGCTGAAACCACTGTCAATATGTTCAAAGACACTATAGGTGACAATTTAATTTATTTCCTCACTTCAAACAAGTATATCACTGAATAAATTGCATCAGTTTGTGGAGTCATCTGATAAGATAAACAAATGAGAGTCTTGGAATTTATACTACATGAGAGAATGAGTTTTCTGAGGAAAGATATGTAGAAAAATGGTAGAAAAGAATAACTAATTGTTGAAAGGAGGAAGCTGTAACAATTTTTGAAACTTGGATGGAACTATTTAAGAATAAAAGAATGAAAAAATATATTATGTCTGTACAAGCATGATATAAACCGAGTTCTGAGGTGTAGAAAAAAAGAAAAGTCAGACAGAAAGATACTGGCAATATGCAGAAAGTGAAATCTCTCATTGCACTAATAACAGTAGCCAAATATTTGTCAAAAATAACTCTAATTTAAATTCAAAATTAGCAAAGCTTATCCTAAAGACATTCCTATTTCTGCATCACAGAACGGAAAAACTGTTCATAAACAGTTCACCTTTGTCAAAAGATCCATCCCAAAATGCCTCTGAGGTCAATTTCTCATGACCCTTCTGCTTCATGAACACTGAGGGAATAAATCAAATTGCCTAAGGGCAACATTGACTTTTGCACCTGACTTTTCGGAAAAGTCCTTCTATATGCTGTTTTCATTCATCTGTTTGTTTGTTTGTCTAGAAGTGCCAGTCCTTAATCACCTGTGTTTAGACTTCATTTTTTACTTCTGACAGTGCTCTTTTTAGCCATCTACTGACATACCGATACAGCCAGCATTCAAGGAACACTTGTATGCGCAACTAATCCTGAAGATTCCATGCAGGGGGAATTCATATTTCAGTCAAGGTAGTTTGCAATACAAAAAGAAAAAAAGTAAGAAAAATGGGTATATGCAAGACATGTTTTTACAATTAGTTATATATTTATGGAATATTGTAAAGTAAATTGAAACATAGAGAATATATATATAATCTATATAAATGTGTGTTTGTATAGATGCAACGTATTTTCATACACACAGCACAGATACATATACATGCTATGACACTATTTACATTATTTTCTTGTCTTACAACTGAGTACTTAGTATTGCAACATATTCAACCTCCATCTCTGGAAAACACGGGTTTTCTTTTTCTGTTCATTTTTGCAATCAGTGTTTGTTCTAACTCTGGGAAGTTGCCTGCAACTTTAGTTACCTTACACCAAATTGATTAAAGAATTATATTTTCTGTAGTTATGTTAGTACATAGTCTGTTACATAAGGGTACAGCATAAGTGTATATAGCCCATTTCATTCCTGGAGTCAACATGTTTCTTTTAGGAAAATTTATTTCTTCCTGGCTAGGATGAAAGATATTCTAAAACGTAACAAAATGTATTGTTTATTTTAAAATACCTCTTCTGTTGAAATCAAAAGTTTGCAAAGTAATATACAAATACAGGCACATAATTTTTTCATTTAAAAGAAAACTACCGGGTTTTATTCCAAGTAAAAAAAAAAAAAAATGTTGTCACAACTGTTGCTTGTATTTCTAAAGTAAATGCTTTAGGATGTTTTCAGTTCTGACATATAAAGATTCAAAACACAGAATGGACTCTTTTCATATTGCTGGACTATTTTATCTAAAAAAAAAAAAAAATTGTTAGGAAAATTAGAATTTCCTTCCGTCGCATTTTTTTTCTTGAAGTAGGAGCTATTTGATTTTTGCCTTTTCTGTATGGGGAATAAGGCAACTTTGGAATTTCCTACAAAATGGAAAAACAAATAAACAAACAAACAAACAAACAAAACCCCCAAACCCAGTGAAAAACAGTATGTCCTAAATTTTAGTCTAAACTGATAGTGGAAGGATGTAGAAATCACAGGGGAAAAAATTAAGTTGAAGTGGTCTCTGGAGGTTACCTAGTCCAACTTCATGTTTAAAGAAGAGCCAATTCCAAAATTACCTGAATATGTTGCAGTGTTTAATAAGTACTGTTTACTCCTGACCATGTACTGACTCAATTTTAGAACTAGATTGGTAGCAAGAAATGTGCAATAAGCAAACCTCAAAACTGACTAGTAAATGCAAGTTCATAAAAACCTAATATAGTTCAACAGCCTAAAAGTTCAGCTTTGGCATCCACTTACAAGAATTTTGAGTCAAATGATTGTTGGAAGGTCTCATAAAGCATCTGTAGTAAGGCTAGTAATTGTCCTTTTGTATCCTGAGTTTATCTTCAATGCCTACAGCATAAGAATGAACTCTTTGTCACTGAGGTGCATATTAATTTGAAAGGTTAAGTATTTACCAAGCTTTAGAATTTCTTCTGAAGTTTTCAAATCAAATCTTGATTAACTTTCTAAAAATCAGTTCTGAATTGATCAGAGCCTACTAGAAGTGAATAGTAATGAAATCATGTACATGTATATAGCAACTGTAATTATCATATCAGCTCTTTAAAACGAGTCCACATATTATCCATAAACAGTCCTTGAAGCTATGTCCTACCATCTGTTTTTAGGAAACACTAATTTTTATTTTGTTGTCTCATCAAAATATGGAAAGTATGTGTTGAGTTCTGTGGAAAAGATGTCTGGTGAGGTTTAATGGCAACAAGGAATCAGTTTTAGATGAAATCTTGTAAGGGAGCTTTCACATATAGAAAATCAAGCCAGCTATGTGATATGCCTTTCATTGAATTTGGTGATCAAAAAAACAATCTCAAAAAGAAAGTATTGACTTGATTTAAGCTAATTCAACACAGATAAGAAAACTACTCTGTGAAGCAGGTTATCTTGATTCACAACACTGTAAGAGGTGCAATTTTGCCCAACCAAAGATTGTCATAGAGAACACAAGCATGTGTGTTCCTGCAAACAATTAAACTCATGGTAAATAGCACTGCTGAAGTGATCTAGCAGTAGGATAGTATCAACATGTTAATAACCATTTTATTGGTACATATGAACATAAATATTTGACATTCAGGTAGCATCATCAATTATACAGTTAATTGTAATTATAATAAATTAACATTTTGGACATTTTTTCTTCTTCAGAGTTTTTCAAAGCTCTTAATGAGCAATAAGTAAATACTGATATCAAAAGTAATGTCTCTTATTCTACTTTTTATTCATGTTATCCTACTTCTAAAGTGGTAGTGTTTAAGTATATCATTGCGGTTCCTCCAGAAACAAGGAAAAGCATATGTGAGTTTGATCCAACGATCATTAAAATCAATAGAAAAATTGTCATGATAGTGAGAGACACTGGATACAACAGCTTCATTGACCCTTTTGGCTGATCAAAATATAATAGGTCCCTACTAAGCATATAAACTGGCACTGTTCTACCCCAGTGGACTCACTTTCTAGAATCAGATGAGCATAATTCATTAGATTACTCTGCAGAAACAAAACCACCTTATCTTAACCCTTTGAGACTATTGCCAGAAAAGAAAAGAGAATTCAGTGTTTTTCCTTGTATTATTCTTACTGTAACTCCAGAATGGTCTCCTTTCTCCTTGCCTTTGCAGTCTAACTCTCGGGTATGCCTTCTTTTTTCAAACTACCCCTCTTCATATGGTGCACTCAAATTGATGTAGTGCCTTTTGTACATATTTTTCAGAAGTTTTGGCAATATTGATATGACAAACATATGGAAATATTTTAAATGGCAGATATATGTATTTCTATTTATATCTATAGTTACATTTATTTATATTTATTTATATTTATATTTTAAGATGTACCAATAAAATGGTCATGAACACAACTGTACTAATCTAGTGCTTGGTTATGTTAGCAATATGACTTGTCACTAGTTTCTTTGTGTCACTCCATTGCTGGCAGTGAGTCCTTCATTGCACTGGTTCAGATAATAGCATGTAACTTGACTCCAAGTAAGGCTGACTGAAGAAATGGCCAGGTTATCTTCTATCACTTTGTTTGGAAGGGTAAAGAGTTTAGAGGTAAGCCAGGCCTCCTCTCTTGTCCTCAGTTTCAGATAATTAATACTAGACAATTTTACTTATTATTGGTACTGGAAGAAAATTCCAGGGTCAAGAGCTCAGGAAAATGATGGGCCTGGACTGTATGAAGTATCTTATAAGTACATAACTACTTAGAAGCAAGTGTTTCTTATCAATCTCCTCTCTTTAAACTTACAATACTTAGATCCCAGATATACCAGAACTCAGGTCTACATCACAAAACACATCAAAAAATGTCCAAAACAGAGATGGAGATCTGGTGAAGTTTTTGGGGTGTTTTTTTTAGTATTAGCATTTTTAAAAATTTGTTAGCAGAACATATGAAAATTAGCAATAGCATGATTTCCAATGAAAATGTAAAGTTAATGAGAAATAATTCTGGTGCTCTTGGCAGTGTTGCATTTATGGTTGGATTCAGTGATCTTAAGGATCTTTTCCAAGCTAAATGATTCTATGATTTACCGATGAATTAAATTTTGTAGTTGGAATCACTCAACAGCTCAGTGCTGTCAGAAGAACAGTATTTTTTTTTTTCTGTTGGGTTAGTGAATTATATCAACTGTCAGGGAGGAATTTAGGAGTGATAAAACCTCAAGGACAGAACTACATCATGCAGTGACATAAATTGTAGATCTTATTTCTAAGCAGGATAGGTATAGCAGGGTAAATAACAGTTTGTGTTTTAAAATCCACTCCCACAGTGCGTACAGAATACACATTCACACTGAAGAAGGTCCCTGCTGCCCCAGCCCAGCTGTGACCAACACTGGGGATGCAGGGGAACAGGATGCTCACTCTAACCAGTCAGCGTGCCTAAGTCCCAGCTGGTAAACTGGTTTCAACGCAGAATGAACCCACCTCAGGCTTGGTGATGTTGGACTTCTGTGGACCTGCTTCGTTACTGAGGGACTTTTCCTTCTTTATTGCTTTCTCACATAGGTTGTCATGGTTGGCAGAAGATGTCAATGGTCTTGCTGGTCACAACACCCCAGGCCAATGTCTGACTTTCTCCATATCTAAAGTCAAATAGCCATTATTTTCTGGTTGCTAGTGCTTCTGGCTCTACTCTCCACTCCCACCACCCCCAAATATGTTACTAAGACATAAAATTTTAACAGTTCCTTCTCTATTTCTTCCCTGTGCATACCGAGACACAACTCAGATCTCCTAGGTATGCCTCCCCGTAAAGATTTTATGGGTTTTTTCTGCTTTCCCAGTCTGTACCAGAACCATCTAATGAGTTAGATAGGCAGATGTAGTCAGTCTCACTTATCTGAGTAGTGTCTTTGTATAGGTGTCAGCCTGTGACATCAATTCAGTACAGGATGCCAGAATCACTTGTAACTAACCTGGCAGACACAAGAGAATTCAAACAGGTGTGGAGAATAGAATAAATAGGCTGCCAGTTTTTGATGGTGATTAATACATTGGTTCTAGCCAAAATGTATAACCTCACCGTAGAAAAATCCGATTTGAAGAATCTGCTAGTTATCTCCTCTTCCCAGCTAGAGCTTGCAGCATGGCCACTAATGCCTTCAAGTCAGCCAGTGCTCTGCTGACCTGGTAGTTATTTGGTGCTCAGAAACTTGCAAGAATTATAATGGGAGGGAATTATTAAGTTCAAGAAATTGTAACAGTTCACGGTGGTTTCAACACAAGCATCGATTTACCTTCTGAATGCAGACAGGCTAAGTTGCAAAATGCAGTTCTGTTATTAAAAACCCAGCAATTTAACTCAGAGGATCACTTATACCATATACTTAATCCATAGCAGTTATACCCTCCCCGTGACAACTATCATGATCATAAGTTCCTCCCTGCACCTCTTTTGTCACTACTCTTAACATCAGAGACTCATACATCTATCAATACACTTTCCATTCTTCTAACAAGTACCCAATAAAAATTATTTGCTTTTATGCAATCCCTTGTAATTTTCTTAGGGGAAGGTAAATACAAACAAAGTCTCAGACACTTTTAATTAAAAGACCTTTTGCCTTAAGAGTATACTGCTTTGATATAACATAACAATAATACAGGTATCTAGTTGAGCTATCATCATATTTCTTGAAATAGTTATTCCTCAGTGGTAAATATCCACTGTTTGATCTATGCATGATTGGAGGTTGGACAGATACCACCCCAATATTTCTGAACTGGTGAATGAAAGTTACTAGACATTCTATCTTATGCCTTTCTTGCAATAATTCTGCCTCTGGACATACCTGGAAATGCACCATACTCATTAAAGAAGAAAATCTAATAAATACGCACCTGCACTGCTACATGCAAGCCTTCAGCTAAATTAGATGCTATTCCCAGCCATTAATTAAACAGCAGAATTTCTATATTTGGGACAAAAAATCTGTGCCAGAGCATCTGTTCACTTGTCTTGAAATGCATGATTTGTATTTTCTAATACAGATTCTAGTACAATAATGTGAGAAATTGATTGTACTCAGAAAGCACAATTGTACATCAAGGAAACATGCCATGTTGGACTAGCTCTTTGGCCATGTTGGAACAGCTAGTAAAAGATTTGATAATATTCCAATGTAAGAATTTGAGTGATGCCTGGTTTAAAGCCAGGAAAATATATGGGGCAGGAGGTGGTTCTTAAGTGAGAGAAGAGAAAGGAATTGTAAAAACTAAATGTTATTTTAATGCCTGCTTTTCAACTAGCAATCTTCTGGTTTTGAAATTCTGACAAAGGAATTGGTGCATATCTCAGAATGAAATTGCAATAAGCTTTATGAGTTCTTCATGCTCTGTTCAGGGCATACAGTAGAGGAGCATGAAAAGTCAGCAGTAGTTTTTATTACAGTGGTTTTCCCTTCTGGGGAACAAAATCATTAGTATCAATGAGAGCCATGGTAACTTGATACTTCATTTCTTCTGTTTCTTCAGCATTGCATCCAATAAACTCCCAGTTAAACTCTGAACTGCTACTACCTTTTCAAGTTACCCTTCCTGGGTACCCTTCCATCATAGCACAAAAAATTTTAAAAAGCGTATTTCAATTTAATTCTCAGGACATGTATTTTTTCTTCAGTGAGAATTCTTTTTTCTGTTCTGTGAAATGTCCTCCCGCTGTTCAGTTCAAGCTTGACGTTGGTTTGCTACTCAGAAAGAGTTACAATGGTCCATATAAAAATTGTTCTCAAGCATAGATTGATGTTAGCTTTTATTAGCAGAATTCCATAATCTAGGAATATCTTATTTGTGTTTAATTATGTGAGGCAGCACAGTGTCTCCACAAGACAATTTAGCTGTTCAAGATGAAGGAATTCTGCCCATTCGTTATTACTTAAATTAACTGTTTGATTTTCTAACTGAATGAGTCTTTGCAATTACTAAGAACTCATAGATGATAAGCCTTCTTGGCTTCCAATGAAGTCAGCAATCTGACCCTGAAATCCTGTCTGCACCAGCAAATCATGTGTAAGTTAATGAAATCACTGCATCGGCTTCAATGGATTCTGTGTCTGTGCACAGGGAAGTAAACACAGTTATATCATGCTTACTCTCCTATAAGAAATTATTAAAAAATATTCTCTTTATATATTGAATGGTCTTGAATGTTGTCTTGAACACATTCTGGACAAAAACTACCAAAATATAAATTACCAGCTTCGTTTTATATGAAAAGGAGAGCATCAAAGTAGAATTTCATCCAGGTGTCACAATAGAGAGAGAAATAAAAACACAGAAAATTAAACAGGAAATTAAAATTAATGAGGTAACACTTTTCACTTGTTTCAATGCATTTTTAATTCTTATTTCAAAAGGGAACATAAGATAAAAAGCCCTCCAGGTTTATGCAACAATAGGACATGGAAGTGTGCTCTTGGCTTCAGTAAGTCCAGCCTAAAGATGTGTGCATGCACTCACACACAGACACAGACACACACAAAATGTACTTGTTTAAATGAAATTTCCCTAGAGGTTTTCTGTGTAAGAGAAATCTTTTGCCTTAGTGCAGCCCGAGTCCATCATTTCCAGTCATAATGAGCTATTTTACTTTGTATCCTGTTGTTGAAGCTTTTTTATGAGAATCTTTACTCTTCCATATGGATAAGTATTTTATGATTTTCATTCTTCATTGGCTTAAAGGTCATTATCAATTCTAGTTATTTTGCCCATAGCTCTTTTTTGTTTTCATGCAACTTTCCAGCCCTTCACTGACCTTTGAAAAACTTATGAAAGTTACGGTAATTTTTATCTGAATTCGTAGGCTTTGAAGCATAACAGTCTTCCATCATACACTCGTAACTTAGCCTTTAGGAACTGTGAATCAAACATATTCCTGTTTAAAACAAGTTTAATGCAGAAATGCAATTATTAGAGAAATGTGAACTAACTTAAACCTAGTTTGAGGCATTAACCTTCCCATTCACTCAGCCACTTTGACTGGATAAGTGCTGACTTAATTTTTTTGTTGCCTGTCAGTAGAAAAGTATGCCATCAATATGCAATAACTTGAAGAAAAGAATTGATGTACTGTGCTGGTGGGCAGAAGCAATAGAGTTTGCTCTCTCTGAATTCAAATTATTGAGCAGTTTCTATGTTATGCTGCCCATTAACTTAAATGAGAACATTTTGCAATGCCAAGTACATAACAGTATCAGTTTCAGCATTCTCAGTGTGTGGCTTTGGTTTATTTTTTTTTTCTTTTTTTTTTTCTTTTTTTGTTAATATTGCAATATCTGGGGATTTCTAATCACAGATACTACATATGTTAAGATGGTTTCATTTTTAAATTCCATTATGTTAGCAGGTCAACATTTAGCTGCTGTGATGTAGGAGCAAGGGCGTAATCCGCAGTGATTTACAACTGTCTTTTGTTTATGTATCCGAAGGAAAGTCAAAGCCAACAGCTAATAAGTTAATAATTTATGAATACCTCAGACAATTTAAAAAAAAAAAAACAACACGACAAACACAACTTCCTTTTTCTTCTTTCACCTCCTAAATCAGGGTTTACAAGACTTTGATACATCACAGAGCAGATTCTACCCTTTTTTATTTGCTAAAAATGTGAAGTAAATATATTGGGTTGAATGGTGGAGCTTACTTTAGGGAAATTTTTAATCATGGAATGTATAGTGATTTGGGGTCCTCTTTCATCTCTTCTCTCTCTCTCTAATGTTGAATGCAAAGCTCTTTTGGGAAATCCAGCTGATCTACAGAAGATTATTTCAAGCAACAACAAAAATACCATATGTCACTCTGCTGTGCTGACAAAAGCAAATTCCAGTCAGAAAGGCAAGGACCTTAAACAAAGGAAAAGCCAGATACATGATCAAAGGGTTAGTGCAGTTAAAGTAATTGTAATCACTTCTAATACAATACAATATAGCCCAAGCCCACTTTTCACATCCAGCAAATGGGCATACAGCCCCTGCCACCACAATCCCACACAAAAAAGTTTTTTGCTATAGCAATTGCATCTATTTCTGTGGCTAGGTGGGACTAAAGAGAAAAAGCAGTAGGGAAAAAAAAGCCATTTTGTGTAGACTATTGTCTTTGGTCCAGAAGGACTTCTGAAATTCCCAGCTCGGCAAATATTACATGATCCCCATTAATATAAACCCCTTTTACTCTCACCTCTTCAAGTAGAGCTTTTGAGCAGCTATCACAAGGGGACTGAGTAATTTGCAAATATAAGATGAATCAGGTCACAGTCATGCTTTTATAATGGTGCTGACAATGCTTTTGACCTTCATGTATTGGCAGTTAGTTTATTTTCACCACCACTCAGAGCTTTTGTTGTCAACAATTGTCAATGATATGTCAGTTCATAGTGCATTTTGGGGAAGTGGGCAAGTTTATTCCAATGGATTACCAATGGGAGAAAAAAGATACTCATAATCCAATTTTTAAATAATATCATGACAAAAATATTGGTCCTTGAATATCCTTATGGCTTATAAAATCACAGCTAAATAGTACCCATCATGCTAAACAAAAATCAAAATATTCATAAAGACATAACAAGCAAACAGATCAATTTGGTTTTACTATTGATATTATAATAATCCTAAACCTGCCAATTTAGAGATTCAGGACTGACAAAAAATATGGGGTTTAGGTATTAGAAGGATAAAATACTTTTTATACTCTCATTTTCCAGTTTGTCAACAGTATCTTTTCTTGTGGATGCTTCCTTTTTTTTCTATTTTTTCAGAGACTTACCTAGAAAAGCTAAAATCCAGAAAGAACTTGTTTTCCAGTATTACTGGTACTGGCCACACGAAACAAACAAACAAAAAATTGATTAAAACCACAAACTTTAATTTTCATTTAAAATTTTCACAGCAAAGGAAAAATGATATTTTTCTACCTACTTTACTAACTGTATTTCTGATTTGAATTTTGCCAAGAAATATGGTCCTTTATTTATTTATTTTTTTTAACTGGGCACAGGGAAGTAAATTTAAAATATAAAAAGATTATTACTTCTACCTAATTTGTATGGAATCATCAAGGAATGAGGAAGAATAAATCTCTCCTTTTGTGTTTTATCATGGACAAGTATGAGACTGAGGATGCAAAAAAGCTTCTAACTGATAGCTTAACTCTGAGTACAGAGCTAAGGAAAAGAGTGGGTGTAAAAGAACTATCTGTATCTAACTTGCTGTTCATTCTTTATGCCGTTTGCCCCCATTAGGTATCTGTATGTGTACTGCTCTCGGCTGGGTGGGAATTAATTTGCTTTGCAGCAGGCAATATGGTGCTGTGTTTCAGATTTGTGATGAAAACAGTGTTTTAACTATTGCTGAGCAATGCTTGCACAATGTCTCACTCTGCTGCCCCTGGGAGCGGGCAAGAAGTTGGGAGGAGACACAGGCAGGACAGCTGACTCAGGTTGACCAAAGGGACATTCCATGCCCTATGATGTCACGCTGAGCAATAAAACTGAGGGAGAGTTTTTCTAAAGAAACCATTGCTCACAGGTTGTCTGGACATTGGTCTGTTAGTGGGAGGTGGTGAGTGATCACTTTGGGGTGTTTTTTTTAATTTTGATTTGATTTGATTTGGGTTTTTTATTCATTAAATTCCCTTTGCCTTGGCTCACGAGTTTTTCTCGCTTTTGCCCTTCCAACTGTCTCCCCCATCCCGCTGTGTGGAAGTACATGAGTGGCTTGGCAGGGGGGGGCTTTCCTGCTGGCTGGGGTTGACCCACCACTTTATGCAAAGCAATTAATCCTCCTCTGGGAAGGTCCATCATTTTACTCACAGCTGCCTGTAGAAAAGACAGACTCACAAATGAGGTGTAATGACAAAGCTCTGGGAAAGTCCATCATATTGTGTTAGATCAGCCACATGTGAAATACAACCTCAAAGCTACTATGGGCAGAGACATCCTTACCCCGAGAAAAGAAAGTTGTGATATATATATTAGGTGGGAGCTCAAGGTAAATGGTATCTTAAAGGGGAAGTTAGGTGCCTAAGCTATAGGTTTAGCACCCTTTCACAGACACTCACATGGGCTGGTATTAATGACACAGGACCTACAAGAAACATTACATTGGAGTGCCAGGTTGTCCTGGTTTCAGCTGGGATGGAGTTAACTGTCTTCCTAGTAGCTGGTACAGTGCTATGTTTTGAGTTCAGTATGCGAAGAATGTTGATAACACTGATGTTTTCAGTTGTTGCTCAGTAGTGTTTAGTCTAAAGTCAAGGATTTTTCAGCTTCTGATGCCCAGCCAGCGAGAAAGCTGGAGGGGCACAAGAAGTTGGCACAGGACACAACCAGGGCACCTGACCCAAACTGGCCAACAGTGTATTCCATACCATGGGACGTCCCATTTAGTATAGGAACTGGGAAGGGGGAGCGGGGAATCGCCGCTCGGGAACTAGCTGGGTGTTGATCGGCGGGGGGTGAGCAATTGCACTGCGCATCATTTGTACATTCCAATCCTTTTATTATTGCTGTTGTTATTTTATTAGTGTTATCATTATCATTATTAGTTTCTTCTTTTCTGTTCTATTAAACCATTCTTTTCTCAACCCACGAGTTTTACTTCTTCTTCCCGATTTTCTCCCCCATCCCACTGGGTGGGGGGGAAGTGAGTGAGCGGCTGCGTGGTGCTTAGTTGCTGGCTGAGGTTAAACCACGACACAGGTATAAACCACAACATTTTAAAATGCTTCTAAAATGGCCTGAAACACTTGAGTTTGGCACCCAAATCCCTTCCTACATGTTGCTCATTGCATTTAAAGTCCAGGATTTCCATTTCACCAGAAAGATCAACGTAAGAAATGCTTTCTGCCTGGATTTCCATTCTCCATGTTTTTTTCCATCTAAGAATGAGAGAGAAAAGTGTAAGCTGGGAGCATGTGATGCTCGTTAATTTCAAGGTATAATGTATTTCACCTTAGAAAAAAAAGGGAACCCAAAAAGCACAATGTCATTCTTGAGGTTATATTCAACATGCATCTCCTCCAGTGAGACAATGCCTTGCCTATTTCACCAGAGCTTCCAGAAGAACTGTAAGTCAATGCACAGCTTGAAAACATGTATATGGTCACAACTAACATTTCTGCAGTCTCAGAAAGCTTCTGCTGCATTACTAATTGCATAAGCATTTTATTATGTATTAATGAGCGATAAAATATTTGACATACTTTTGGCAGGTTCTATTTTAAAGAAAAATTGTTATGTTAAATACTTAATTTAAGTATTATTTACAACATCAAGTAGAGAGATTTGTATTCATATACATTGCTACAGGACTAGGAAAAATTTGTTTCCATTGTAATTTACATAAGTACGTAGCCACTGCCTGAAGAAAACCTTAAAAAGAACACATGAAGTATTCATATTTTTACTTAAAATAACATTAAAAATGAATGCATCCTCATTACATTGGCTCATTAATATTTTCAATTTATTCATACCATATTCTGTCTTATTTTTAGCTTACATTTTATTATTTATTAATTTCATACCAAGCCTGAAGTTTCCTTTTTACCAATCTAAAACTCAATGCAGCTGACGAGTAGATGGGTTTTAAAATATTTTTAATCGAACATGCCTCTCTCATGTTCTCCAGGCAGAGGGATACATTAAAATCTATAAATTCTTAAGATACTGAAATTGGATGTGTCACTGGGCTTAATTCTAGATATACTTCAACAAAGTATAGCAGATTTTACCATTTGTCAGACATAAGTCAGCATAGTATAGATATTCAGTTCATTTAAATCAGCTAGCAAATGATGTGGCTCGTTCCCTGGAGCTGTGACATTTTATGCCAGTTAGGTAAAACAATCTAAAAGCAATGAGTCTCTGTAAGCAGCTCTGGCATTTAGCTGACCTGGAATGCATGAAATAAGCAAACAGGAAAACTGTGAGATTTGGGCCTAACCTAATGTTTCTTTAAAAAGTGAAAACAACCCATATTCCACAGCAGAACAGCAAAAATGAGATCTTTCTTGGGGAAAGCCAGTGGAGATTTCCTTCATTTTCTTCCTTAAATTTTAATGTTAGAAGCTTTTTCTTGGGGCTTTCACTCTTGCAAACTAAGAGCTAAATACAGAGGCAGAGTTATACTCAGTTCACTTGTAGAATGATACAGTATGCCTGACTTCAGTCAAGATTCATTTCATTTCTCTTGGCAATACTCAATTTAAAATGCCTAAAGGGAAAAAATAAGGAAAATATGAAGAAATATATTTGCAAAGTATTTGGGCAAAATTACATCAAACAATATCTCTATGTTCCCTTTTAATTGCATGGTAATTCAGGCTTCTGATGTACTTTAGAATGGACAATTACTTCATTGAAGGCCAATATCAATAATTATATTTCACATAATTGATTAAATGTGTCCTAAATTGTGCCTAAACCTTTCACCTGCCATCAAACTTCCACCTGAGATTCTCTAAAAAGGGAGATGAATCTGTATAAATGTCCTCTGACTTGTTCTTTGATTTTAAGATGCATTTGGATGCTATTCAGGAGAATCTGGCACTTTGCAAATTCAGGATCTTACAGACTTAAACACGCTATATTTTACTTTATAAACCTTCAGTCATCTCAGGTAGTTTAGACTAAGATATGCTCTCCAAACAGAGTTTCAAGGATGTATACCTTTTTAAAGTATGTTTTATATAGAAAGTTATACAAGGAAATTCTGCTGTATGCTGTGTGATTTAACTGAAAGAAGAATAGTTAATGCATGTTTAGTGATCCCTTATTATCTAGCCCAGTCTCAGAAACATTGGAATGTTTTACCCATCATATAATTAACATCACAAACAGCCATAGAGAAATTGGTTTGGACCTGAGAGCTCAATTTTCTGGGCTTGGGATGTTCACTTCGGGGTAGTTAGAATACCTTTCTGTCTGGGACTGACAGAGTATCAGGCTTGTTCCTTTTGTCAAGGATTTTACATTATATATCATTCACAAGGTGTACTGGGACATGTTCTTATTACTGTATATATTCATGTCCTTTGTGTGGTAATATATATTTTAAATATACTTTAAAGAAACACTGATATTAAAGTACATCCATTATTTGATACCTTTTAAAATGCATTGCTACTAGTGTTTTGGTCTCCAGGATTAATTGAATTTTCACTACGCAATAGTTCTCCTCCATCAGTAAAAGCACACCTCCCTTTGCTAGCTATATGCTAGCTTTTATTAGTTGTTATGTCATGCCAGCATTTCTTCCTTCTTTAGTTTCCCCTTTTTGCCTGCAGCACTGATTTTCATAGGTATGGTCTCCTGGATTTCCTAGTTTCGTTTGATTTATTCTCACTGATTAATTTCCAGCTGTTTCCATATTTCATATGCCATTGGTATTTTTGATAGCTGCCTTCAGAGCTTATATTTTTTTATTCCTTTTCTTACTGGTGCCTCTCTCCTAGATATTGGTATGCTTTTTTTCCTTCCCTTTTGCAACAGTTTTAAACTATTTCATCCCAGATTTAGAGAACATTTGAAATACTGGTATTTTTAAAATTACCCTTAGAACTTATTTAAAACACAGAAAAAGGTATAAGAATTTTGTTTTTTCCAAATCTCAATAATTATTTTTTTTTTGAGAATATTCAGCTCAGTCTACATGTGATAATTTCTATATAATAGCTTTTAAATATCATACAGAGGGTTTTTCATACAGATTTCATGTAAATTCTATAGTTCTGGTTTTTAACTCACTTTCTCTTAAATTCACAGCATATCAAATTGAAATTGACACTACAGGGAAATGCTCTGCTGTGTTTTCCTAAGAAAGATAATTTAAAATTTGAATTAATGTTTTATACCAGCACCTGACTCTCTATGAAAATCAAAATGAAGTCATTGTTATCAAAGACATTTTCCTGATTTTCTGCAAGACTTCAGCTCTAAATTTGCATCAGTATTTAGCGTTTATATTTTAGGAACTGGGCTGCAATCTTCAACCATTGTTAAGTCCAAAGCTACTCTATTGCCATAGAAACAAAACCAAACCAAACAAAACAACACCACCAGTAACAGCAACAACAAAAACTGGCTGTAGTTTTAAAATATTACTGCTTATACCCGCTCTGAAACAGATGACCCAGTGCTTGAAATCCCATGAGCTGCTTGGGGTTGTAACATCTCATATATGTTACTTTTCCATGTGTTTACCTTTTACAGTGAACAAAAAGAACACTTACTTGTCTTAATCTGTTATACATTCTGGGCTAATGATGGATATTTCTGTGGAGGGAGATCAGGTAGACAGTGGCCTGAAAATTTGAAGGCAGCGAGAAAAAATAGGTTATGAAACTGTGAATACAACAGAGGGAAAAAAGAGACACAATAGTGGTTTCACAGTCCGCAAAACCACAAGCATTAAAACCCCACCTATGACTATAGAGGCGGGGAAAAGAGAAAAACGGGACTGCTGTCAGAAGACCTCTACAAACAGGGTGGTCCTTCCAATGTTTGAATCCTTCTTCTTCTGCCTTCATATTTCAGTGCTGTAACACAAATAGGGTTGCAATAGCCTAACAGTTTGGGTTGCAATTACCCAAACTGAACGAAACATCTAGGTTGACTTTTCACAAAATCTCTAAAAAGGAATCATTTCTTGCTGTCACTGGAAGGAACAGCTTTGCACCCTCCATTTCCATAGACTGCGCCAGCTCTAGTGCTCAGTTGATCCCTTTTTCAGTTGTTTCAGTGCCATAAGCTACCAGAAAGATAGTTTAATAGTAGTTGTTTTATTTTGGAATTGTTTAGCTGGGTAATTTTTTACTGGAGGGTTTAGATAAGCACAAGCATCTGATTGGGAAAGCCAAAAGCACAAGAGAGGGAAGGGTAATTTTGAGCCGTTATATCAGCTTAACCATCTCAGAGGTGCTTGTATTTCCACTGTTTCCCTGTTCCATGGAAGTAACAACAGCTTTAAATCAAGCGATGATGCAAAAGCTTATTGCGTATGTGCGTCAACCACTGAGTTATGAGGAGCAATGTTTTTCAATCTGCAATCTCCCCAGTTCTCATGTGGCCATGTCAAACATAGTGCGGCACTGCCTTTTACACTGCTGTCACCTCCACCAGTTCCTCTCTGGGTGAAGGCTAGCAGGGGGGTTGCACCTACTTCTTGAATAATGATATTGAATATTCATGCTAGTTAGTTCTTGAATAATCATGTTAATTAAAGCGCTTAAATAATTCTTATGTCTGATAATCATTAAAGAGGACCGTATAAGAAGAGTGTACTAAAAGTATATTGGCAGATATAAGTGTAATAGGCCTATAGAAAGAGAAGATAGAGGGTGAATTTTATGCAGGTCAAGTCTAAGGTTTTGATTGTGTCTCTACATTGTGAAATTGTAAAGCGGGAGACAAGTCCGTCCCCAGCATTGCAGTGGGAGAATGTTAAGGCAATTTAGGCAATATTCTTCAATTGCTCAGTCTTTGAATACAGGGTGAATCAGGCAATCAATAGGAGTTTGGAATTAATATGCCTCTTTTCACAAAATCTGAATGAACGGGACACTTCAGATGCTTGAAATATGCTCAGATGACTGAGACTTGCCAAGCAGTGATTCTACAGGCTTTTCTTGAAGGTAGCGCTAGCTTAAGTGTCCTTTGCACCAGACTTTCAGTCTCACCCCTATATCACCTTTGCTCCTGCATCATCATAGCTATTCAAGAAACTCTTCAGTAAATAGGATCAGAAAATTCATAATGCTGAAAAATATCCCTTAATTTCTGCCTTTGGGTCACTTTTCAACTAAATCTGGTGTGCTGGCACAACAAAAAGATGTTGTATAATCCAGTGGAAAGACTTTTTAAATATAATACCCTCACCTCATAGAGAAACGTCAAGACTTCACTAGACTGGAATCTTGGTTCAGTTATTCCAGCACTACCCCACGTCTTGTCAAATACAACAACGCTAACAAGTTAGTTTTTTCTGTAGAATTCACTTACATTTATGGGTTTTTTTCTTATCAGTAGTGAAATACTTCATTTATCTTTAGCTCCTTAAAGTCTACCTATATGTGTTCTAATAGGAGCAACTCTTCTTCATCTAAAGAAAAATTTATGGTGCTTGTGAGACCTTAATGTCTTTCTCTTTGAATCCTCCCATTCTCAAATATACTAGGTCTCTATTTGCATAACAGTATTATCTGCCAGTTTTCTAGCAACTAAATGACCATTCATTATGTTTTATTATTTTTCTGTATTTAACTAGTGTCAGAATTGATGTCACCCAAAAGTAGACTACTCTGAGGAAGCCATATCCTTTTGTTAAGCCATCTGAAGTTCCTAATTCACTCCAATTATGTCTTTTGCTAGGTTATGTAACACAGCGACATTACAACTAGCAAAGGTCTATTAGACAGAGTACTTGATTCAGTCTTAGAGTAGTCCTTAAATCTATCCCAACTTTTAATGGTATGTACACAAGGTAATAAATAATTTTTTATTTTTTTTTTAATAAGAAAATGGAGATACTCTGTGGCTTAAATGTTTGATGAATCAATACCTTTCACTTACGTTTTGGCCAATTAAAACCTAGTGTCAAGATAGCTTCTAGTACCTAAAATTAATAGCTGGCAAGGCTCAAAGCACATAAAGTGGAACTCAAGGTACAGGGGCCTAGCCTCACAAATATTTTTAAAATTGGTGATTGTTGTCAGTTTAGGAGCTTTGTCACTATATTTAGAAGCTTGTAAGTGAACATTTGCCTAGATAACACCTGACAGGCAAAGAAATACTGATTCAATCCCATTTAAGTGATAGGGAATAGATGATCAGAAAAGCGAGTTGAAAAAGTTCATATTAGAAATTTCTTAGAGACAAGGGGATGAGTATAAATCTGTTCATTCTTACATTTGTGCCCTGGACAAAGTGACATCTCTTACAATTTTTGTATCTTTCAATTGCATTCAAAGGATAACCCAGGCGAGAAGGGAGCTCAGGAGGTCTCCAGTCCCACCTCCTGCTCACAGCAGGGCCACTTCTGAGGTCAGACCTCCAGTTGCTCAGTGCTTTGTCCAGCTGGGTCTTGAAAACCTCCAAGAATGGAGATTGCACAACATCTCTGGGGAGACTGGTCTACTGCTGGGCTGTTCTCCGGGAGAAAAAGCTTTTCCTTATATCCAGTCTGAACATCCCTTTTCTCAGTTTACGCTCACTGTCTCTCCAGCCTGCCTAGGTCCCTCTGAATAGCAGCCCTGCCTCTGAATATGTTGACATCCCCCCTGTGCCCCTCAATAATTATCTGTATTATAGATGCATATTATCCTAGTCAGGCAGAAGCTGGGTTTATGTTTCCTGTGTGCATACTTTTCAGATGTTTTACACAATATGAGTAAAGACCTTTCTCTAACCTGGGAAACTGTCAAATCTCTCTCTGTTAGTATCACCACCACCTTTCCCTTGATTGAGACTGTTCCTCTCAGTTGTATTAAGATTTAACTTATTTTTTCTTCATTCTTAGATTCCTTCAACAGGGTGTCAATTTGGAAGTTAGAGGACTTATGCAGGAACCCAGTATTAAAAGAAGTTTTTCACTTTCTGAAATAATCAGCTGTCTTCCAGCTCTTTTGGGCCAACTTGTAAGGTTTGCAAAGCTTTAATTAGGACATGACTTCAAATTTCACCTCAATTACTGTTTGGCAACACTTCTTTCTCTCTCGTATATTTACACAAAATATAAAGCCTTAGTTCAACAAAAATCTTTTGTTCCCTCCCCCAGCTAAGGGAGGGTCATGCTTGCAATTTTTCCTCCATGCTTTAAACTCAAAGGTTAAAATATGATGTTTAAATGGTGACAGAGAAGTCTCAATGAAGAAATTGGGGTCTTTGACCTCAATCTCTGCTGCTTGAAATGGGAAGGGTGAGAATCAGTCTGTGTTTACTAGCTGAACTACAGTAACCTGCACCTGACAATTTAACCTATTAGGTTTTGAGCATTTTCAGATCAGATCAAAAGCATTAAAGTCTGTGTAAATAACACATTGCAGTAAATTGTCTCTCATTTACAATTAAAACCAGGAAAACAACTATTTAACTACAAAATTAAGTACATAAACTGTGAGAAATTATATATAATGCATATTTTTGATAATTTTATCTCCCACCTCCTAGATAAGTCTCATTGTATTTCCATATTAGATTTGGGTTTAGCTTGTAAATGGTCATAGGAGATCAGATAGGGTAGTTATTGATATCAAAGGAGTAGGCAAGTTTAGAACAAAGTGAGGGAATTAAATGATTACATGAAAGTAAGTCAAGAGTGAAGTAAAAATAAAAATAGTTGACTTGAAAACCATTTAAAATCCCATCAAAAGTATGGAAAGGGTTTGGGTTTTTTTTATTTATTTTTTTCTTTTAATACTGTTGTTCAGCAAAAATTAGTCTTTGTTGTCTGCAGTATAGATACTGGAAACACTGAAGTAAATTCATTACCCTAAGTTCTCTTACCAATATACTGAATTATGTACTTCTAGAAAGAAAATTCCATAATCCATGAATCCATGCCTAATTTTGCAGCCTGACTGCGTAAATTGTAAAACAGAAAAAGGGGAGGAAGGACAGGCATTTATTAATAGCTAGCTTTGCCTCAAAATACACTGAAATATATTGAAACACATACTATTGTGTCTGGTGATGTAATTTTTTTTTCCAGAAAAAATTAAAAGATTATTATTTCAGCAAATAGCTTTGAAATTTTCTGAATCCTGGGATTAGACAGATTTCCTTTACAGGCTTTCATAATGCCTCTAAAATCATGTTTGGCTGCTGAGTTAAACAAACAGTAACTCCCACAGCAGATGAATGACTTGTTGGAAGACTTCTGTGCCTCAGTAAGAAGTAAAGGAAAATCTGTAAAAAAGGACAATTACCTAATTTACTTTCTTTTGTGCAGCTTTTCTCAGTAAAGTCAAAATTCGAGACATATTGTGATACAATAAGAAGTCATATTTGATCACTGCTAAACTGTGCTTCAAGGCTTTCTGTAGGTCCACTTGAGAGTCCCTAGATATATGGAAGGACTGGGGATTTTTTTCTAGCATCTCTTCAAAGTTACAACTGAGGTTTTCTGTCACAGGTCTCCTTGTAGGGAATCCAAGCTGCTCCCTTTTTGCTTCCAATAGTTCATTCACGCTTCCTACACAGCTCGGAGGTCAATAAGTGGGGACACAATAGTTTATGAGGCAAGAAAGAATACTTGGGACTTGTTGGAGGAGGGCATCTTAACAAAGTTCTGTTGTTGATGTAACTGGAAACTTAGTACCACAAGGAAAAAGTCATTGTTTTTTCTGTTGTACAGCTAATGGTTGTATAAGATAAGCTAATATTTTTCATTCTGTTTCCAAATAAAACTTGTTTGAAGTATCAATATATTAAGAATAATATTCCTCGCTCTTATGCCTTCATTGTTCTGCTTGACTCCTTTGCTTATATAAAAGAGGTATTTTCCACTTTCAGTGTCATTATGATCTCTGAAAATAGAACTTTTGGAGTTCTCCTCTTAAAAAAAATCTAAAACTAGTGCATGATAATTTTTTAATTATTTTCTAGCTTCAAGCATAATTAACAAGTAATCTGCATGAACACATACTTCCTTTGGTCTAAAATTTATTAATAATGCAGTCACATATTCTGCAAGTTTATACATGGGACTTTCAAAATGTGGTATTATGGGTTTTATTTAACAAATGGAAACAGACGGGGGTCACACTTCAAATAAAGTTAGACAAATATTAATATGATCGGCATTTGTTTCAACGTACTCTTTTTCAAGGAAAGGAGAAGCAGAAAGGACAACGTAGGGAGGAGTAGAATAGACTTGAAGAATAACAAAATAGGCAAGGTAGGAAAATTTTTGAAACAATGTACAGGTTTTGAGAGAGAAGGAAAGGGGAGAAAATTAGGTGGAAGAACATGAAAACAGAGAATAAAGAAGAGTTATGCAACATATGGGAAAAAATATGTGAAAAGGAAGAAAGGAAATGGGAAAGAAAAAAAGGGAAGAAAGGGGAAATTGTCTAAAGACTAGAATGGTGGAAGATGTATGCAAAAGGACTATCAAAAATATCAAGAAAATGAGATCTTCTAAACTTTACACTATATAATATCATAAATTTTTTTTTCAGTCAGAATTCCCTATACTTAAAAAATCCTGCTTTTTTTTTTTTTTTTCCTAACTGAATTTCCTTTTCCTTTTCCCAGGAGTCACTTATGAGTACTACTATACTTCATCTAATTAAACATGTTAGTCACTGAGGATAGCAATATGTGTTAGAGGTATGATAATATTCCCTTCCGTTTACTAAAAGGCAAAAAGAAAATAATCTATCCTGTATTACAGGCAATAAAATAGGAGATATAGGTCCATACTGTTCCACATGGGTATCATTCAAGAAGTAAAATTCAAATTCTGAAGTCCACATCCCAGGGCTGATCTGTGGCAGGTTTTTACTTTAGCTCTTCTATTAGAGAATAGAAACAAGAGCACAATTTGAAACTCGCCATCCTAGGACGTTTAGGAGAGATGGATTAGTTTGAATTATTTTCTACTGTAAGCCAACTCTGTCTTTGAAGGGATAGAATTTCTTCAAATTTCAAAACTAATAATAAATTAAAAAAAAACCAAATACAGAATTTGAATACAAGGGGGAAATCTGAGCTGTAAAGAGTATTACCAGTACTATTGTATCATTACTAAGCAGTCTGTGGTTGGATATCTCATATTTTTAAGTATTGCAAACCTTTGTTTAGGACAATAATGACCAATGTTCTCCAACTACTTAATTGCCTATTGGTATTTTAGTACCTTCTACAAAGTCTTATCACCAGTGTAAGGGTTTTTGGTGGCTTCTTTTCCCATGCTTCTGTAGGATGAATGATAATTTACGCATCTTGGTGAAGGTAGGAGGAAAAAAATAGCTAAACAAAAACATTGAGACTATGAATCACACATATTAACAAAAGAATTGATTAACCCAGTCAAGAGTTTCCTGTAGACATCTTTTCTTTCACCACGTGCAATATACTGTCTAAGTAACTGGTTGAACACGTACAGCTCTATACAGAGTAGCCAGGGCATTGCCTACATTACATAGCAAATTCCCTCAAAGACTGGCAGAGAGAAATACTTGATCCAGCCAGGTAAATTCATCAGAATGCTTTGTATGCATTCCAGGTGCCATAAGCCATAATACTGATTTTTAATTTGTTCTTCATGTGTTCCTCTTTGACAACAGAAGCTCAAAAAAAGGACATTTTTTGGCACCACGAGATTTCCTCAATAGGCAAAGATCTATGGATTGCACTCATGTACTAATTGAAGATGCTTAATTAAAGGTGAGAGTGTGCAAATAGGTATCACTACCACTACAAAAGGATTCAAGCAATTTTTGGAGTCAACATAACAAATATTTTGTTAATCATTTAGAGTCTTGCAACCTGTTTACTGGTGTTACTAATTATTGACAGATGTAGCTGTGATCACCAGCTAAGAACATACAATGAGTAGTTTTGGGATTCCTTTTTGGGTAGATATCGTCCTAAGAAAT
Organism: Haliaeetus leucocephalus; assembly: GCF_000737465.1. Classification (NCBI taxonomy): domain Eukaryota; kingdom Metazoa; phylum Chordata; class Aves; order Accipitriformes; family Accipitridae; genus Haliaeetus; species Haliaeetus leucocephalus. The sequence goes on from NW_010973325.1 coordinate 2,774,058, forward strand.
GATTGTTGACCAAAGTGAAACCAAAGTTACTATTTCCAAATATACTAAACTTTGCAGTTTACAGTATCCTTTTATGTGTGTAAATAAATAAATAAAATAAACTACACTGTCTAGGACTTTGTAAATACACTTGAATTAACTACCAATTAAATGTAGGATATACTGTGTTGTCCTTACATTGACGAGTGACTTCCTCTCTTTGTAGTGCTTTACTAGTGGGCAGCTTCAACTAAAAAATTAAAACTGAGAAATGAAGTAGTTTGATAACAACTCTTACAATCTTCATGTCTGCTGTTAGTACATAACACAAGAACAACTTTCTGTGATGTGTTTTAGCAAATCTGTTCCTGAGCTGAAGCACTATTAAAAATGTATAAAAATTACTCCCAGGTTTCCAGTAATGTACTATTGACTTCTGTTATAGCTGTCTTTTAATAAATAAATAAATAAATAAATCTTTTCCACTGAATAACAAGTAGTTAGCATAGACTAGAGATCATATGTTTATATAACTATACAAAAACTATGTATGGACAAATGACCAATCAAGTGCATAACATACATACATAAATAAATAAATAAATAAATAAATAAATAAATAAATATCTCCTTAACAGTCAGTTATAATATTCAATAACAAGAATCTGCTGAATTTAGCTAAGGAACTGAGTGTGAACTCTAAGAAGCAACCAAAGTGCACTTTAAATGCCAGCAGCTTGGTAAAGAAATAGAGGTTCTTAAACTGTGTGCAGGAAATGAAATTTGGGGATTAAAGTAATGAATGGATGTTTTATTCAGGTGGTGAAGAAATAACAGTGAAGTTGGCAGAGCATTTTGAAGACTAGGTGAGAAGTAAAAATTTTACTATCTCAAGAACTTCTTAGTGAACTACTACTAGATCATGAAGATTCAATTACAGAGACTGAGAAATGCTATGACTCAAATTTTTATGTATCTCTACTCAAAACAAGATAAAAACTTTCTATGAAGAGGGTCTGAATGAATAATTGTTACCAAAAAAGAGTGATTCAATCATTGTCACAGAAAAAAAAAATAATAAAAGATTGAAACAACATAAAAAGAACTGATTAGCAAAGAAGCAGCTTTCAGAAGCCTCTCTCACCAAGAAAAGAATAAATGTAAGCTCAAGTGAAGGAAAGCTATAGAAGCAAGTAAAAAGTGTTTGAGACATAAATGTAAATAATGAGACAAGAACAAATAGGACCACAATGAAAATTAAGTCAAATAAAGGATTAAAAATACTTAGATTAGAGATAATCTGGATATAATTCACAGAGCCAGAAACAAATAATAATTTGTATTCAGAACTGAGAAAGAAACACATAAAAAATATAAACCTCATTGTAAGTATTTTACATCAATCTGTCCAACTGAGGCCGAGGGCGGGGAGGGGGGATTGTCCTAAATTTATAAAGTGAGAAAACTAATCCGTGAAATCAAAGGCACATTAGTTTAACACTAATCATATGTAAAGCTTTAGAAAGAATTTTGAACAATAGAGCAATTAAAGGCACAGATGTAAATAGAAAGTAGAATAAAATGCAGTGCGGTTTTATCAGAGAGAGATATTGCTAGGTTAATGTAACAAGTTTTCTCTGATAAGACAATTAAATTTTAAGCTAAGAACTCCAACAGTATTAATTTACCTGGACTTCAAGACTCTGCCATATTGGCACAAAACATGTAACAGGTCTTGAGAATTCAAAAAATTCATAAGGTCAAGAGGTTACATTAAGAAGGAAAATTACAGGTTACTATAAAATCCTTAAGAATCTTTTTTGCTTAGTATATTTTATTTATGACTATGATACAAATAAGTAGAATGAGTAGATAAAATTTGGTCAGGAAACCACAAGAGTGTTGTTTTTTTCCAATACAGAAGAAGCCTGGGATATCACTAAAGAAAAGCAATGTAAGAGAAAATCTTGAAATGCAATAGAATCAAAATTAATTTCAACAGTACAAAACAATCCTGGAGGATAACACCAATTTTAGTTCTAAACTAGGAACTAGTCATCTGGAAAGGACCAGAGAAGAAAAAGAGATAGCCTTGCTAGCTGAGTATAATGCGTCTATAAAACATTAATGTGATGCATGTCAGGATAGTCAAATATGTTTGTAGGTTGCTGAATTAATTTTCATGGTGTCATTATATGAAGTGCTATAGGAGACTTCATCTGGACTGTTGTGTATAGCACTAATTATCCAAGACAGATGTTCAAGAAAGTTGATTTTATAGACCTGTTAAGCAAGGGGCTGTATTGTCATGGGAACAAAGTACCTGTACACCCATAAAAAGGCCTTGAAGAAAATTAGACTGGGAATCAGAAGGTTTATAGCTAATTGAATATTGAGACTGTGAGAAAAAGTCTTATATTTTCAACAAAGTTGGCTGAACTCTAATATTTAAAGATTAATCTACAAAAGCTTATAAAAAAAAAAACATATATGAGATGATACTCCACTTAAAGAAGAAATGGAACTGACAAATCAAAAGGTCCCCTCCCGTCCTATGCTCTTGTTTTCTCAATAGTTTCATACCAGGCTCTCCTCCAAAATTTTTTATTACTAAGAAAACTTTTACTGGCATTAACTCTGAAACATCATCTCATTCCTATAGTTCTTGTATCTATTTCATAAACAAAGCTAGTATGTTATTTAAGGGTATAGCCCTGCACCATAATTCTATCTGTTTTCCAAGGTACGTTCTAAATGAAAGTTCCCTTTCCTTAAACACTGTGTCATTGAATCTGAACCTTCTCTATTAATTCCATTTTTCAATTTCTGTTACATGTCATACTCCTTTTACAAAGAGTTTCAGACTTCCCAAGAGTATGGTAAATATGAATAATTTTCCATGTTAAAACCAATGTAATTTAAACTAACTGAATTTTCTGTCTTCCCTTTCATGATGTATGGAGTATATTTCAAATCTCACTAAGGAAATCAGCATTTGTCTAGTCCATGGCATTTTTAAATTATAATTGTTCTTCATGCTAATTAATTTTCTGAAAACCTTCCTATGTTTATACGCTCTTAAATGTCATGATGAAAATATTAACATCATAGGCATTTTTATTCATTATTTCATGTAAGCATCCACATGGGGATTATTGAATGCAGTGAAACACATCCATTTGTGTCTATTCAAAGTGCTAGCAATGTGTCTGAAATGAATTAAAGAATTCCAATATTACAGTCTTAACTTGAGTGGTATTATACTTATTGGATGAAACATTCAGAAATGTTATGCTTCAAATTGTATTTAAGATTGCCAATTAAATACAACAGTTAAAATTTTTTGACCTGATCATTTCTGAATGCAAGTTTATTGTTGTTCCTTACCAGTGTCACTCTGAAATACAGAGAATGACTCCACTAAATATTGCCTATTCACAATCAAAAGTTAATCTTATTCTATTTTTACTTACTAATTCCTGACCCATGCTTGTGTTTCCATTATTCTGACTACATTAAATGTCCCTCTTATCTAATAAATTAATATTACTTATATGAAATTACCTAAATGTACTTGAATATAGTGATATTGATCTGATAACCTCCAGTTACCAACCACCTAAGATGTTCTTTTTCCCCTGTCATAGCAGAGCAGTCTATAAGAAGATAAAACAAATGTATTTCTCTTTCAGGAATTGCAACTCTCAGCCATTGTCTCCTCCAAACCAAAACTTACAGGGACTGCATGAATACACATAGTTAACAAATCATGTTATAGAAATCATTGATTCAAACCTTCTCTTGCATTGGTACAATCTGTCATGAATTCACATTTGTTCCGGTAGCTAAAGCAGACTTTTACTAGACAGAAAGCAAGAAGGAGACAACAAAGAGATCAAAGGAACGAACTGCATTACTAAAGGCATAAACATACTGAGTAAAGAAGAGGGATACTCAAGGTGGGGGGCAGCCCTGGTAGAACGCCAGGCTCACAACCCACAACACTGATTAAGTTAATGATTTTGACAGTATCTGGATGCCAAATCAGGTGACAAGCAGACAGAAAGCATCTTCCGGATTTAAGAACAAAAAATTTGAATGAGATTATGATTAATTTGTAGTTCTCAACTATAGGGCTGAAAATCATATTCTTTAATGTGTTTGACTGTTGATCATACATAAGAGAGCTTATGTGGCTTTACTGCTATTTTTTTCCATAGGCAAAACTGCAATCAGGTTTGTGGCAGACAACAGGCTCAGAAAAAACTGTTACACTATCCCAATGGCTATTATTGACTACTAGCATATTTAAGTTAGAAGGAAAGTCTTCAGTGACTTCTCATTAATTACTACTCATTTAAAATATTAAAAAAAAAAATACTGAAGTCCTATGCTACTTATATTACGAAACTAGAAATCTGTGTCTTATTATGAGTTGGTGGTCCTCAATTTGGAAGCCCTTATATTCTCTTGGAGAGGATGAAGACAGCCAGTTGCATTGAGAAAGGAGTATTTCTCTTCCTTGCTCAATTGATTTGGCTTAAGCATCAGCAAAAAATAGAATTGTTCATTGTACAATGAATATTTGATAGGCAGTTCTACTTTTACTGAGCCCTAAGTGGAAATGAACTAGTGAGGAAGAAAATTATCAGATTTTACATATCTAAATTATATCATCAAAGTGCCCCTATCTGCACAACCCATTTGATTCTAAGTTTGAAAAAAAAAAGAAAGTTAATGATCTTCAGTACTGTCTGAAACATGTGAACATTATGGAAAAATCTTAAGTTTATATCCAGAATTTCACAGTCACTTGCCACTTTCTTTCCAAAACAATTGCATTGGCATTAATAACTTTTTTTTAAAATAGACTAAAAGTTAATAATAAAATGTAGTTACTATGCAGAGGCTGGCATATTACTATCTAATGCACTGTTAGGATTTGAGCAAGCCAATATACTGCAACAGATGAAGAACAGGAAGCTTTTCTTTTGTATGTTCAAATGCATCATTCCCTCTCAGTGCCCTAAAATGCTTTATGTTTTTTCACAGAATTAAAACTCCTGACTCTGTTAGCACAAATGTTTATTTATTCTTTTCTATGTGAAAATGCCTTTGCAGAATGACAGAAAGATGTACTAAGAATTTTTATATTAACAGGAACAAAGCACATGACAGCATCATATGCAAGCAAGAGAATTATCATCCAGAAACAGAAAAAAACTGATGTGTTCTCTAATTACAGTGAGGGTATTTTTTTCCAGCTTCCTTTCACATAAACTCAAAATGAATAAATATTTATAATGTTTAGTGCAACTAATTGGAGTAACATTATGTATAGATTTTTATAAGGAAAATGTTTATCAATATTCCCTCCCCAGTATATAATTTCATTTTAAAAATTTAATTCAAATATTTGCCCTTGGTACCTTGAGTTAAACTGTATTTTCCAGTATACATTCTTCCAGCATGAAAATCACTTCCACTCTGACCCAGAATCATGTTAACCATGTTTCTGCTCTGTTTTGAATGTATGATGGGGTGAAAACTTATATGAAGTCTGAGAAATTAGTTCATTCCACTTTCAATATGCGTAAAATATCCAACAATACAATTTTATTGTTAACAGAAGACTTGTCTGCATATACTCTATGTCATGAGGTAAGAATAATTTCCCCAATATAACTAAATAATTCTCAAAATAGATATGTGAATAAATCTCTGAATCATGCAACAGAAGGTAAAAGATCATGGAGAGATCATTGCAACATCAACAGTAACATGTGGGGACTAACAATATAATCTAGTTATCACAAATGATGGCTCAAGACAATATTACCTTCCAGATGGAGGTTACCTCTGTTTAGCTAAGATCGGGTAATTTAAAATGTTCCTGTTTATTAATGAATAAGGCCTTCTTGACAGTGTTTTCAAATATATTTTGTATGTTAAAATTGCTAGTACAGTTGAATACTATTTGAGAATTTTAATGAGTATTTGTTCTAGTGCTAACCATTAGTCCAATATTGGTTTATGTAAAAACATTTTTTTATATTTCAATAAAGTAGAAACATATATACTACCAGTTACAGGGTTCAGCATGAAAGTTTAAAATGGAAGAGACAGCAGACTCCATCTTAAAAATTCCTTAAACTGTTCTAATGTATTGCCAGGAGTATGTTTAATGTTTTGTGGAGCTTTTTTTCTCAAATCCAAATGACTGGGAATAATAATAATGGAACTGGTTAAAACTTTTCAGATTTATTATTTTTCTTCTGAAATTATTTCAGTTGCCAAACCCGTACTTTCCACATGAAGTTTGTTTTAATAAGACTATATATTTTTAAAAATAATATTTAGTTGACAATTTTATTTTTAGTTTCAAAGATTCAATTTCAAAGTTTGTTGTAAATAAACTACTGCCATTAATGCAAATTGGAATATAATAAAAATATTTTCAACAATGTTGAAATCACCAAAACATTTTAAAATTAGAATTATTGAATTTGAATTTAAATTATTTTAATTTGAATTATTATTTTCTATCATGGACCCACACACTAATACAAAATAATTATCAAAACTACAAACAAATTGAAGGGGTAGGAAAAAGGACTTTCCAAGAGCAACTGTGTACACTGAAAAATTTGCTATGCTATTCAAATCCTTCCTATACTTTCTTTCATAAAACAATAGACAGATTTTAGCTTATTTTGGTCAGTTATCAATATATTTTGTCAGGAAACATATGACCAGAAATGACAGGGTGTCCATGGCCAAACATAGTACTAAACAGCTCTATAGCAGTCATTAATTTACATTGATCTATAAGAAACAGTAGAGTTCCTCTCACATCACAAGCTACACATCATTTTCACACCTTGCTGAACACTCAAACACCTTCACATGGGAGACAGAACCCACAAAAACATGTATCATGCTATAGAAAGAGGAGAAAATATGTCAGGAATACATTAAACCCCCTTTTTCCATTTGTTTGGTGCTATTACTTAAAATCATTTCAATTCTTTTAGGAAGTGATGAATAATACAGATGGAGGAGAACACTTCCAACAGTACTTATTTATTCCACCGAGGAAAAATCCTTACTGATCCCAAACCAATTTTAGTTCTGGCTGGGTAATGAAAATGCAGAAATGAAGGGCCCAAAGATTTTTAATGTAATGTAACTTGGATCCCTGATGTTCCACTTCAGCTATGAAGAAGCTATCATGTTTCAGGGTAAATGAAAACAAGAAGTAGAAAGAAGGTATAGTTTTGGGGGAAAGAAATTCTTAAATATCCTCTTAAATGCAAACAGTTGAAGCCCTGAAGCACTCTAAAGAGATTCCATGCATACAACGTAACTGTTTTCCTGTTCTGTGAGTAACTCTAAAGATTTATTCAGTTTTAAAACGTGGTATTGCTGTTTGTGGTTTTGCCCCTCAAAGAACAAGTTTAATATTCCTCCTCGATGGTGCTTTAACATTGTTTAAATAGAAAATCACTTGTATAAAATCCATTCTTTCTTATTTCTCATAGGAAAGGAATGCTGGTTGTCTTTTGATATGTATCTCAGGTGTTGAAAGCAGTGGATGTACGGTTGGTAACACAGAAGTAACACTCTCATTGTAATTAAATATATAAAAAAGTAATGGCTTTATACCAACTAGCTTCACGTTTCATGAGTGGAGATGGCTTCATTACTTATGAGTGCCATGGGCATTAAATATCACTTGGAGCCAGAAATTTGTTTTAACATTTTTATATGCTTTCGAACACTGAGCATTTAAATGATACCTTTTTTTCTAGTAAAACATCAGCAGTCATTTAGAAGACATTCAAGAGGTTGGTGTCTGGGCGGAATTATTAGATTGCTGTAGGAAGGAACAGACTCTCTAATGCAGATTTAGCCTGTCATGGGAAGTAATGTCGCAGCCCCCTCTCCCTTACAGAGCTAATGTTCTGTGCACGCATGCCTAAAGCATCATACCATTTTGTCTGGTATCATTGCACTTGTGAAATGCAGTCCTCTGATGCATGGACACCTGTATCAGTGTAGGGAAGGGGGACGTCAGTGGATATAGGTTCATAGTAGAATAACAGACTTGAAGATCAGTGCCATTAACAAAACTGAGATGTTAATTTGATTTCAAAATATTTAGTTTAACTTAGTCTACCTTGACTTTACACGGGTTTAAAAAAATTCACATTCACCCCCTATTTAATAATGTAGCTTATAAAATATAATTATTGATTTTCTTCAACATCCCACTTTAGGAGAGCCTTGTAACAATTACTATATTTACATAACAGTCTGTTTCGATTTTGTAATCCCATTACAGGAAACGTTTCTTCTTTATAGTCTCTTATCATTCATATTTTTTTGTGCATAGCACAGTGCCACACTGTGCATTGAAAGATAATAGGTAAACTATAATTATATTTCAGAATTTAATTTTTTGGCAACAAATGTTTCTTAGAGCTACATTTTGTCATGCTGTTAAATATCTCTGGATAAAATCCCTGGAAAACACTTATGAGCAAAGCTGATTAAGAACGTAATTCTCCAAACATTGGAATTAAAAGTGAAAATGCAAACTGGAAGATGGTACGTTTCTTTTTATGACATTCCTAAGTATAAAACCAGCATGTCACATGTAGCTGCTGTCATAATCTTGCCATATCTCTGAGCAAGATATATTGTAAACAGCAAATATAACAAGCAGATATTAGAAACAGTATCTGCATTTTATTGAAGGAAATGAAGACAATCTGCTGCAGGGCTACATAACTGGTACTTTTCATGCCTATTACATGGTCACTAGAAAAAGTGAGCAGTGTCAGCTAGTAAATTTTATTCCATTTATTCAAGCTAGGAATCAATTGCCATAACTATGGTAATTGCCTGGCATATGTTAGCAAATGTTGACATTATTAATAGTACCTATTAAAAAAAAACCATACAAAATCCTTATCCTGCAGCATCCTTCACTTTGTCTAATAAAGTTATCAGTACAAAGTGAGTATCAAGCAAACGTAAAATGCTACTGAAACAGCAAGTTAGTGTTTTATGTTCCCTTCTCAATAATTTGCCATAGTGCAACACAAATGTCCCAAGATAAAATATAAAGATGAACCAAAACCAAATAGACAGATTCTAATTCTTTATAAAGTCACTGTGACCAACCCTCCCAATCTGTATGAACTGCAAGCTAAAGCCTTCCCTCTACCAAAAGCCATAGCACCTTAAAAGAAGAGAGTTTTGCAAGTAGGTAGGAAATGAATGACACCTCCTTCTGTTCTCCTGCAACCTCGAGAAGGAGCCTGGCTTGGGCATACAGCTGGAACCTAAGTGACCTCAGCAATACCAGTTTCAGCAGCTCTTGCTAGCTGACTTCAGCTCATAACTGAGGATTTGGGTTGCCCAATCACTGCTTTTGATCCAAATAGTCTTCCAAAAGCACAGCTTGGCGATGTCATTCCTTCCTCATTTTTCACAACCTTTGCTACCCAGGAAGTGACACAAAGTTACTCTCACCAAGCTGTATTTTTTTTTTCCTCTCTGTGCCACTAATTCAAGTAATTTTTGTTGTTGCCCTCCACTTACTCCCCTGGATGTTACATGCACAAAGCTAAATGAAAAAAAATCTTATCTCATACTGTTGTGTGCAGTTAGTTGATTCAAACAGGGAGCACAGACAAATAACAATTGCCAGCACAGCATGAAACATACCACAAATTGTTACAATTGTTACAAATGTTAGGTACCTGAGAATGAAAAATGTGTATAGTAGAATCATAGAACAATTCAGGTCAGAGGACACCTCTAGAAGTCATCTACTCTGACCATCTGCTTATAAAGCAAGTCTAATCAATCCAGGTTGGTCAGACTTGTGTCCGGCTAAGTCCTGAACGCCCTCAAGTTTGGAGACAGACCTGGTCTAGGCCCCTGCTCCAATATTTAACTGCCCTCAAGGTAAAACAAACAAACAAACAAATAATTCCTAATATATAATTAGAATTTCCCATGTTTCTGTTTGTGCCCATTGCCTTTTGTCCTACCGCTTTGCACTTTAAGAAGAGTCTGCTCTGACCCTGTCTGTGCCCACAGCTGAAGTAGTTGCTGTCAGTAATAAGGTCTCCCCAAAGATATCTCTTCTTCTGGCTGAACAGGCACCTCTGTCTCTTAGCCTTGCCTTCTGTGCCATGTACTCCAGCTCCCTGACCAGCTTGGTGGCCCTCCACTAGGCTCATTCCAGTACGTCAGTGTCTTTCTTCGGGTGGGGAGCCCAAAACTGGAGACAGTTCTCCAGATAACATTCCCAAATGAAACATTATGCGCATGTAATTAATTTAATAATTTGAATTCATGGAACTAAAAATAATCTTGAAATGTCTTCAGTTTGGATTTGAAAAGTGTAATGTTTCCAGCACTGAAGATGTCAAAGCAATTTCACTGGCTGATTCAGCTTCAATTTTGGCACAATCAGCAGACTGGCATCTTGAACACTTAGAACTCGACCAGAATATGAAGAAAGAACAGCTTGTTAAGCAAAGAGAATTCAAGGGCAAACAAGATCTGGTGAGGCAAGAAATATTTTAAAATTGATACTGAACCTGCACGGATAACAATAGAGTGAGCTGAAAAAGCTGGAAAATGTGCTGAGTCATCTCAAAGTTACTATTTAGGTATGTGGAAAATAATTTGTCCTTAACGGCACTAGAAGACCAATAAGAAACTTATAATTAAAGGTGGTCCTGATCTAGTAAAATTACATGTTTGGTTTAGACACATGAAAAAATATATAGAACTAACACAGCTAAATGTGAAGGCCACAAAAATGATCAGAGGACTGGAACACCCCTCCTACGAAGAAAGGCTGAGAAAGTTGTTCAGTCTAAAGAAGAGAAGGCTCCAGGGAGACCTGACTGCAGCCTTTCAATACATAAAGGGAGGTTATAAGAAAGATGGAGAAAGAGTTTTTACCAGGGCCTGCAGTGACAAGACAAGGGGCAATGGTTTTAAACTGAAAGAGGGCAAATTTAGATTGGTCATAAGGAAGAAAATTTTACAATAAGGGTGGTGAGACATTGGAACAGGTTGCTCAGAGAAGTCGTGGATGCCCCATCCCTGGCAGTGTTCAAGGTCAGGCTGGACAGAGCTTTGAGCAACCTGGTCTAGTGGTAGGTGTCCCTGCCCATGGTGGCAGGGGTGGAACCAGATGATCTTTAAAGGTGCCTTCCAACCCAAACTATTCTGTGATTCTATGAAATATTAGCATGTTGTTTGATCGTGATCTGTCAAAGTAATTAAGTCATGGCTGATATGGCAGGAAACAAACTAGGCAAATATGGCAATTAGTGCTAAAACTTTATTATATATTACCGTTCATTATCATATAAATATCAGGGTTTCTCAGTTCTTTGTCCTTGTCATCAGCAGGTTCCTAATCCTGGGTACAGTTAATTCACCACTAATTAAAAAGTCTTTGATATAAGTGCCAACATGAGAGGAATAATTTCATTTCTTTCAGTGTTGTTTTTAATTTAGCTAATCCATCTAGCACTACTGGACATATAAAAACCAGTAGGATAATAATGGGTTTATTATATATTGAAAAAGCCAAGTAAATCAGCATGTTTTTCTGGACAGCAATGAAAGCCTGGATCACTCAGTCAAACCAGAGCAGCTAAAGGCAGGAGACAGATAACAAAGAATGAGAGACTTATAACAGAACCCCTGGGACACCTCAATACATGCTGGACATAGCACAGAAAGTCAAAAATACAAACTCTCAGTATATGCCAAGATCTAAACCTTCTGAATCACTGCCTGAGAAAAATCACCTCCACTGGCAACCTCTAGAACTGGTCCAGGAATCCTGCTGTTGAATAGCTAGAATGATGGGACTTGAAAATATGTATTGTTTTACTGGGGATTGCATTAGGTAATTTCAGTTCTTTCAAATTATTATTTTCTTCAGGAGGATTGCCCAAAAATAAGGTTGTACATACAAGTCCGATGATTAAAACACCTTGACAGTCCAAACAAAATAAGGAGAGTAAAATAAAGTGCACCTTCAAAAGTCATACTGACTTTAAAAAAATTAACCACATGTTTAAGTTTGTTCCATAATATTGTTAGTGTGAAATATCTTAAGTAAACATTTTGTTACCTATCAAATGTGTCTCTGAAATTATATGTTGAAATAGTAATAACATGACAGGGCAAGGTTTTTTTGATACATCATTTTTCTTTTCAAGTATAAGAAAAGTGACAGTTAAACAAGTTAAATACTTTTGAACTGTGGCAGCAAACGGAATAAACTGTGGATGCTAAACAAAGGGAAACATGATATTATAGTCTATGTAAAGAATAGGTCTGTGGAGCTAGAGATTATGGGGGGTGTTGGACTCTAGATGTCGTTGGTTTGGGACTGATATACTAATTGAAATTGTTCAGTAAAAAACTGCAGCAGCAAGAGGAGAATTCAGAAGACACACCAAAAATTAAGTCTATCCACACCCCACCCCATCCCCCCCAAATTCTGTTGTGCTTCTACAGATGTACAGATGTAGGGACCTTTTGAGAAGATAAACCTGACACCTCCTCTATTGCTGACTGTGTTCTATCTCCAGGGTAAAATGATCAAGATTTCTTAGAATTAAAAGAAATGTTCTTGGTGGTACACAGAAAAATCCAAATCAGGAGAGCAGGTGAAACTGTATGGTTTATCTCTTTTTGGTCTTAAATTCTAAAGCTAGCACTGTGGTTAACATGCAGGTAACTCCAGATAGTTTTACTTTGTTCAGTGATTACAAAGTGGTTAAAAAAAAAAAAGGAAAATGACCCATAAAGGAAGGCTCTGAAGAAGAAAAATCTGTGAAAATACAAAAAGGTTCTGCCTGACTCATAAAGGTCATTTAGATTCAAGTGCTTTAAATAAATGGATTAGCATAAATGGATTAGCTAGTCAAGTTTTGCACACTACCTTGAAGATATATAGGCACCATACTTGTTCCTAAATGGCCTGCATAAGTCATGCAGAAAATATTTTTCTCTGGGTCAGTTAACAAAGGAGGTATGATCCCATTCTTGGGTATCAAATAATTTTGACTTAGCTGTTGCATGAATTGTGTGTCCATATGTGCTTAAGTGCACGTTTGCTTGTATGTGATGATTATATATTTATAGAAATATCATGATTAATTTATTCTTAACATCTTTAGTAATTGTTATCTTGGTCTCCTAATGCTTTCTAACAGATAACACTACATAAACATTTAAATTATAAGATTCATTTTTATGCTCCTTTCAATTAGCACGAATCAACTGGTTAGTTGGAAATGTCCAACTCCTTGCGCATAGTGGAATCATTTTATATTAGTCAAAGTTAATGTTATAATACAATAAAAAAAAGGATGAGACACTTCAACAAAATTATGGATATGCCCAGAGAAGTAATTTCTGAGTACCTCAATGTCTTCTGCAGGAAAGGAGCAGAGTTCCTAAGTTCCTAAGACTGAGACCAAAGGAGGAGTATTTATTACCTCATGTCTTTGCAATTTCCATTTGGTAAGCTTTCCAAAACTAAATTCAGTTCTTAATTTTCTTAGATGTTCTTACAAACTTTTTTCAGCTTATTTGATCCTTCTCTGTAGCAAAGCTTTCCAATAGCAAGAATGTATTTAGTAGAGAATCTGTAAGTAGTGCATTCTCTGTGTATCTAATTTTCATTTCATGTTTTTTATGCCATTGACTTTGACCTTGTAACTAGTGATAATAAATTCCACCGTCCTCTTTGACTGCATCATATTTCAGGACATAGTCTTTGAGAGCATCTCTCAGAAGGACATTACCAGTGCATTATGGGCTATACTCTTATACCTCTATTAGCCATAACAGAGAAGGGAGTGAAATTGGACCCTGGAGAATAGTTAAACCATTGTCTAATGCCAAGACAAGCCAGAGAGATTGCACTAGTGAGCTGACACCTTGCATGTCCATAGAGCTTCAGGGTTCATGCTGAAGGGACAAAGCATCTAGGACATAATAATGTGTCACTCTGCAAGAATGCAAATGCTGTTACGTTAGTGACAGTGGTTTGAAGGTTTACAAGTTATACCTTCATTCTGGTGCCTGAATTGAATCCACTTCTGCATAATACCCCTGTAGGTTTTTTTTTTAAACCATATATTATTAGTGTGCCTCATTCTGATGATATGTTACAGTGATAAATCATCAGTGCGCTGCTGCTCTGATGAGCTGTTGCTTCAGCATGCCATTGAATCTGTCATGCAAATGATGTATTAATAAGGCATACCGATGGTGTGCTCTGCAAAAGATGGCACTGCCCGGAAAACAAAGGGTTTAGGAATTTATACAATATGATTGCAAGATAAAAAGTCAGTCAGCATACAGCATGCTAGAAGCTGGTTTCCCAGTTACACTATAAAATCTTATTTTTCCAAACTATTTCTGGCATTACGTTTTTGCAAGCCTAATTTGCAGGAAAGAGGCAGGGGAAAACACTTTTGAAAAGTACTGTTTCAGTTGAGACAAGACAACCAGTATAAAAAAAGCTGCTTGCTTTTTATCAAGCAAGAGGTTTTAATTTCACTGTACAAAGAACATAGCGGAAGAGAAAGTACACAAACTCATGAATTTAGTTCTATGATGCAGTTAAAGGAAGGAGTAGAAAGCTGCTTTGATAGATATGAATCTTACATATGTATTTAACTTTGTCCATAAGTAATAATCACAACGTCAAATCTGTTACTGAGACCTTAAAATTATGTCCATGATATAAGTAATACCATAAGAAATCTTATAAAAAATTATCACATATCCACCCCAGTCCTTTATTTTATTCTGGATGGAATAGAAGAAAACATTGTAATGAATAATAACAGAAATCTGTGATCTTTGTAAACACTCTGTTAAGTATTAAATTATGACAGATTGAAGGCCGTAAAATTTTCCCATTTTTTAATTCTCTTAGTTTTTTACTTGAAAAAAATAAATCTTTGAATATAAGATATCTTTTAATTCTAAATATTGGTATACATTCCAACAGACCATACTAGTAGAATCATACCTCTATAGCAGTAAAACCTAGTTTAAAGAAATCATAAATATTCCTCCAAAATTCCTTAAACTTAAATGAAATTTGGAGCACTTTTATCTCATTTGGGAATGCATTATGTAGAAATTTTAACTAACCAAAATTTGTGTGAAAGACTATTTCAGAAGCCTTTAGATTTTCCAATTCACAGAGTTTTCCAGCAGACAATGAAAAAATGTTAATTTACATTGGACACAAATCTGGTATTTTGTCAAAAAAGTATTGAGTATTATATAGGAGTACTATATTATGGGTAAGAAGCACCTATTTTGGATTACACATAATACAAGATCTAAAAAACAGTGATAAGTATTGTTCATACCATAAATATATAGCTAATGGTACCAGAATGGTGCTATATTATGTTGTTGCAAATACAATAAAATGTTTTCAAACTACCAGCATTTTGAATGCATTTAGTAACACATTTGTAAAAATAATTTTCAGTATTTCTCAAATGAATATTGCCTGTTAGTGATAACTATATGGTTTTTTCTGGTACTTACCTTCCCTCTTTCTTGTATGATTTATTGTGTTTATTTATTTATTTCTGTTTCTGCTGAACACATATTTTGGGGAAGTAAGTACGTTTGACCATTTTTAAGTTTTCTGTGAAAGAAATCAATATCAAATTAGAACAAAGAAGTAAAGCCCGAAGGAAAAATTGGTTCGGCCTGGCCATGGGCTAGACAGCTCACTGCTGAACATTTAAGAACATAAACTACCTTTGCAATGTATGATCTCCCAAAAATCTATCAATTCATTACACTGATTTGCTGAAATAATCCAAATCCTGGCATTTAGTAGAAACAGTGGTTTCTTCTAAAGATCTCTGCCATTTTACCTTTTTTCTTGTTTAGTAAGATTTAAAATATTTTGCTGATAGTATAGCACAACAACAATACAAAGAAACTAGAATATGCATGACAGTTTCTTCCCAAAGTAAATATTTGCTCTTTCCTTCAAATCCAATACACTAAACCAAAAGGAGTGAAAATTATCAGAGACACCAGAATGCAAGCACTAAGAATAGGTTAAAACTTACAATACAGAGAGAATCTGGAACAAGTTTTACAGGGAAATGGTCTTACAAATTAAAATGTAAATTTCCTACTTAAAGAATATAAAAGTAGAATGCTTTGACAATTTTAAATTTGGTCTCAATTTTTTTACTGAGTTTTTAATCAAGACAATAGTTTTCTGGGAGTAATTTCAGTTTTGACAATTCATTTACTGTCAGAAACATTTCAGTGAAAAATTTCCAATCAATCACTTCATAAGCTCTCTTCTAAATGCTAGCATCTAATTTCCCCATAATATGGTGTCCATCAAAAATGTACGTGTCTGGTTTCTCTCTTTAGCTAAAAAGCAATAATTTTTTTGTAATAAAAGTTTCAAGCTTAGATGAAGAATCTCTGAAAGAAGGTGGTTTGTTCATTTTTCACAGCTTACAGGCTCCATCCAAGATTTGGCTTGTTCTTGTCCTTGTGATCCCCATCCATGAAATTTCTGGATAAAAAGCTGCTGTGCATGCTATTACCTCTTCACATAATTTCCGTCTGGATACCTGCTTGATCTTCTTCTACTTTCTGAAGGTTTATGTGGTAGTTGAGACACTTCCAGTATGGAGATAGAATGAAGCATCCCACCCATTATCTTACACGGAGTGTCCAAATGTCAGGGAGCAGTGAGGGCAGAGGGCTCCACGAGGGAGGCGAGCCGGCAGCCGTGGGTGACAGCGTGGCTGGTGAGGCAGGGACCTCACGGAGGTGGGGTACCATCCCACAGCTCCCAAGCAAGGGAGACAGAGCAGGACTGGTGTCAGAAACCAGGGGCAGACGTGGCCCCGGGACGGCTGGGCAGGCCTGTGGGGACCACATGGATGGGTGTCCGGGTCAGCAGAGGTACCCCTAGAGTGCAGTCTGGGGGGGCGGGCAGGGCTGAGGGCCTGAGCTCCAGCACAGTCCCACTGGAGGAGAAGAGGTCCTACGGAGGCTGATCCCAGACTTTCCTCACTGCAGCCTTGTCCCAGGTCACTGCCGTGCCGCAGCAGAGATGACCCTCTTCTTTTTCATAAACAGGTATTTTTTTATTCTTACAATTCCATGGATAATTTTCTTAGTTATTATTGTTTTCCCAAAGCCTGTCTTTCAAAAACTCTTTCTAGAGAAACCATAACAGCAGTCCAGCTGAGGATGACTGGCAGACAGGCAGGGCTTTGTTAGTGATAGCACACTGTCTTCCTAGTCTCTGAGACACACTTCCCCAAAATCCCTCTTCAGAAAAACCTCCTGTCATTCTCCCGTCTCTCCTTGCTGTACTAGAAAGGAGGAAAAATGTGCAAAAAATGCAAGTTTTAAACAGTCTCTTTGTGCTATAACCATCTGAGTGACAGCTAATCTTTTTCTACAACTGAACTTACTGTGAATATTTCTATTTTCCTACAAGCTGATGAAGTGAGTACTTGAAGGGTCATAGCCAGTGTATAGCCTTGCTCCAACTGTAACAGGAAGTAAAAAGAGATTTGGGAAAGGGTAGGTGTCTTCTCACCACCAAAAGTATTCTACATACTCATATAGGCATAAAATGTTTCTTCTGCTTTCCTAATCACTCTTGAAGGCATTATGAGAACTGCTGGTATTTTTCTTAGGAGCTTTGCACTAGAGAAAAAGCACAACTCTCCAGGAGAGAAACAAAGAAATAGCTGTCAATAACATTTCAGGAAGTAATTAAAATATTGGGAATTGATCAGACCAGTATATAAAGAAAGCAAAGCAGAACCACAAAATCACAAATCTAAAATCCTTTTCTTATGACATTCCAAATTCAGGGAGAAAAATGCCTATTTTCTAAAAGTCAATTTGAAAAATACTTCTAAAAAGGACATTGGAAACTAATGTCTAAAAAAAAAGCTTCATTCTAAAAAATGTTGACACAAAATTCTTTATATAGCTAAATCTCTGAGATTTTGACTCTCTAATTTTTCAATTTTTTTTTTTTTTTTTCCTCATTGATGCGCTGGGAGACACAGGGTGTCTAACCAATAATCTATAGCAAGGGACTTACTTAGAAAACCAAGTCTCTCCAAGTTTTAAGACAACCTGCTGCAGAGTCAGAAACCTAAATTCTGAAAGCCTCACTGCAAGCTAGGATCCATCAGGATCTCAGGGAGTCCAGCTGTGTTATGAGTGCCCTACCTCTAGACAGCTTAGACATCAGGACTGTTTCCCTGTAAGTGAGAATGAAAGCCACAGCTACCCAAATCAAAGGCATTGATGAAGTGATAGATTAGCAGAAACTGGTGGATGTTACTGTAGTCTGTGGCTAATTAAAAAGTCAACAAATCAGGCCAATCCATGGAAACTTTCAGTTATGATCACCTTATATTTTCTAGCAGAAACGAGTCTTTTGAAAAATTACAAAGATACTCTTATTTTGCCATTGATTTTTTTCCTAAGATGCATGTTCTATCATACAGCAGTAAGTATTTGGAGAAAATAAACAAACAAAAAACTAGAAAATACCACCTAAAGAGTTTGGTGCAGAGAATCATTAGCAAGCATAAATTGTACATGAAGGTCCTGCACAAAACTCCCAGGAATTAGTGACAGGATACTTCCCATTTTCTCTTTGCAAAACTCAGGTCAGCACTTGTAGATAGAAAACATGTCAGCTCTTCATTATAAATACTAGTACAGTAAAAGTTAATATCACACTGAATGGAACAGTTTGCTCCTCATGTTACCCTGGAAATTTCACAAGTATCTGTTCAAACACAATGAATAGAATGCATTTCCTATATACAGAGGAAAGATGCAGTAATCTTTAAGAAATCACAGCTCTGAAGTTCCTTATTTGAAGGACTTGACCTACTCATCCTTTCCTGTGGAGCCACCCTATGTGATATGATTTGTACTGCATATTTAAGAGAGTTTCTTTGAAGGTAACTGTTCCATTTGAGAGGAGTTAAAATATATACAGATAAAATATATACAGATGATGTACTTTCAAATGCAATGGAACCTGATGCACGTATGTGAGGTATAACAATTGGCTTATATAAAAAATGCAAATAGTGTGGACACAAGCTGAAAGCTCAATTAAAACACTCGGTTTCCAACAAGTGTGTTGAAGGAATCCTTGTGTGCAGATTGACTAGTCTTTTCTATTTTACATTAGGGCTGAGTGGCTGCCATACTGTAGTCACTCTCAGCAGATATATAATTAACAATTATATGGGAAGCAGATTTTTTTAAAAGGCATTTCTTTTGGTAAAGATGAGAGCAAAACATATCTAATAGAAGAAACATTTCTCCTTTGAGAGGGAAACAGTCTTTCTCCGCCCATTATTGTTTTGGTGAAATTTCTTAGATAAGCTAAAATTTTCATAAGTTTTGATGAACATCATAGTACCAATACTGAAGAAAGTTCTTAGAATGTTGATTAGTCAGAAAAATCTCTAGAAAGCCAATCCTTGGTCCAGCAGACTAACCCAGGTACTCAGAAAGATTCATCCTTTACCTGAGATTTTCCAGAAGTGGAACAATTTTTGTTATATTTATGAAGCTAAACAATACTATATGAGTATTCACTGTAATACAACTTTCTCAAGAAATCCTCTGTTATTTTTTTCATGTTCTGCAAAAGGCAAAAAAATAAGGAAACATATGTGGATGAATATTGTTTCTCTGTGATTGACGAAGCAGGGTAAAACCAGGTATTTCTTAAGAGCAACAATAACTGTTAAAATGATATTTTTGAAGAACAATACAAATCAGCCTCCAATGAGCATGATTCATATTTGTTGAATAAGAGCCACTTACAGTACTAAGTGAAACTACTCCTTTTTTTATTTTAGAAGGTGTGGCTTATGCATTCCTAAGAATATTTTAGATGTTGCTTAAATATTAAGTGGTTTCCATTAAGACTTCATAAAGGAAGAGAAAAAGGTGCTGGAGTCTGCTAATTCTATGGCAGCCAATTTGTTTGTTTATTAAAATGTTTTTGTCTTTCTTTTGAAAAACACTTTTCACAGAGAGAATATGAAAGTCATGGATTGCATCTCTGCAAAGATGACACATATAAATGCATTTTATAAATGTAAAGGAATAAATAGGAATTTATTATAAAGTTATATTCCTCTTTCCTAAACAATTGTTCCGTTCCTAACTTGAGACTAACTAACACCAGAATTGGAACATGAAGATTCACACACAGTCTCTTTCTCTCTCTCTTCCTCCATCTCTCTGTCTCTCTTCCCCTGCCCACTCTATTTCTCGCCATTTGAATGACAGTGTTTGGCAATATAATGCTATCTAGTAGGCAATAAGCCCCTATGAGATGTCTCCATGATATGATCTGTTGTTCACATTTTATAGCTCAACTTCATATGAATATTCCCTGCAGTACAAACATATGATTCTATTTAGCATACAATAAAATATTAATTTTATTTTTTTAAAAAAAGTTCTCTTCAGTCTGCTTGTACCCCTCAGTGGAAAATACATTTCCTTTGATTGATTTGTACTGCAAGGCTGGAATTCGGGTTTCATTTTCTGTCTGTGCTAATCTCCCTCCTTTTAAATTCAGGCGAAGTTAAAATTATTAGCATGATGCTGACAGAGAAGTTGAAATGAGGTGTTTGAAACAAAAGTTTTTGAATTATTAACAAAACTACAAGGACAAGATCAGATTATTCAATGGAAGTTGGGATCTTAAAAAGACCAATAATGGGTACTAAATTTTAATGAACTTCCAAAGTAACACTGAAATGCACCATTTCATTTGCCGTTAACCTTTTTGATATGCTGCTCTTTGGACTTTAACTTCTTTAACACAGGGTGCCTCTTAATGACAAGGATAGGTGACTGCTCCATTTAAGCAAACACGCTTAACTGGAACATGGCAGAGGAGCTAAAATCATGGGGGCTAAATATGAAGGGATATAGTAGTTTTAGAGGATATCACCAAAGACAGAAAGGGGAAGGAGGAGCTGTGCAGAAATAGGTAACACTTGATCTCCTGGGAAAAAAAATCACTCTGAAACAGAACAAATGTAACTTGAGAGATAATAAAAAGGTCTAAATGTCTTCTCTGAAGAGGTTCTGAGGAGTCTCAGTTCTTAAAGCTTTTCATGCGCAAATAGGCCTCACCCTCATGAGGAAGAGACAACACACTCTAATGTCATTTGAAGGCCTAAGACTGGGCACTAATTTCATGCTGTGTCGCAGGACCTGGGATCTGAATTTAAATTCTTGCCTTTCTGTGTATCTTTAAGCAATCAATAAGAACTACTTGTATGTTTAGACAGAGCCATATCCCTAGTAAGGAATACAGTTAAGATTTAAACTTTAATTAAAAAAAAAAAAAAAAAAAAAGGAGGTTATAATATTGGTAGAATGCTCTCCTACTGAATGAGTCCAAGTTGGTTAAGTTTTTAAAGCAAAACTGTAGGGATGTTTATGAAAGTTTATAAGTGAAATTACAAAGGATATTTCAACAATTGACATCAAAATGAAGAGTCCTCCCTGCCTGAAGTTTTTCTGAACAAAAACCACCTGAGGTTTCAACTGCTCCCAAAGAGCTGTTTCATAGTCCTCTGATTTCTACTGTGAAGTCTGTTGAACCTGTGATTTGGGCAACTGTTGGGGATTATACTTTTCTCCATGGGAAAGGCATGAAAAATTGATGACAGACTAGTAAGAAAAGTCTTACCTGAGACTAACCTCTATCCTTCAAAAATGTACCCATTACAGGATAGTTACTGCTGTTCCTTCAAACTGTAGGCATATATACATAGCTGCAATCAGCAGCCCCAGAGACAGCTTATTTTCACTTCTTAATCACTGGCTTCAAAAACCACCCTGTCATCATGCTGAGTTATCTCCAGTCCTTCATAGATCAACATTTCATATTCATTCATTTTATATTTGGGTCACCAGCTCCCAGACCTTTTTATCTGGGGTCTTTGGGGAAAACTTGTAATGCTTACACCATTTTTTTAATTCCCTCTAGCAATGTCCTGACAAATGTTACCATCATTCCTTCTTTATTCTCCATTTTTCCTCCTGGTTCTTTTATGTATATTCCCTTTTATTCCTTTTTTTTTACAAAATTCTTTAATGACATAGAAGAAAATTATGTTGGAAAACTGTCTCACTAAACTGGTAAGGAATGATGTTCTTTTTTTTTTTCTCTCTATATCTTTCAATAATTCCATCTTTTCTGCCTTTGGACTATCATAAACTCTTGACCTATACTGTTTATACATTTCATAATCTTGCTGATGGGTTTTAAAAACCTAGTAACTCAAAAGGGGCAAATAAAATTAAGTTTTCTCCAGTAGATGCGATTAAGAATCTCAGTTTTTACATGGATATAATTTCTTATTCAATATGAATAAGTAGAAATAGGAATAACAAGGAAGAGAGTCTCTGCTGGAGCTGTGTGTGGTGATTGAAAGACAAGTGACTATGAGATGCATTTGGAAATCGACAGGAGTGATCAAAGTGTCTATTTCCTAAGGTCTCCTCTCATCTGTGATTCCTTTTTTAATAGTTATAGATCCCATTGTGCACCTGGAGATGAGAAGTTGCCTGCTTTGTATTAGTGTATGTATGGATTAGTTTAAAATATCCAAATAAAGTCAATTAAATATTTAACAATGAAAGGATTTTTAGAAGCTTTTTTATCTTTCTAGGAACACTGAATCACAGCATTTACAATTTCTGACCAGAAACCAGTGTAAGCGACACAGGAGGGGAATATGCTAAATGAGGAGAGGTTATGAGTCCAGAGGTCGAACAGAGGAGGGATTCAATCACAAATATGGATTTCTCTTGACTTATAATTACTACCCACTCTGTTCAAAATATCTCTTGAAAATTATTTTGAAAAATTAATCTGAACAGTTGCTAAGTAGGGGAGATTTGATAGAAAATCTGTAAAATTCTCTGCTCCAAGCCTACCGCTGTTAATACTTACTGTAGGTGTTTTTAATCAATAGACACTTACATAAATATCCCTTGCCGGAATTTACTACAGCACCTAGACACAGGAAACTTTATTACTGTATTAAAAGCTGATGCTGCCTAATAAGAACATTTATCTACCTCACATCACTCTTACAGGACATCAATATTTAACTATTTGCATAGTGTTCCTTTTATTGCATAGTCAGAAACCTTATCCAGAAACCCTTCAATTCTGGTCCAGTGACTATAAACATGAGAACTGCAAGGTGCTGTTAAGAAAATATGTAGTATTCACAGCTTCTAGACATTTGGAAGGAAACTGTTTTGTAAGATTAGAAATCTAAGAAAATATAATGAGACCCTCTCTAAAACATATCTGTAGTCAAATACAAGCACTTTTATTTTATAAAAATGTATTTAATGCCCTGTAGACATATCAAAAGAATAGTGATTTTCTAATGCTGCTAAACAGGAAGTCAGAAGTAACAGTAAATAAGGTGGGATTATACCTGTTAAAAAGTCCAAGAGGTGGTACTTTCTCTGGTCTCCACATGTACATACTGCATCTTGCAACTGGAAAGTGAAAATTATTTAAAACCATGACTTGTTACACTTACTTGCAGCTTTCTCACATTATCATCTTTTTATTTCTTGCACTTAGAACAAAAAAATAGCCTTTCTTGTCAGCCTTAAGTTATGTGATCATGTAGGAGGATGGTTACTTGTTAAAAGGGTGGATGTCTGCAAAATTGATGAAGGAATAAATCAGTGCACAAATAAGAGGATTTGCAGTCTTGGGCTCCTCCCTATATTTACTGTCCCAAACAAGTAGCCAGCCTTCCAAAATCTTTGGATCCCAATGATTTTACTGGGAAGTACAAGAAATCTAATCATCTTGATATTCACTGAAGAATACCTTATACCTTTTACTGAAAACTAAACAACACTGATTTCTATTAATTCTATATTCAGTGAGGGTTTCTTCATACCCAGGTCATCTGTAAGAATCTCTTCAGTATTTATCTCTAACAAAGGAAGTGTCTTTTTTTTTCTTACATATTTTTAGGAATGCAATGAAACATTCAATAATTATCTGCTTTGTGTGATAGGATATGAAAATATACAAAATAAGATTAATTAATATTCTTGGTTTAGGAAATAAATTAATGAGCTCCTTATGACTTGATTTCCTCCTAACCTAATTCTTCAGCATAGTTGTTCCAATTTTAAAGAGGTTTAGATAGTAACCCTAAACTGTGATTTATAGGAGTGTCTCAAAAGGATAAGTCAGTAATGTTCTTTCAGTATCTCTAGAGCTTTTAAAGGCTTATGCATTCAAGGGAGACTGGATTGCTTGGCAAAGGTAATGTTAAAAAGGAGTTGAAAAACTCACAGAAACATAAAAATGAAGTGATGAAAGAGGAAATCTGGTGCAAAAAGTACCTGCTGCATTGCCTTCCTAGTTACAGTATCTTCAAAGGTATGAAGCTTCTATGTCTGATGTGGAGAGAAAAGCACGAGAAAATCAATAGCCTGTTAAGAAAATTGTTGGGATGTCACTTAGTTTCCCAAAGGATAATTCTTTATGAAAGATTTTGTGAATGACAGCTGTTCCTGTCACCAGTAACTGATGAAATGGAGGTGACTGCTCACAGAACAGTGATGGCAGTATTAGGGCCAAAGGAAGAAACATGGCAAAATGTGTAAGTAATATAATTATAGGAAATCAGAAAAAGAAAAAAGTGGGAAATATAGTAATTATTACTGTCTCAACCTTTTCTATTCTTCAGTTACTTTTTAAGCAAAAGAAAAGAATGTATCAGATGAAATACCAGACTTAAAACGCAAGAGGATTTCAGTGAGTCATTTAAAACTTGAGATAAAAATAAATTAAAAACAGCAAAGGTCACAGGATTTTGAGAATAAGCATTAAATTCACTACCGAACAGAGGCCTGTCCTGATCAAGTTCATTATAATTCATAGAAGCATAGATAACTTTAGGATCAAAGGAAACTCTGAAGCTCACCTAGCCCAGCCTTCTGCTGAAAGCAGGGTTAAATTCAAACTGAGATCAAGTTGCACAGAATCTTGTCCAGCTGAGTTCTGAAAAACTGTCAGTAATGATAGAAATAATGATAGCAGACAGACTGGGAAATTCCAAAACTATAAACATGAATTTCGATGGCTTGAGCTAAAAAGCCCATCTTTTAACAAGTCTTATGTGCTTATATACATATATTCATATTTTTTGTGAATTGAGGAAGGTTGGATGCTTAGCCCACATTCACCAGTCTGCTATACTTGTAATTCATCTTTAAAAGGGATTAGGTTAGCTCCAGCCTGTACTGTGTAACAAAAAGTCTTGTGCCATACAACTAGGTCTTGTAATGCTGAGAGTTATGCTGACGAGGGCAACTTTAAATGTGTCTGTACCTGACAGTATATACAAAAGAAATAGAAGCCCAGCAGCATACCAGCTGATTGGAGGAAATGCTCTGATTCAGAATGAAATTTGGGAAATAAATTAAAGGAATCAAAGGACAGGAGAAAGTAGTTTACATTTAAAATGTGAGGAAGAACTGATGAGACAGCAAGTATCCCGTAGAGAAAATTCATTGCTCAGGCATCTCAAAAAGCAAGACATAGAGGATAAGTTACCGCTGAGGAACTCTCCATGTTCTGTTGCTCGCACAGGCATAACGTTAATAATAGCAGCTGGGTAAAGAAATTGGCTGTAGAATAGAACTGAGAAACCTAACAAAAAAAAAAAAGAAAATTTTGCGAAGTGCTAATCCAGAGCCAGGTTTGTTAAACTTTTTTAACTTTATTTTCACTTTGAGTGAAACTTTTTCCCCATCAAAATCTTTTTTTTTTTATTCCCTTGAAAATTAATATTAAAAATCAAAGGCTCAACAGGGCTATTCTTTTTATGCTGTATGCATTTTCCCCCATCCTTTCTCCAGTGTAGTCATTAATGTTTCTCAGGTGATAATTACTCCTCCCTGTTCTGCAGACAAAACCACCGTTCTTACTTCTCCCATGCCTAACATTTTTTTCTGCTCAACACAAATCAAATATCAAAGCCTATAAAATCAGTAAACATAACATAAGTAAGTTAAACTCAGGTATGATCTGATGTAGTTCTTTCCACATGTGTTAGTTCCCAAGGCTTGTAATTATTCTGGATCATTTGACTCATCTGGTTTATACCGGTGGCCTACAAGCGTTTACTGTCACAGCTAAGACACCCTCAAGTTGTACAAGGCACCCCAGGAAGGAAAAGCCAAGGGCATGAGAAGCCAGGGGAAGGAGTATGAACCTTAACAGTCACTACCAGCATGGCCTTAGTGCGATGTTTGTTCCTTCTCTTTTAGATACAAAGAAGAGGTGATAGGTTCAAAAGTTTAATTTTCACAACAACATTATTTTTTCTAATTAATAATATTAGTTGTCATTACAGCCTTGTCTCACTTTCTTCTACTGAGTGTTTTTATTTAGAAAGTGTTGTCTTCTCTTCCTCCATTTTCATTTCAGAATAAATATTTTGATTTTCAGTTGCTAAACTCCTAGCTGGAAAACCAAAGAATTGAAGAGTGTTCAGTTGTTAAAAGCAAGGAGGACAGATTTCTCTTGTGGTTATGACTGTGTCTTGGTCTTGCTTGGATTCTTGTAATTAATAAGATAAAAATATGTTTGCTATCAAAAAATTCCTGAAATGTAATTTCCCAGAAAGCTTCTGCTTTTCCCTATGCGGGTTTTTACAGAGGTGGGTGCCCCTGGGCTGAGACGACGACCACAAAATGCACTATCCTTGTTCTGCTGAGCCCCCGGGGCACCAGAGACCTTCACACGGAGCAGCTACCACACGCTGGCAGAGACCAGCCTTGCCTTGGAAGTCCAGACCCTCCATAGGTGGAGGAGAGGAGAGGAAATGGGAGAAGGCGGCCCTACATCACACCTGCCCAAAGCAGGGAGGGAGGGCAGCCTGCCTGGACCATGCGGAAAAGACCTCCATACAGATGTACCTCTCCTTGAAATGGTCACAGCAGGGCCTGGAGTGCAGGGCCTGGGCTGAGGGCTGAGGCCAGCTCAGAGCTGGCATGGCCAAGGGGGTCCTGTCCCTCTGGAGCCCTGGGGAGAGGCCCCAGTGCCCTGTGGGGGCACCCTGGACTGACCTCTGCCCGTCCCTGTTCCCACAGGCCTGCCTTGGCTCCACTGAGCCGGGTCTACCCACGGGCCCACGTCCCAGCCTGGCCTCGGCCCATCACCTCATCCCCAGGGAGGTGCCCGCTGCCCGGGGCTGGGACTGCCCCGGTGCCCCCCCAGCCACCCTGCTCCTGGCTGGGGCGGTGGGACGGGCCCTGGCTGCCAGGCCCTGCCCTGGCATGGCCCCCGGTCCCCACAGTGCCCTGACACGCTCCTGCAAAAAATCAGGAATGAAACTGTAGATCGCTTTCAACTTGTCTTCTGTCTGTGCATGAACTTCCTATAGTAGTAATATCAAGATTAAATAAACCCTGAAGAGGAACAAGAAGATGGGAGTTCCTTGATTATTTTCAATTAATTTTAATTGCTGACATTTTGAGCAGCAATGTAGTTTCCTGAGCTCTTCCCTTTCCCCTCTCTGGAAGACACTGGGACTTCTGTCAGTTTTTTATTGCTTTGGGTTCCCTCAGTGCTGTTTGAAAAAGAGGAGCTTTAACAGGTGAAAAGTTTAAAATCCGGTTTACATGGGGGCAGGATAGCATTTGAAAGCTTAGCAGTTTATTTCGGGGAGGCAAGAGGGATAAAAGAAGCCACTTCATCAGCGGTAGACTGAAATCCACCTTGCCAGTTTTGTGTACTTATGTTATATATAGCCACTGCAGCCACACACACATCATGCATGATACAAAAAGAGCCTTTGGAACCATTTAGACTAATAAAAAGAAAGAGGTTTGTCTGGCATAAAAAGGGGGTTGGTTGTTTTTCTTCTCTTCAGCGGCTGCTGCTGTTGTTAAAATAGGACAAACATTTTAAGGTAAATCTTATTAGGCAAGATGGAAGAAGACCAGCAGCCAGAACTGACAATAAAAGGCATGTGGAGTTTTAGATACCATAATCCATTTATAGGTATAGTCATTTTTCAGATGAATATTTCTTAAGAAGCCACTTGCAAACATTTGCAAAACTCCCTGCAGTTGTCAGCTAGATTGGTCCCACATACTCTCCTACCCTTCATTGCGTAAATGCTGACACTCGGCTTTTTTCTTAAATCCACAAGCCATTAATTACTGACAACTTGCCTTCTGCCTCTGAGGTACCTTGGTGACTATAAGATCTATTCCAAGTTCAAAGTTAACCATCTTATGTTATGTCAGGGTTTTGCTGCTGCTGTGGTTCTTTGCAGATAAATAATTGAAATGTTCCACCTCTCTCATCTGAATCAATGTCTCTGTTTTATTCTACCTATACAGCTCCACACTGCTGATAGATTTCTTGGTGCCAGTGTTTCCAGCATTATAGCCAGCATAGTCATTGACTATTCACATTAGCCATCATGATTGAAAACTTTGTTAATCTTCTTGTTTCGTGTCAAGACTTGCTGCTAAAGAAAAACCCTGTATAGCCCGCATCATCAAAAATCGCTAAATGATCAGTGATGGGTTCACTGAAAATGGCAATGAGTCATTGCCATGGTTTAACCCCAGCCAGCAACTAATCACCACACAGCTGTTCACTCACTCCCTCCCCACCCTGTGGGATGGGGCAGAAAATCGGGAAGAAGAAGTAAAACTCGTGGGTTGAGATAAGGATGGTTTACTAGAACAGAAAAGAAGAAACTAATAATGATAATTATAACACTAATAAAATGACAACAGTAATAATAATAGGTTTGAAACGTACAAATGATGCGCAGTGCAATTGCTCACCACCCACCAATTGACACCCAGTTAGTCCCTGAGCGGTGATTCCCCCCGCCCCAACTCCCCCCAGTTTCTATACTAGATGTGACGTCCCATGGTATGGAATACACCGTTGGCCACTTTGGGTCAGGTGCCCTGGCTGTGTCCTGTGCCAACTTCTTGTACTCCTCCAGCTTTCTTGCTGGCTGGGCATGAGAAGCTGAAAAATCCTTTACTTTAGTCTAAACACTACTTAGCAACAGCTGAAAACTTCCGTGTTATCAACATTCTTCGCATACTGAACTCAAAACATAGCACTGTACCAGCTACCAGGAAGACAGTTAACTCTATCCCAGCTGAAACCAGGACAGTCATATTGATTTTCCTGAAAGGCAGCATTTTTCTGTATCAAGAATAAATATATAAGTAAATTACTGAACATTCCTGTAACTTAATCCTGCATTTTAACAGTTACAAAAAGCTTCTATCAAATGTCCATATTTATAGAAAATGGTCACATATTGTACTTAGATAAAAGTGCAGCTGGATATTTATGAGGCACCAGTTTTCTATAAATATAGAAATTTGGTAATTATCACTGTTGTGCAGTAGTAATAAGCACAGCTGGGGAATGCTGCTGCTGTTTTTTCATTGGCTACAAAGCTAAATTTCAGACTTGCAGGTCCTCTCTTGTTCTCATCTGCTTTTTTATTCTACATGGAAACAAACAACTTCAGGGCATCAGAGTTAAATCTGTGCCTGGTCCATACATCTGGTTGTCAATGGTATGTCTGAAGGCAGGTGGAGTCAGTATGACTGCTTCTGTGCCTTTGGATCAAGCCACGGACTTTATTCAGAACTGAATCACTGAAATGTGTAAGCAAAAAGCTGAAACTGAAAACAACAATGCCTCCCCCCACCCCCCAATATATAAGTTTCCTAGATGTTATAATAAAAATCTGGAACTACCTCATAGCTCTTAAATCTTGCATGCTTGCTTCCTACCTTTCTATCTCCTTCCTTCTTTCCTTTCTTCCTTTCCTCTTTTTTATTGAGCAATCAAATACCAGTGGTGTTGAAACTAAGGGGCAGTATAGTATGGAAGAACACTAACTATACAGTGATAAACAGCTAAGCTGAACTAATATTCAGGAGGCCCTAATTAGTTTGAAATTATCTGGGCACCTAGGCAGCTGGTGGCTAACATTTCAAATTGTCACCTACTAATTAAATATGAGACATTCATGTACAGACTTCATTTATAGCTTGTAGAGCTTGGAACTATCTGGCTTGACAGAAATTGCAGTAGAGTTTGGGAAAAAAAAAAAAAAAAGGACATTTAATTGAGGTATTTCTTTTTATTTCCTCTCACTTTGGACTTCCAGAACTAACAGGGGGCTGGTGTCTTTTGTCTACTCCCTCCGACATGCTGTGATACTTAAGAGGGTCAGATAGCCCTTTTTTGGAGTACATCCTTCATGATCTGATACATTTATCCTTAATATCCAAATTTACTTTATCTATGCACCCCCCTTTAGAAAGAAGATGTCCCCAAAAGCTGATTGGAAGAGTGGCCTTTGTTGCCCCTTTGCTCTGGCCTTCCAAGCTGGCTGGCTGTGCAAAGGACAGCTGCGCTTCACACTGTGAAAGCCATTGTAGATGTATTTCATTCCAATTCCTCTTCTGCTTTTATAACCAAGAAATACATTTTCCTTTTTGAGTCTGTGCCTTTGATACATTTTCAATTTTCTGCAAATTACATAGATGGGGAAATCATGTAACCACCAAGTCAGACTAACCACTGAACCTCTACTGGATTCCACACAATGATTTTCAGAGTCCTACAAGATCTATGAAATACTAAAAGCCAGACTGAATTGGATCCTCTTGACAGAAAGCATCTTGTTTAATGGCTGTTGAGGAAGGCATTTTTGGAACTTGTTCATAGTCTGGCTGTACTTCAGTTTTCACCATTCTTTCTTCTAAACCTCTATGGCTGGAAAGTGCTATCTGTGAAACAAATGTTTAG
The DNA here is from genome assembly GCF_000737465.1 of Haliaeetus leucocephalus. NCBI lineage: Eukaryota > Metazoa > Chordata > Aves > Accipitriformes > Accipitridae > Haliaeetus > Haliaeetus leucocephalus. The sequence continues at coordinate 2,805,052 of NW_010973325.1, forward strand.
GGACCACATCTTGATTGGTTAGTTGGGGTGTTTGGGGTTTTTTTTGTTTGCTTTGCTTTGTTTTGTTTTGTTTCTAGCTCATGCAGAAGGAGGATATATGATAAAATAAAAAAATAAGAACAAAAGAGAAATAGAGAAGGTAGGAAATAATGTCATAACATAATAACAAAAATGTAGCAAAACTTAGTGCAGGCCTTCTAGGAGGGAAAGATCATTTTATTAAAAACCATACTAAACCAAACAAACCCAACTAATTTAACTTGTTAACACTCACACTCATACTCACATACTCACAGGCACCAAGACCTTTTTGTCTTAGCAGCCTCTCCAGCATGCAGTGACCAATGTGCTTGTACAATAGCAGTTGGACCCAGGATGTTACAGATTCCAGGGAACACCAGCTACTCATCATCTCCTCAGTTTTTCTTAGATTGGTGACTACGTGCTAGTTTTGCATGTGTCTGTTGGCATCTTCAGAGATTAAACTCTCGATCCTGTCCAACCTTTACGAATTTTCAGAATTTACTCAGTTATTTGTCTATTGATATGGATGTTTTGAGAATCAACATGTAAGTGTGTGTGGGTCCTGATGACCACCTGATAATCTACATGCTATCAATGCATGCTATCCTTACAGGCCTTGTTTTCTTCTGCTTTTCCTTCCATTACTTCTATAGCCAAAAAAACCTGTTCATTCTCCATTCACACCAATCTTAATGGATTGTACTGCAGCTCCCTACAAATGAAAGTTGCAGAACCAATTTCCTTTGTTTCTGTTTGTTCCTCTCGTGTCAACTAATAGATTAAAGCCATTTCTCAAAATGTAATAGTATGGTTTTTACATAGTTTGTAAGCAAACCGTTCAAATCAGCAATCATTACTGTCTCATCAGATGTGACAGCTGAGGAATATGAGTGAACTTGTAATGGTCCATGGTTCTCTGACTACTAAACTGATCATTATGAAAAAATATGAAGTCTCTGAAATGTAGTATGTTTATACAATGATGGGCAGATTGTTTTGAGGAAAACAAAGTCTGACTGGGATAAAAGACAAGAAGAACATATCTGCCCAGAGATGTGAAAGCACTTTCCATTCCCAGTTTTCATCTGGGTAGTATAGACAAGCACATATCATCTGCCTTGAGTCCTGGAACTGTAATTCCACCTCAAGGCTGGGAAAGTCTTTTGAGAACATTTCAGCACGTTCTCTCCTTGCTAAGTTTTTCTATATTAATTTTTCACTTTTGATTACAGGGCCTTTAGTCTGAACTATGGACATTCTTATGTTCTTGAGGCTATTAACTTCTTAATCTCACCTGTGTCCTGACATACCTCTCCAAATTTTCAAGACTTCTTTGAATAACATAATCTTCTTCTTACCTGAAATGCTGAAGTAACAATAAAAATTATTCACATAAATATATTGTCATTTCTCAAAAATACAGCAGAACATGGATGTTTTGTATTCTTTGCAGATTCATCTAGACTGCAATTATTGCCACATGAGAGCAAGAGTGTGTGTGTGTGTGTGGGGGTAATTTAAATGACAGATATTACTTTCCATTATAATGCTGAAAGGCAGCCAGTCACATCTCCTTTGACTGTAGGCCTCTACTTTCAATCCGTGAATGAAAATTATGAGTATGAATGAGAAACAAATAGTTAATCACATCTTGTCAAAGCTTTTGTGGGACCTTATGCAACAACAAGCCCACAAAAAAACATTAAAATTGCAAATCTGCAGTCCTTCACTGTAAACAACCCTTAGGGTATGTGACAAATCGACTAAGGTGCAGCAAGATGTACTCAGAGACTATAAAAGATTAAAAAGTATATGTTCCATATTCATTCTGTGCATTTCTAGATAGTTTTGTCCACTAGCACTCTGAGCAAAGTACTAATAGATATATTATTGCACCCAAAAGTAATACAGCAGGAATCTAGTTCTCTGAATCTGTGCATAGGTTTTAAATAGACCTTATGCAGAGATGATTAAATAACAGTTTTTATAGGTGTGCTACAAAAATGTAATTTTAAGTGGGTTTGAATGCAGTGATAATCCATTGGAAAATTTTATACAGTTTGAATATTTTAACACCTGCCTGAATTCATAATTAAAAATTGATTAATGCTATTGCAAACACTGGGAAAAAAGTGAAAGCTCATGAAAATGCATGTGGTTTTTTTATTATTCTGTATTTTCTTGCTTAAATATCAATCATAAGGAAAGAGTCCTCTTCCCCGTCTTTCTTGGTCTGATTCCACACTGCCTTAGGTAATCACTATCTTGCATGTAAAGAAGTGTGAGTATGATCAGCATAGTGGTATTTTACGTGCACTCTGAAAAACTATGAGAAATTACGCAGGCTTCAGGCAGTAGAGAATTGGATTCTCTGCCTACAGAGCATTGTATGCTACTGGCTAGTGCCCAGTTTTGCCAAGGTAAAAAATGCACAGAAGATTTATAGACAGCTGTTCTGTCAGGCAGTGAAGCCTTAATCAAATACTCTTGCTCCTCCTGACTTTCTTATCAACTTATTTTTTGTTCTTGTTTTTACCGACATAGAGAAGCACAGACAACTCTACAAGAAGCAGAGAGAGAGATTGCCAGAAGACTGCAGTTACTTTCCTGGCAAATTTTTGCTAGTGATTATATAAAAGCCTGTGACAAGGAAAAATTCACCTAAAATAACTAACTGCTGGTGTTAGAAATGTTATGGGTCTGAATGGCTTTCTGCACTGACTCATCCCTTGAAAGTTACACCTGCTTTTGGGAATTACTGTTCAGAAAGGCACACTGTGTTACCTCGGAAACAGCTGTGACCGCATGTGTATATTTAGATAGAAGGTATTTCACTTCCTTCACATTTCTGTCTGATATGGCATTTACTTTTTATTTAAGCTGTTAATGCAGTTAGTCCTTTGCTATCACATCTGCTCCTTTTTACTCATAAGTCTACCGCACTGGTTTTGGCTAGGACAGAGTTAATTTTCTTCACAGTAACTAGTACGGGGCTGTGTTTTGGATTTGTGCTGAAAACAGTGTTGATAACACAGGCACGTGTTCGCAGTTGCTGAGCAGGGCTTACCCAGAGCCAAGGGCTGTTCTTCTTACCCCACCCCACCAGCGAGGAGGCTGGGGGGGCACAAGGAGTTGGGAGAGGACACAGCCAGGACAGCTGACCCCGACTGACCCAAGGGATATCCCAGACCATATGGCGTCAGGCTCCGCATATAACGCTGGGGGAAGAAAAAGGAAGGGGGGACATTTGGAGCGATGGCGTTTGTCTTCCCAAGTCACTGTTAGGTGTGATGGAGCCCTGCTTTCCTGGAGATGGCTGAACACCTGCCTGCCCATGGGAAGTGGGGAAGGAATCCCTCATTTTGCTTTGCTTGTGCACACGGCTTATGCTTTACCTGTTAAACTGTCTTTATCCCAGCCCATGAGTTTTCTCGCTTTTACCTTTTTAATTCTCTCCCCCATCCCACTGGGGAGGAGTGAGTGGCTGGGTGGGGCTGAGCTGCTGGCTGGGGTTAAACCATGACATCCACCCAGCTGCAAAAGCTGGTGCTGAAAGGACACACCTCTGGTGACATTGTGACATTTCTGTTATAACCAAAATTTCTACAAGAGAAAGAGTAAAAGAATATTATTAACATATTTAGGACCAGAAAGATAAATTCTATGCACCATCTTTAGAGGATTCAATATTTCATCAAGACAGGTCAGCTAATAAAACCACAGAAGGTGACTTCATTTCCTTTCATTTCACTTCACCGTTGAGAACAAGGGTATTTGTCTATAAGACAGGTGCTTGGCAGGAATGAGGTCTAGCTAGGAAAAAAGGAGACAAATTATAGAATCTTATTTTTTTACTGTAATTGAATTGTTGTGTGGCCTTGGGTAAGTCACTTAAATTGTCTCTGCCCTGGTTCTTACCTTCTTCTGTGTAAACAGACCTCTTATACTTGGCTAAATGCTATTAAACTTGAAAAATACTTTGAATTATTCACACGCAACACATAATATAAATGTAAAGTTTTATCACTATGATTACTATTCTCATTCGACACTGACCTTTCCCTAATTAAGGGAAACAGTTGCATAGCTCATTTAAAGGAAGCATGATTCAGCTGTCAGTGAATCTAATATTATAAGGCATTCTTCCTTCTGTAGATGAATTATATTTATTTAAAAAATATGTATTTTGTAAAGTTATTATGTATAAATTATTAAACACTGTTTTAAAACAGACAACAAATGAATTGAGAAAATATAACCTACAATTTCCTGCTACTTTCTTGTCATGGTAGAGCAGAAGAAGCAGTGGAAAAGGCAGATTAAGAAACAAAAACAAAAAAAGCCTGTTTCCATACTGGTCTACATTTGTTTATTTTTACATATAAAAATAGTAAAACTGCTGATTGAAATGATGAAAATCTTATGTTTCCTCCTCAGTATTAGAAATATGAATTCCCCTTTGCTTAATCTCAATTTGTCAATTTTTTTTCTCTCTAACAAAACCTCTTTACTTTTTCCCCCATTTCTCTTCTGGAGCACTGTGCAGAAAAATACTGGGGATGCCTTCTGAATTTCTTGCTCTTTTCTATGCAATGATATATAGAGCAGCATCAGTGATGATACCTGAGTGGTAAAGACTCTTGTGTGCAAATATCATGAGGCTAGAGCCTGCCCACGTGAGCTGTCTTTTCCCAATTAACTACTGGGAAAGTGGTCTTGAGTGACATACAGTAAGGGAATGATAACAGATATTCAGTCAGAAATGACAGAAATTGAGAAAGGTGAGGTAAGTATCAGTAAAGGGAAGAAAAGATAAGTCAATGTTGCTTAACCAAAACCAGTGATTTTGTAGGTATATACATATGCAGTGTTTAAGACACTCTAACAGCTAAAATTTTGTTCTTTACAATATTGATCCTAAATTTTAGAATATTACATGAATTTAATATAATCTCAAATCAGATTTATACCCATTCAGTAACATGGACCCAGAATGTTGTTTTAAGGCCCCAAAGAACAAGAATTACACAAAATGTGGTATTACTTCTGTTACCAGGTTGGAAAAGCAGTCAATAATACAGCTTAAACCCTTAAACAAATACAAATAAATAAGGAAATAGAGCTTGGGGGGAGGGGGGGGAAGGGGGGAAGAGCTATAGCAATAGAGCCCAGTGCTCACCAGTTATAGATTAAAGAACGCCTACTTGGATAGGCACCAAAAAACCTTAGCTGAACATCTCACAAGTCATAACACTATGCAAACCAAAGACTTCGATATTTCAACACAAGATCAAAAGCTACAAAAATGTACAGAAATATAGCTGAGAACACCAAGGGCATTGACACTGTCCTAGATTCCTGGAAGAATGTGAGCATTTGTTAGATGAAGCTGTCTAGGTAAGGACACTGCATAGCAAATTAAAACAACTTTCCAATGTTTTCTGCCAGTCAGTCTGGGATGACTTCCTGACTACTAATTTAATGATATGTGATGAGCACTTGAGTATCTAAGCAAGAAATACCATGCGGGCATGTGAAAAATTTTCAGTATTGCTACAGCCACTTGTGAACCTGTACAGTAGCCCGTGATCAGTCTCCAAGTGCTTTTTGGGATGGAGAGTAAAAAATAGAAAACCAAAAAGAGCCAATTTGTTTATCTAGGAGGTAATCTCAACAACATGTAACTTCTGTGTAGTACCAAATAAATAGGGTCCACATTTTTGATCAATGAAACATTTAAGTTTATTTCAACAGCCTTTGAAAATTTAAATGAGTTGAATACATATAGTCTTTCATCATGAGAATTAGGACTGATGTATTTTTGCCTTATGTGATCCCTTCTTCTATAATCTTTTCAACTTTTGTGTTAAAGCCAAAAACATTAGAAAGGCTATCCAGGACCTTACTTAGAAACAACTCTCTAATTGTGATGACAGAATTATTCATGACCATTTTATATCCATAGCAGAGCATTGTCTTCTAAAGCAGATCATACTTGTCCTTCTTGTATTTGCACACTTACAAAGAAAGTAGTCTTCTCTCAACATTTGTTTTACTATCTCTTCTAACATAATTTCATAAGGATTTTTCCATTCTCATAGTCATCCTTATAGCCTTTTTCTGCATCTAGTTCAGGTTAATTTCATCATTATCAGATGAGTAATGGATAGAATATTTTGAGTAACATCCTGCCAACATGTTACAAAATGGGAGCAATGTTTTCCTATCTGTACTGAGAATACCTTGCTTGATGCATCCCAGGATGTCATTAGCATTTTCACAGCCATGTCACACTGTCATCCTATTACTCACCAATGTATTCAGATTCTTCCTTTCCTTTGTCACATACAATTGATGTAGTTGACATTTATAGGCTTAATTTCTCATTAATCCTGAAGTATATATCTTTGTGCTTCGTATTATTAAATTTAATTCAATTTCCATTGCTTTAGTCCAGAAGTTCATCTGATTCTTCCACTTATTGATCTGGTCTTCCAGAGTATGGATAATACTTTCCACTGTACAACATGCACGTCTCAGAGTACCCATTTACTTCCTGCATGAAGGTCTGTAATGATAATATTGAACAAATCTACCACAAGAATCAAATGAGGAAAATCACTGTCTAATCTCTTCCTAGTCTGGTCTGTTTGATGTAACTTGTGTCACTTTCCTGTTACCTAGCTATTCATAATTTCTGATGAATATAAGTCTATTTGAAATATCACTTTCTACAGGGAGCTATACTAAGTGCCTTTGTAAGTCTAGATACATTGGACTGATGACTATGATGATCTAATAGATCAGCTGTCAGAAAATATGCATGTATGTATACTTACAAACATATGTATATGGAGTGTATCTAATGTGCTATCTCTTTAAAACAATTTTGTAACTTACTCGAGGGTCTGCAGAGTTCCATGGATTTGGTAATTTTTTTTTCCAAAATAGGTTCTAAGCTGTTATGCAGCATTGAGGCGTATTATGTACATACATGGGATGTACATACAGTGCTGTATTTCCTGCTCTCCATTCAGAGAACATTGCTATCATTCATTCATAGTACTGGACTTTCAATTTCAAGTGATGATTCTTTTAAGCAATAGGTTCTTCAGGGATAGAGACTAATGGACTATACTGATTTTGTTAGAATATGCAGTCTAAGCTTTCTTTCCATTTCAGATATCCTTATTTCTGTTACATACTTCTTTCTTTGTTGTTGGTTTTTTATTTTGTTTTGTTTTGGTTTTTTAAGATAGCTTACCATAATTTTTTCTGTATAGCAGTCATATTTAAAAAAAAAAAAATCTGAGGCAAAAGTATTCCTTTGGCAACTGGAATAGATTAATCTTGATCTTTACTCCTTTCTAAGCGTGCATTAGTATCACTTTTCTTCTGTTACCTATCCCTGCTGACCCTTTTCTGTTTTTTTCTTTGTCACTGACAGTTGTAATTTGCTTTAAAAAGTTCAGCTTAACTATATTTTGACTATTTTCATTCTGTCCCTGTACTTCCTTGCAATGGTGTCATAGGCATCCTTCTCTCAGATTCTTTTTCTATACTTTGTGCTTGCTGCCTTAATATTCTTTTTGACATGTTCGAGGTTCTTTTGTGTTTTTTCATTCAGTAAGTCTTGTACTTTTTCCATATCAGTTATTTTGCCCTCCCACTTTGAATAAAAAATCCTGATCAAATTTTCCCTTTTTACAGAAAATAATTTTTTGCCTGTTCCACATTCAAGTCCTTGTGTTCCTCACTCAAGCCAATCAAAATCACCAATTAGAAGTAAGAAACTAAAAAGTCAAAGGCTTATTTTTGTCTTGCATCGCAACACGTCAGTCACAGATTACTTTTTGTGGCTAATTCTGTTATAAATATACTTTCTGATGTAAAAGAATTTATTTCACTGTTTCATTTCAGTATTTGGTAGAGATATCTGCCAGCTCCATGTACAAGAATATCTTGTCCCTACAGTTATTATGATATCTTTCACAATATGTGTCTAGAAAATTGTAGTGTTTCATAATTATGTTACTTGTTACTTCCAGAATTTTACTGAGATTATTGCATAATGAACATCTGCAATTTCGTATAGGTTAAAAGAAAAAGATGTAAGAAAAAAGGAAGACATTGGAACTTTGTCCAAAAATGAATTTAAAGTCTATCTAAATACATACCTGTCTTAATGATTACTTTTGACCTGATTTGAACATCATAACTGCTAGAAGTTTTGAAAGTTGAGCATGGCAGCTGGTTAAATATCAGAAAGGTTTTATGACTGACCTTAACTTGAATTATTTTTGCTTAGTCAACTATTTTCTTTTCTTTCTAATGCTATTATAAAAATGCTGAATTAACAATCCATTAACATCTGAAGCTTTCTTGATCTTGTTCTGTGATGGCTAATACAGGTTTTCTTCACCAGTGTGACTAAAAAAAAAATGACCTGAAGGGAACATTTTGAAATCAGATGGAAAGAGAGAGGGTATTTTAGTGTGTGTGTTAATTCAGTACTTTTTTTCTTTATTGAGACTGCCCACAAAGATGTTAAATTAATGGTCAGCAGTTATGAGAAGACTTATTCTCTATGACCTAGTTTCAAAACACAATTCATTTGACATAGGCTGCCTCATAGCCAGCTGAGAGTAATGTAATATCTTTCACATATTGTTGACTAGGATCTCCTTCCCGCTCACAGCTTGGTCTACATAGGTAAGGGGGGGCTCCCTAATTCATTATTAACTTCCTGAGAAGTTATCTGAACTACTTCCCTTTTCTTACTCTGTCCTTTCCTCTACAAAGTACCATAGTTTCTTGAAAAAAATTTCTTTTAGAATTTGTAAACTACACAGGCAGAAGGAGAAGACATCAGGCAGTGTATTGGTTTTATGTCTTTTGCCTGTCTTTTATAAGAAATAGGCAAAATCCTGACCCATGTAAACACTGGTAGAGAATTTTGTTCTAAGTGGATCTAGAAGGCAGCACTGCCAGAAGCACTGGTTATGAAACCCATTGCTGTAATCTAATTTTGCAACCCAAATACTGAGAGTACCTGGTACTTCTTAACCTTTTAGAGATTGAGAGGTTGTATAATAAAATAAATTTATTAAAGGACAAAAAGAGTGAAAGGGAATGAGGAGAGGAAAAATTAGAGAGAAGGTGAAGGAGTATGGGTGTAACAGAAGTCTATAAAATCATGTGACCAGTCAGTTATTTTTCAAGCTGCCAACATGGCTAACCTACATAATACTGATAGACTACCACTACTAATTGACCTTTAAATTGTATGCTAATATTATACTTTATATCTGTTTTAGAGCTAGGAGAAGGTTACATTTATTTACTTGCAGACTATAATTTATATTTTTAGTCTCCCACGTTCAATTACATTTTCTGAAGTGCACTAAGTTTAATAATTCATACTTAACAGCTCTCTGATGAATACACTCCATTGTAAACAAGATGTCCTGTTTCTAAGCTTGTTAAAGTTGCATCCTTGTAGTCTAACATCATGTCATCTTGCACTACTCACTCCTCTGCCTGTTGGCTGTAAATAACCCGTGTCTAGCTCCTTGGACAATATGTATAAAAAACACTAAATTTGCTCTCTGTCTTGTAATGCAAAGGTCAATATGATCTTATTTATAGAAAAATAATAAAAAATAAAAAGAATAGGATGTTTCAGAAGCTATTACAGTTTTGTCCTAAGCCCAGCTAGCTTGCTGTTCTTCTAAACACAAGATATTCTGATTTTACACTTCAGCTCGCACTAAGTGTCAAAAGATTAGATTCTATTAAAAAAAACAAATGGTAAAAAGAGAAGCTTTATTATTCACCTACTGTATCATCTGAGCTACTGGACAAATAAAACAGCTGCTGTAGTTACAAAAAAGTCCTGTATGAGCTCTTTGAACTCTTACGTCTTCTGTTTCCCTGACTTTTTTCATTTAAACATGTTGAAAGCAAACAGTGGAACATATGTTCTGTGAGATTCCATTTACTTTACAAAATAATTTTGGTATCAGAGTATTGGCATCCTTTTTAATTCACTCAGCAAAAATTTGAGCTGTCCAGCTTTATTGGCCTGAACCTTGATAAATTATTTCACACAGAATATATTTGGACAGTAAGATCACCTTTAAAATTAATCATGTATCAATTCTGTCCATATCAATTTATATCATTTCCATCCACCATCAAATTACAGAGATAAAATGATAGCGAAAAACCTGTTTTGTTACTGAAGTTGATGATAGCTTACCTGAGCTGCCTCCATTTTGGTTTTCTAACAGAGCAGCAATTCCTGATGCACGTGACAGATAAACTTTAGAGATATTATTCAACTACGTAGTCTGTTCAAGACCATTGGCTCTTCCCATGCATTGCTTCACCAATACAACTTGCTAGTGAGGGGGCCTTTAATTTCTCTTTTCCAAATGGAGGTCAGATTTTAAAATTTACAAAACCATTTGGGTTTTTTATGATTGAATGGCAAGAAGGATGAATTAATTTTCTCTCCTCAGATGGAGCTTCCATGTCAATAAAGTTGGTATTTATTAATCTCAGATTAGTTAAACCATAAGGTTTACAAAGACGCATGTTTTACTTTAGGGAAGGATTTTAACAAGCTTCAGCTGTCGAAATAAATTAGCTGAGGAGAATAGACATTCTAAAAACCTTTCTTGGTTACTTGCAAATATGGTTTCTTCCATATTAAAACATCAATTCAGTATTTGTCTTTATCTACTTGTATACCCAACAGAAGGATATGAAGCTTTCTTTTACCTCGGAACAAAGTATACTAGCCCTCCAATATATTTATACTCTACTGTTTCATTGTGGATTTGAGACAACACTTACTTCAAAGACAGAATGAATAAGCAAATTAATTCAATCTCTTTCTTTGTCTGAAACTCTATAGAATACAAGATGTATTAAATGAAAGTATTGGCAGCCTTTATTTGTGCTTTTTTTCTACAACATTCCATCCCGCTGGTATGATTATCATACTGCATTCGTGTGCCTTTCTAATGCCAAATCATTTTCAGGAATGCTTGCTGTGTCTTAATGCTCCCTTGCCATTCCATATGCAACACTGAAATTACATTGTTGCTGACATTGGCTCAGGAATGGTTTACTCCAGACTTACGCCAGGACTGAATTCTATCCAGAGGTATACTTCATATTTTCAATTTAAAAGAGAAAACAAAAAAACACACACACTTATTATGTAGATGTTACCATACTATTTTTGTTCTCCAAGATATTGAAAAGGCTCTATTCCTCTTCAGGCCTTTATATCAACAGATGACAAAGACAGATGAATCAACCAATGTCACAGAGCAGATCAGTGACAAAGCTGGGCAGATAACTTGATATTCTGATTCTAAGACCAACAATGTCTCTTTTCAGCAGCATCATTATTAGTAGTAGTAAGAGTAACAGTCGCATTGCTGTTCTCTTTAGAAGGCCTAATCATCATCTGTGACCAAGTGTATGAAGCACCATACATAGAAAATTCAAAACCATAAAACTTTCCTCTATGAAATAGCAGCTACAGAAAGAGATGAGCAGTGGATGTATAGAGGAAAAGATGAAGAATGAGACAGGAAGACATTGTCATTCAGCACAGTCTCCACGTACCATCAGACTTAACTCTATTGTAGGTGAGAACAGACTGCCAGTCAGCCACAGCTTTTGTATATATTATTTGCTTTACGTCTTCATGAGTGCAAATTCACCACAAGACAACAGAAATCTTTTCAGTTTCTAAAGCTGTGGTTTTTTGTAGTATACAGAGGACAAAGTAAAGACAACTCAATACAGATGACAATAATTGGCTAAATGAGACTGAATAAAACGTATGCCATTTGAAAGATGCCTCCTCTGCTTCTGTCTTGCTTTCAGTTGTAGGCAACTGGATTTGTGTACATATTTACTACAGGGGTTAAATTCTAAAAGCTTTCCCTTTCTGTCTTCTCTGTGTATATCTACATCTTCCCAGAATGACATGAAGTCTGGATTATTAGTTACCTCTGTTTACTTCCAAGGAACTGTGCCTTTTGAATGTTGAAATAACCCCACATTTCACAGTAGCTATTTATTTGAATTAAAATCCCTTCATGAAAGTGCTTTGTGCATGAGCCAAGATGGTCTACATTAATCTTTGAGTCCCAATAAAGTATATTGACCTGTGCTAAGCCACAGTAAAAAAATGTCATACATAATATATTAATCTAATTCTCACTATCAGCTGTTACTATCATTTTTTATATTATTTTATTTTGTTGTAATATAATAATTTACACTGAAAGCTAAATCATAGTTTTACCTCAAAGCTAGTTTGTCAAGGTCATATAAAAAGAGTAGGAAACTATTAAATCTTTTTCCTAATTCCCAAGCTTTGACTTTGACACTGGCTTGTTCTCCATTCACCTTCTACATGTGACTACAAAAGATAATGAATGTGTGCCCAAACCAGCAAAATGATGTATTAGCAAAAGCTTTAGTGTCATATATTATCTTTGGGGGGACAGAGGATGCAAGGGGCGAGAAGAGAAAGGAGGAGACAAAATGTTTATCTTTTCACTAACCTGTTCTAAATAAATTATTTTTTACACTGCTTGAATCTTCACAGTGTCCTTGGAGGTAAATATACCACACGTTTTCATTGCTGTAGTTGTTTTCTATATGTCACAGTCAAACTCTACTAGAAACTGAAGGGGAAAATAACTATGAACAAACATCCAGCCAGAAATAGTAACTGCATCAACAGGTTGTATGTCCTATAAGACCTCCATTCATGTGTTCATCGCACATGAACTAGGAAAACTTAATGTTTTGAGGAATAGAAAAATTTGTATTAAGCTTATCACTTAGATATTTAATCTCTCTCCTTAACAGTTCTTTCTTTATATTTGGATAAGAAGATGAGACCCGACCAAGTACTGTAGACTGTTGGAAGATACTGTTCCACAGGATGGAAACATTATTAGCTTAGAGGAAATTGTATTCCAGTAACATCTGTTAAAATGATATTTTTCACATCATTAGGTCATGTATGAAGCAATAAAAACACCAGAAAAAGCTTAATACTCTTAATCTTTCTGCCATTTTGTTGTTCCAGCCCCTTTTGATGTTAATAAAATCTCAAGCAACAGTGAGAGAACAGATTCCAAAACAGGAAAATTATGATTCATTTGGATTGTATCTACAGTCATGGAAGTTAGTAAAGCTGCAGATGGTTACACAGTCTGAGGAAAGGTATAATAATTTGATTTTCATAGCTCAGAAATTCTATATGTTCTTAATTTTAGGGAGAGAAAGGTGTGAGGGTTTTTTTCTCCAGTCAGTATTTCACCATTGGTACTTAAGTGTAAACCTGTTGTAACAGTGTCTTTATTTAGCATGTGCACAGAAATTATGTTTGTGAGCAAGGGTGCCGTTTGTTACAGCAAAGTTATGTGTACTATGCTGATAGTAAGTAGTTTATGCTGTTAAAAACATCTTATCAAGCTACTTGCATTACCATTAAAAGATGCAGACTGCGGCTTCTAGAAAGGGAAAGTCAGCAGAAGAGATTGTGTAAAAAGAAAGGGTATCCAGCTCAAAGCAACAATCTCTCGTCTTGATGCCGTAAGTAGTCATCCCTAACAATGTGTATAAATCCTGACACCTCTTGAAAGGCACAGGGAGATCTGCCAAGTACTTCAACATGATCAGGATTTCACCTAGCATTTTTTAGGTGCATCAGTAAACACTTCTTTCTCCATGTAATTTCAGCAGTGTAATAATAAAAAAGGATGCTTTGATCATTAAGGAAATATAAGGACATTAAAATTCAGACTGACCATTCTTGTCAGACTCGAATGGTCTAATGTGGCTTGAATGTCTGGCTGGATATCACACTTATCCTAACTGATGAGTAGTTAGTCTCAATGAGAGGTAAAGCTATCAATGTATTAGGGAGTACTAAGGCAGAGCAATAATTAAAACACTGCATTAAAAGTCAGTGCACATAGGGGCGTTTTGTACTTGTGCTGTTTTACTTTTGTAACTTTTTCCTCTTTTTCTATGCACCAAGATCATGATATAAATAATAATGATGAAACTGAGCTACAGTTTGACAATTCTAAATTTTGAAAATTCTAAAATTTGTCAAATTTGACAATCCTAAATTGACAATTCTAAAATTTGATTTTGCTAAATGTGTAAAATGTGCTGATAGTAGTGCCAGAAAATGATAGTGTATTTTAAAGTTGTAAGATTAGACCCATGTCATGATTTGAATGGTGTTAATGGCAGCTTAGCTATAGTGTTTGTGAGCTCGTGTTTAGAGAAAGTTAACAGTTTAGTTTCACTGCAGTCTGTTGCTGTTATGTTCAGCTTTTTCTCCATAGCTTCTTGACATCAAAGAGAAAGAACTTCTCAGGACTTTCTTTTGTTCTATTAACAGAAGAGAAAATGGGGGGTTGAAGTTAAAACTGAATAAAAGTCAGGATATAGCTGACTGGTGTGTTTTTGACCAAAGAAGAAGAAAAACAAAAAATCCAGTGAAAAAAGTCACCCCATCCAAACATAAGCTTTTCATCAAGAATACCAGTTTTAACAATACCAAAAAAACCCAAAAACAAAACAACCAACAACTTCAGAGGTCTCAACTAGCATGACCTAAGAGTCAAGTCATCATCAGACAGGGATAATTGAATAGAATTACCTAGTAAATAGTCTTTCAGCCTTTGTGAGGAGGAGACTAAGATCTAATTCCGTCCTGTGTCTAACTTAGACTCAACATGATTTTGCTCTAATGTACAATGAAAAAAAATTCTGGCTTTGGCAGAAATGGTAAGGAGTAGAAGGAGAAAATAAAATCCTTGACTTTTTTTCTAGTCCTGCTTCAGCATTCAGCTTGTTGTTATGATGCACAATAGGTTTATGAACTTAGTTAATCAACCAAATATTAAACTCCATTAAACTTTATGCCATTTCTAGGAATAGGAATTTCAATCTGATACCATTTTACTATAAAATAACCTATGGCTTTAAAACATTATGGAAATAGCAGTCCTTGCAACATTTCTAACAGCTTCTAAATTATTTTGGGTCCAAATATGAAAACAATTTGCTTTTATTGTGCAGGCAATCTTAAAAGTTTTGCGTGAGTCTAAACTACATTTTTCTACATCACGCATTAATGAGGATAAATAAATTTTTTGAGAGTGAGGTTCATTGTTTCAGGTACTTTCTAGTTAAATAAAGTATTTTAAAATAAATAGTGTGTGGGTGGAATGTTTAAATATACATATAATTTTAGGAAATATATGTTCACATATGAGATAAGAGAAGAAGCATGTGTATGATACCCCACTGTGGCTTCATATCAGATTTTTTTCTGATTTCCAAGAAATTCCTATGCTGTTTTCTGCTTTGATTGTGTTTGATTAGATACCTAAAGATTCCATGACAATGTGTCATATAATGCTTGGGTAAATCAAGTTTTTTCAACCAATATATTTCTGTCTGCAATTGTATGATCTAAGGTTTCACAGTTTAGGTACCACATTGAAAGATTTTTTTTCTCTTTTCTGAGAAATGATAAATTATAGTCATAAAGCAAAGTATAGCATTCATATGTGGATATCTTTTTTCATTCCCTTCACATAGGAAATAGATTATTTCTCTTGTGTGCTGTGATTCTCCTAGTTCAAAGAACAAAACTGCAGGTAGATATCCATAAAAAACTTTTCAGTAAACAATACAATACATTTTTAGCTGCATTGATACTGAGCAGCGGAAGAATTCTTGGTGTGGAAGAAATGGTGCTGGGGTGTAAATATAACTTAGGATATATTTGGGAAACTTAGATATATATCTGGGAAACTTGGTGATGCCATATTTAAGACTGCAACTTGTAGACCTCTGGTTACCTTGTAGACCTTCCTGTTTTTGTCAAATAAATAAAATGACATTTCTATCTTTAGCAATTTGCTTTTAGAGTCACAGACCAATAAAAATATACTTGACCCCATCTAACTATTACTAATGACGTGAATATAATGTTCTCTCAAACCACTATTACTCTATATAGTTTCTAAAGTAGAGAAAAATTCTACATATAGAAAAATAAAATCAGCCACATGACAGGCTGCAACCAAGAATTTAATACTAGATTTGATATAGGTAATTGTGTTCACCTTTCAACTCTTTAATGATCTTAAAAGTCAATGTAATTGTACACTTTATAGTATATTTATTTCTTTTTCAGAACAACAAACTATTACTGTTCTTTATATCATACAAGAGTACTTGTCCATAAAAATAAGATGCTGCCATTTTATATTTCATAATATGCTTTTATCCAAAATCTCTAAAAAGAAAAAAGGACAGGAAATATTTTGTTATTGATGAGTGCCAGCACCTGAAGTATAAATAGGATAAAGTAACTGAGAAAAGACCTTAACTTTAAAGGGAAATTCCTATGAATCCCTCTCACCCCTTTCAAAACAACAAAGAAAACAACAAGTAAAAAGAAAGCAATTTTTTTTTCCCCTTAATTCTTAGGGGGAAGGAGAGGTTTCAGTCAGTATCATCAAATTTCATGAGTCCTGCAGTGATTGTATTAACCCAGCCACCAGAATTAGTAGGCTTAGGAAGGCCTGCGCTATGTCTTAGTAAGGATATAACTTACTAGAGTAAGTACACTAAGTTTATTCTTTTGAATTAAAAATGTAAGTCACAATGTCCACTGTTTAACTCTCAAATTCAGTAGATTTTACACTGGTCAAAGCAGAGTAAGGAGTCTTGCCCTAAATCTTCTTCAAATGGTTTAACTTTACATGGATTTTCTTTTAGTAGCACTCTTAAAACCATACGCTTTTCAAGGTGCTTGAACATCTCAATTTAAAATAAGCCTATTCAATTGTAATATGGTAGAAGGAAAGAGATCTTGGCATTTCACTTTAAGATGGGAGTGGTTGCAATGTTTGACATACTTTTGAAGGAGGACTGTGGCCACTAGTTAGATACTGGAGCTCTTCACAAAGTTAAATAAATAAAATGGGAAGTCTTTTTAAAAGGCCCTTCAAATTAATTTGCTCAAATAATTTCATAACCTTTCCAGGACAGAGAAAATATTTCTTATATTTTACACTATTTAGTCAGTAGAATCTACTTTATGACATCAGGCTATGTAATATAAATAAAACCTACAGTCATGGTAACTTATGGTGAACATTATATAGTATGTTTGTTATGCGTACTGTGTGTATATATTATAGGAAACATCTGCCATCAAACATAAGGGATTTCCACCTTTCTTTCTTACTGCAATAATATAATCAGTTTGTAAGCATATATAATGTAACAGCAAATTTGCCTGATTATTTTAGAACTGTGCAACAGAAAATATATATATGCAAGAGTTTTTATGGCATTGGAGTAAAGCATATTTCTTTCCATAGACATTAAAAAAAAAAAACAACGCACCCTAACATACTTTCATAACAGGGTAGCTTTTTGGTTTTTTTTACAGATATAGAAGGTGGAAGAGCAAGGGAATTGTGCTGTTTACTCTAAACCACTTTTAAATCTCTTTTGAGTGTTATGTGCTAAAATCAGCATTTTTGACATCTTAATCCAGATGCATGAATTATCTTCCCACAAACAACAAGGAGATTAATAAAAAACTGTTCTCTCGGCACCTTGTTGATTTAATACCTGCTTAACTCCTGCAGCATATCTCGCTCTCATTAAACTGCATACACATGGCTCATTTTGGGTTTGGGGTTTTTTTGAATTTTTTATTGAAAATCTTACATGTATGACTAAAAGTCATGGGTGACATCTTTCAGTTCCATTACAAAATCTGTCATATATATATATATATATATATATACCTATATATATATATTTAATACAACTAGAAGCAAATCTACTGAATTAGGAAACAATGATTGTCTACCAAAATGTAGCTCAAATTAAATATGTTGCAGATGATTAAAATTATTTTGTTTTCTCTGATGGAGCTGAAGGCCACTTTCACATAGTTGATTAATAAAGCTGGGCTGCAAAACTTACAAAGCCTTAATGATAATTTCCTGTCTCCCAGCCTGGTGTCACCCATACATTAGGATTTTAGTACAAGGATCCTTCTTTCAGAAAGAAGTACTTTTAGAGTGAGCATCATCCTCTATGGAGTACCTTCTATCCACAGACAGAGTCCTGCAAACAATTCTGTATGCCTCTCAGTAATTGCAGGCAAATCAAGTCATTTTAAGCCAGAGTTAAGTCATTTCAAGTTAGGTACAAGCAAAAAAGTTTGCAGGAGCAGAGTCTAACTTAGGAACTCACCTACAGATTATCTAAAACAAAAAAATCTGAAATAATACTTAAAACCACTATTTTACTTGAATAAATGCCTTATTATCTAGTAATAAATCATGAAAGATGAAGTATAAATATTGTCAGAATCATAAAAAAGTTGTCTTGTTCTAAGAAATCCTACTTCAAAATCATACAGTATTTTAACCAACAGCAGTTGTCCTTCTGTTTTGGCACTCCTGAACCAGCGTAGAAATTATGTGTAGTGAGTTAACACCTTTGGGGAAAAATACTTCTGTGCATCAGGACCTAAAGATGATTTCTGGAGTTAATAGCATTACATTGCTTAACATAAGAAAGAAATTGAAGAGTCTTTTACTGTGATTCATCAGCAGCAAAAGAGAAGGGGAAGGAGAAAAGCAAGGTGTTTACAGTCTTTGAAGCATATAGCGTGTTTAACCTTGAAAATTAAATCTTGCATTAAAGACACTCCCAGCTACCTCTGTAGTCTTCTTTCCAAAAATGCAATGTACAAATACTTTATTTAAATGTCTCAGACTTTGTAATGGCTCAGAAGAACAACTGCATGTCCTTGGAGCTGCTCTCCTTTCTGAGAGATGAATGGCAGGCGAGATTGCTTTACTGTAATTTCTCCATTTCCATGCTTCATTTCCTACATTTATCTGAGACTGGAGAAAAATCAGCATGTTCTGACAAGTCTAATACCATGAGGCAGTAAAATGGACCTGAATTTAGTGGAGATTGGAGCTCCAAAATAAATATAACACTTTATGTCAAATAATAATAAAAAAGGATAAATTCTCCTGTACAAATCAGAAGAGACAATAAAAAATAGCAAATAGATAGCAACACCTTTTCTATACCTACAAGGGCATCACAAAACTTTTCAGCTAGAAGAATTCCCCTCCATATTTCTCACTTTATGGGGTTTGTAAACTACTTTGGTAAGTTGATGACAAACATTGTGGAATTTCTTAGTACAAAAGGTAATTTTTCATAAAACTACCCAGAAAATTACAGAGAATTCTAATTAAATAGCTCTGAGAACAAACAGGGAGAAGCAAAGACATGACCTGCTGGGCTTTTGTTTGTTTTCGTGTCTGTCCTTCTGCTTTTGGCCTAGCAAGCTGCATGCAACACTGTAAAGAAAATTTGTTAAAAAAACCTTGCATCTGTAAATACTATATATTGTAATGTTGTATTGAATGTTATATTCGTAAATTTGTTTCTTCTTACACTTATCTCATACCAGAGACTATGTGTTCTAGATATAGCAATACTGCAAAGGCATCTGCAGGGTATCATTGGCTCATTGAGGTCACAGTGCGTAACATACTTTTGAAAGTGAGTTACCTCTGCAGGTATCTGAGGGTTGCTATCTATTTGAACGTGGCTGAGCATTTCATTTTATCAAAAATGCCACCAAATGCTCATATTCTGTGTGGTCAGTGCAGTCCCTAGGACAAGTCTAATGAAGATATGTACCACCAAGGCAAAAAAACCTAAAAGGTTAAAAATGGAGAAATATTTACAACTTTCTTCAGTCCGTAAGGTTGAGTTTTCTGTTTTAGTATTCTTCAGTGCATTTTCAGAGAAAGGTTCCAAGGCTATGAGTATAAGCAGTCTGGTCCAGTCCCATACATATCCGCAAGCCTTTTAAAGCGAGGGCCCCAGTCACTGAGGTAATCGTAGTTCTGATCAGAGTTTGAGCTGATCGAATCTAAAGAACTGAGCGACTCTGCCACCGAGCCATTCCCCTCAAACGCGTATGTCTGCAGGGAGTCATAGGGTGGCGCGCAGGGGTCCACGTCCGCTTCTTTTAGTCTTTCCCAGATAAATTCCCGAAAAATGACATTATCTGGAATGCTTTTAAAAGTTGGTCTGCTCAAGAACTGAATCTCAGGCGTCACATCCCTTCTGGTCTTGGTGTCTCGGATGATGTTGAGGTTTCTCAAGGCAGCCATATCAAAAGCCTCGGTGTCTTCTTCTCCACCACCCTCGTCATCATACCTGACAATGTTCTCTCTGATATCTCTCTCTTCATCAAAAATGAGGGGCTCTTTTTTCCGTCGCCTCATAGTGACAATCAGTAAGACAAGAACTGTAACACAGAAAGACAGGTGTTTTAGCAACGCCAAAGTTTCCTCAAATTTTTCCTAGTGGTGGAAGTACTCATTAATTTATATGGCAAAGACTCAAGGAAATAGCAGGCAATGAGATTTGAAACCTAGCAGGTTCTGAAACAGCTTTTAAACTGTAAGCTTTTTAGACATTAAAGAATCTATTTCCAAAACCATTCTGGATTAACGTCTTCATCTCTAATTCTATATCTATGCTGTCCTCTAAACATAAATTTTAGAACTGGTTCAGTCTGACTATTACAATCTCACAGCAATGAAATAAAAAAAAGACCTTTTCCTGAACTCTTAATTGCCCAAGCGATAAAAGCACATTCATAAAGTAACTGAATAGAATTTAACAGCCATGATTTGTGAAGAGACTGAATTAAAGTATATGGCCAATTCCTGCTGAAGAAAAAAAAATTTTTAAAAATTGTAGATTGGACAACAGCGAATTGTTAAGCAATGTGTAAAGTAAGACTGTCTTAGTTTCCTATGAAGTGCAAAGTACTGTACTTGAGGTTTATGAATTACATCTAATGAGAACTGCTAGGGCTGGAGTTTATTGGATCAGCCAGTGCTAGAAATATTTTTTTTTTTTTAATTTTAATTCTTACAGTTTCTTTCAGCTTGAAAGCTAATACTAAACTTCAGTAACAGCCAAAATAACTGGGAGAAACTAACTCAAGGCTCCTCTTGTTCAAATACAGTTTCGGTAGAGAAACATCATTGCTGATACACAAAATATGGAACCAGTAATATGAATATTGCACCCATCTGTGGGACATGATGGAGTGTGAATCATCCTCCTAGAAAATTATTAATACTATATTGTAGCATCTGGGTAACATTTGCTGAGTTAATGATACTCCTAGAAAATAGCAGGCATCTCTATGACTGTAAAAATAACAGTATGTTGAAAAGTAAGTGTCATTCCACATTCAATTAATCTCTTCTGATTTTATGTTTATTTTTTAATCTTAAGAATACGTGATTATATGCATTCATACGTCTAAGGTTTACAGCCTTTACTTACAGTACTTTGATATGCCAACTAAATGCTGTAGAAACATCTGGAAAAGCAAAAGCTGATATAGAAAAAATTGAGCTTGAGCTTCCCTAGGCAGTCTCAAAAGTGGCCTCCATAAATCGTATGATGTAGGACTGCCATTCTTGAAAGCCCTTCTTTTCATGGAGGAATTCTTAAAATCAATATCAATCTAGTCATTGTGAGGCATGATTTAATATTGGGATCACTTGGTTAAAATAAACCAGTCATTCAGAGACTGTACATGCAGAAAACTGTATCATACGTCCACAGATGTTATGGTAGTATTTGGAATTGGTTATAGCATAAGATGACTTAAAGGCGGATTTTCTGCAATTCTTTTTATTTTCCTTTGGAGCCATGCATGTCTAAAAACAAAACTGGAACAAGATCAATTTTTTTCTAAACTTTTTGACAAATGTATTAGGCAATATTTTTTTCCCCTGTTTTTCAGCAGCTACCAGGCACACATCTAATGATCCATCTACTAACAGATGCCTTGTGATTCTATATTACTGCAGCATCAGCATCACACTCTCACTTTGTTGCCCCTGGCATCTCCCTGATTCATGCTTTATGTATTGAATTCAGAAGCCACTAGTTTGGGGCATTTTGCTTTAAACAATATTTACATAAGCAGTTTGACAATTAAGATTTTGACCTTTACAATGGCTCTTGTGAAATTTCAAAACATTCTGATATTTGTATAATACAAATTGAGCTATAAATTATACAGCAGAGAACATAAAATTGTTATCAGAGACAATTGCACTCCACTCTTAATGTTTTTCCGTATTATAACAGATATTTTAAAGTGAAAGACAGATTAGCTTGCTGACAGTACAAATACACATTTAAGCCAAGATTGCTATTGACATAACTTTTTAATTATTATTTTTAACATTTACTGCCACATTTTTTTATTGCCATATAAGTATGCAGCTAATCATTGCCTCTACTTAAGTGTAAATGCATTTTCACACCGCTGGCCCTCTTAACATACTTCATTTTGAAAGTTAAATACCTGCTAATAAGTGAAAAATATGAAACTTAGGAGGCAGGTTCGCCTAAAGGTACAATAAAAATCAAGATACGTTGAATGATTTATATAGTATTCCTTGTACATCTCACACTTGCTTGAAGCCAAGAAAAATATGGAGTCTTTCTAAAGGTTAAATATTTTAGCATTTAGATGGCTTTATGAGATTATTAATTTCCTGCCTTTCTAACAGCTATGAACAATAAAGTTTAACCTCTAAATGAACAAAGCTTCAGCTGCATTGCAGGAACTGCAGAGATGAATACAAACCCCAAACAAATTTCACTGATATCTAAATCAGGTGCAAATGGTTTTAAAGCTTATCCATTTCTCATTAAGTCATGGTGGGGTTTTTACCCTGCATTTATCACAAAAGCAAAGATTAAGTCAGTAATTAGTGACTGGCTGAACATCTAGAAAACCTAATTTTATGCTTTTTAGAGAAGAAATAATACAATGGAAAAGCTTTAGGGACATACGTATTGCACATTGAGGCCACTAGTTTGGCTCCATACTGGTATGCCGAACTCATGCTAAAGAGATGAAATGGCAATACTGATTTTGTATGTGATTCAACAAATACATAAACCAATCAGTATTAGATGTCACTATTTACAAAAGACTAAATAACCAGAACTAATAAAGGTAGATCTACACTAACCTTTTTGTTCTGATTTACCTGAATTTTTAGAGATGTTGATTTTTGTTTAATGGGTACAATAGCCAAGAGAAAATGTCATTTGTATTTACATTAGCTGTGGTAACAAATAGGTTTATCCTTCTGTCAGCGTAGATGTAATGATAATATCAGTAGTTTCAGTTCACCTGAATCAGTCTTTAAACAAACACCTTTGAATACAAGAGTGGATATTTGCTTTGCCATTTTGCAGTGTGCTTTATGGAATTAGCATGAAATTTCCATTTTGGTATTATCTGGTAAAAAGTCAGGTTTAGGTCACCAGAGCATATTTCTCTGTTTTAGTATTAATCTTTCCTTTAAGACTCGAGCCAACTGCAACATAATTGTAAGGAAGCCATCAACACCCTGAGAGCACCTGAGGGAGAAGACTACCTGCAGAGCTTTACAGTAAGGGACAGAGCTAAATCCCGAGCGTTACCACGCCGTGTATATGCGATGCCCCTAAGCCTGGCATTTACTATAGCAATAAGCCGCATCGGCTGCAAGCTAATCTGCACATCAGTTTATGCCTTAGGTGTGTCATGATTCATAAAGCTGAAGCCTGGAGATCCTCAGCCATCTAAGCAGCACGCTAATAACCTATTTAGTTATACCTTGCAGTTGCCAGTACAGTCAGATGAGATTTGGGGATTACAGAGGCCAAGACTCAGGAAACCTGCATTTAATTCCCAGCTAACAAGCTTCATATATAACTGTTGTTTAACCAGTTTGGATTGATATTTGCAAAGTGACTGTGACCTTTAAATGCCCACAGTGAGTGACCCTAATAGGCTCTATAACTTTCAGAAAACAGCTTCTGCATTGCATACTAAAGGCCCTTTTAAATGACTTAATTTGGATACCCCCAAATTAAAACAGTTTTATCACTTTTAAAACGGCAAGACCCAAACCCACACATACTAGATAGTAACATTCTGTATACATTTTACCTGTTTAGAGAATAAGATCCTTATGACTAAGACTGTTTCTTCTTGTTTACGAATCACACAATTATGTGTGCTGATTTAATCAGGTTCTTGTAGGTATTGTGATAATAATAAAAAATTCCTCGTCTTTCAACTGAAAAAATAATAATTTAAATCTGTATTTTGAAGTTTAATCAACGTATTATTAACTTGTAAACTCTAGTACCACACTAATAGGAGCTTTCTTTTAGTGTTTCTAAGAAAATAGGTGGTACTAATAGATTATATTCAGAAGTATGAAAGACAAAAATCATGAAAAAGCATTACGTCAATTTAGCTTTCCATTGTTTCAATACAAAGAAAATCTTTAACCTCTCAAATATGATTGGGTTATCTACAGGTGAACATTCTTTCTCTGTATGATTTTATGTACAC
Source organism: Haliaeetus leucocephalus (assembly GCF_000737465.1). NCBI lineage: Eukaryota > Metazoa > Chordata > Aves > Accipitriformes > Accipitridae > Haliaeetus > Haliaeetus leucocephalus. The sequence continues at coordinate 2,829,662 of NW_010973325.1, forward strand.
ATTTTATGCTAAGCACTTGTTATAAAAGCAATTATTGTGTCTGGAAGATGCTAACTGAAAAACAAATTACCTTGAATTAAATTACCATCTAATTTTCAGAGGAGTTAAAAAATTCCTACTTATTTCTCTAAAAATTATGTACGGTCTAAAACAAATGCAAACTAGCTTTTCATATGCTTTTTATAGAATAAATTGCAAGCACTTTTTTGTTTGTTTGTTTGTTTTCTGTAAAACACAGCCTCACTGCAGAGTGAATAATTATAAAGCTCTTTTGAGTAATTAACAAAGTACTGGAACTTTCTTGTAGAATAAAATTCAGAATTTAATCTCCATCAGTCAAGATGAGGAGGGAAAAAGATTTTGGTAAAATGTTTTTAACTTTTAAAAATTATTTTAGTTTGAAAAAATAGCCTACACCATGTTATGTCCAATTATAATGAATTAGTATGATTTAGTAACATTCTTCCTTCTTAGCATCAGTGGAAACATTGTGCTTATCTAAAATTGATTGCTTCCTTAAGTCAAAATAATAACACTAAGAAATCCCACTGAGACAATCTGAGTCTTGGTCAAGACAAATAGTTATTTATTAGACAAAGGGATGTATGGGGCAAGAAGAAACAGCAAAGTACATCATACTAACTTTAAGAAGATAAAAGCTCGTTGAGAATTCGAGATACTAGTGCCAAAATGCATGTATCCATGACATCTATGCAAATCTCCTGCCTCCTCCACTTTACAACTGGCACTCGCATTGAGATGACATTGATGAATGTGACTGGATTTACGCTGTGTGTAACCTTGGATCAGAAAAAAAAAATTGATCCGGTAGCCTGTCTCCTCTTTTCACTGATAAACTCTTACACAAAAAGGTGCATCCCTTGGTCCCAGCCCTGGAACCACTTGCCAACAGCTGAAGCCTGTTTTTTATGCTGTGCTAGTGGACCTTCAGTTTTTTTCTTGGGAATGGATGTGAAAAGAAAAAGGGAAAAAGGAGAAAAATTCCTAGCAGTACTACCATTCAGCTGATCCCAGAAAATGTCTTCTAGGAACAAACAGGAGAAGAAGAAAGGCTCGGGACCAGACAAGCAACAGCATTTGACTGGGATTTCACTGGGCAGCAGTGATGCTTAGGCACCTCTTCCTTGTGAAGACCAGCACCTGGCTGGGAACAAAACAGCAGCAGGATACAGTACCCCAGTGCAGGACTCAAAGCCAGGGTTAGCATACAAACGCAGCCTAAACTGCACCTGCAGCTTTGAACTATACCCAAAAGGAAGAGTTTAGATTGGAAGGGAAGATAGAACATACAAACATGTATTTGGATAAACAGTGGTGACACATTCAGACAGCTGAATTTGGAAGTCCAATTTTTTGGCAAATAAAATCGATGGTAAGGTGGTCATATGCACCAGAAATATGTGCAGCAGAAGGGACATTTCCTTCTAATGGTTTACAGTGAGGTGAATCAAAGTCAATAAGAAGAGACGTCTATAAATTGTTGAAATACTACCATGAACAGAAATGTGGACCAAAGTCTCTTGATTTGACCTATTCGAATTACTTGGTGACAGACAAATCACTACTGGGACTGTACCAACCTGAGGAGGCTATGGTCTTCGTCTTCCCCTTAGACTGGTATGTACAGCCAGGGAATAGAAAAATCTCTCCATTGATAACAACACTCAAGAAAATCCTTATGTGGCGAATCAGTACCCGCATTAACGTGAACTTTCTGACAGTAAGCAAAACTGCACTTTTGCTCACCTGCACTCTGCAGCAGTAAAGATGATCCTTCATCTTTACTCCTCAATTTAGGCCTTTACTACTACTATGTAGTCATTTTGTTTAAGAACTAGGCATGAAATGAGAAATGCTAAACCAGAATATTGACACTGTTCCACTGTTTTCCACTGTCTTTTATCTAGTTACAGTCTCACTGCATGGCATAAAATCCAACTGTGCTACCAGTTGCAGAGGTAACAAAAGATCATTCTGTGGAAGAGGTTCAAGTAAATGATTCCCATCAGTAAATTACATCTGTTCTATTTCCTGAACATTTTTTTTTTTTATGCAAATCAATAAATGTTTAATGATAGTTATATCTCTGAAAAAGGGACACACACTGGTACTGGTTATACAGTGAATATGCTAAACACAATACTTCCAGAAACTGCATTGGCTATCTCTTAAGTATTACATTTGATGCAAATGACCTTTTTCCCTTTACTATTATTTCATATATATGTCTGGAGGCAGCTTGACATAGAAACAAATTATCTGAACCTGAAAATCCCAACCTAAAGATTTTTGTGCAGCTCATGATACAAAATGCCATTCTGCTGGGAATGTTAGGTGTCCCTGTTTACAGAAATCGAGGCAGGGGGGAGTGGGTTGAAGCTTATATACATATACATATCTATCTCTTTTGCTACTATACATTAAACAGAAAATAAGGGTAACAGGAAGATGTACCTAGCAGTGTCAAGACACAAGCCAATATTGCTATCAGGGCTCCAGTGCTAAGTCCTGCGGGCAAGATATATGCTTCTGCATTGCACGTCTGAGCAATACCATCTGCGTCACAATCACAGACTCTGATGGTGAGGGTATTAGTGCTACTAAGTGAAGGTGATCCACTGTCCACAATGAATATTGGCAAGTAGAAAACAGACTGTTCCTGTCTTCGGAACCCATTTCTTCTGGTTAATACTGTTGCAGTGTTATCTAGATAAAGGAATAAAAAGATAAATATAAAATACATGACCTTTCTAAAACACAAGCCTATAAATAATACAGTAATTCGCTTAAAAGACTTTATAAACACATTTATATTATTTCAACAAGTTTATCTTTCCTGGTCATATATTTTTGAAGCTGCAGAGATAGGATCAGCTGAGAAATGAGACCAACTAAACAAAAAGCTGTTTTCCATGCAAGACTGTTCCAAAATTGCAGAGGTTTATTTGATTTTTGTTAAGCTCACAGTTCCACATTCTTGATAGGTAGTTGAAGATGAGATCATTATAAAAAAGAAAAAATTTACCCTTCAGTGATCAGATAAAATACCTACATACCTGTTTCAGGTCTGATTTCCAAGGATCTATTTTCAATTATTTACAGATATAGATACCATATTAATGGAAGGGATGGACATACTAATAGGAGAACAAGTTCTGAAGACCAATGAAATATTTTTTGAATGCAAAAAAAAATCCAGTTGGTGCACAAATACAGGTAATTGCACATGTAACAAAGACAAGCACTTGTTTTCAGTCTCATCTGAGAGTCAAGATGACTAATATAATCAGTCTAAAATGTGTGGTTCGATGCTGCTCTGAGTTAGGTGATTAAAAAGTCCATGTGTTCCAGAAAATATGTGCAAAACTCACTGTGTTCAATACAGGTTGACAGCTCCTGAGAGGTAGGGAGTTACATCTCCTAGAATGTATAGAAAAGGTCGGTCGGTCGGTCTGTCTATCTATCTGTCTACCTACTTATCTATCTATTTATAGACAGATATATCAATAGTCCTGTAATGTTACCTTACTGTGTCATCTATTATGACCTATCTGGCAAAATATGCAAGCACTTCTTCATATAGCATCATATGAGATATGCATAAAATTAGTTAACATCGAAAGAGGCAACTGCTGCTGTGTCTTGCAACTCCATTGATTTCACTGGCATTGCAAAAGTCTGTTATTACCCTTTCCAAATTATAAGTTCTCTGGAAGAGGGCCTGTCTTTTCATTAAATACTCTACAGTACTTGTAACAATGTCAGATTTCTGAACAGAGTCTTATTCTAATGCATTTTTATTATTTTGATCATTATTACCATTACAGTCTTTAGTTTGAAACTGCAAGCTGCTCATATGAAGACAATTAAGCATGTCAGTAACTACATTCAGGGTAAGGCAATAAATAGGTGTGTGAGAGAACTTTTATTAGGTCACATGTTATAGTGAATGTTGTTCAAAGTCTGTCTGTACAAACACTACCCTTTAGTCCACCATATGTCTGCTTTTCTTATTAATAAGGATGACTTTGTAACTCTGATTTAGTACTGAGCCATAAAAGAGCAATGCAAGAGTAACATAGTGTCTATTTGGTTCTATTTGCTTCAGCTAATAGCTAAACTGACTGATACACGCCCAGATGCCATACTATGCAGTGCAACTAATGAGAACACTAATTAGAAGCATGTTCTCAGATATTTTAACTAATAGAAACGTGATGTCACTGGGAGTCTTTGCTTAAGTCTTTGGGGAAATAGTGATAAGAAGTCTGTGTAAATATTGTAGGCAGCTTCCATTATCCAAAGCATTCTTCAATAGGTGGTATACTTACTGAAAAGATGTGTTTTTCTAAAAAAAAAAATTAAAAAAATCAAACCCCACTTTTTGATTTACTGTGCACTTATTTTTTATGACCTGAGTTATATTAATAAAACATGAATTCCTGGACATTTTTCAGTCACTGCCCCAAGGTAAAATCTAGTTTAGATAAAACCCTATAAATACAAGGAAAAGATGTGAGAGGAGTGACTTCTGGGGGGAAAAAAAAAAAAAAAGAGAAAGATTTGAAGCTACTCTGGCTCAATGCTTTAAATTATTCAAACCAGCTTAATTTCCTTGACAAATAATCTACACATAAAATTATTTTGCAGGCTGATTGTAGTTTAATTTATGTCCTTACCAGAATAGAAGTTTATGGATGTTATAATCAGCATGATATACTCAAAATGAAAGGTGTTAGTGGTGGATATTTACCCAAACAAAATGTCCTTACCTTTATTGTCCTGCAGAGTAAAATTGTGGTTATTTGCTGCCTCTGCTGTTAAACTGAAGTAGAACTGATGGCCATTTGGTGGGTCATCTTTATCAATTGCACTGATTTTCTGGATCACCTGTTTTAAGATGCATTGGGGTTTCATTGTTTGGAATGGTAAGAAGCATAAATACATGTACATTGTATAACCCCTCTATTACCTATCAAAGTATGAACTCTCCCTCAAGTCCTGCTCATATTGCATTTTGGGTTTCTAATCTCCTAAGCATGTACAGACACTCTTAAAACTGAAATGTGACTCAACTCTTTACTTTCCCTGTACCAACTTTATTGGCCAAAAGCAACGATCTGCAGGGCCTGTGAGAAAGTTAGGTTCTGTCATTCACCAGAGCTTGGAGTATAAACTGCGTAGCAGGGGAAGAAGTGTATCTTCTTGATGGCCCTTCATGTAGTTATCAGTGGCTGCAATCAATGCAAACTTTTGCAAGGAGACAATTATGGTTTTGAACATTTTAATTCATGTGCTTTTTTTTTTCAATATAGTGAAAAATAAAAAGCTAAGTCATATGTATACAAATATTTTCTGGGATTTCTTTTTTATTATTATTATTTTTCCAATTTTATTTTCTAAAATTCTATCAAAATCTGCCTCTAAAAAAAAGTCACCATTGCTTAAAATCCATAAAGAATGAATACTCAGAGCTAACATTCTGACTAGACCACAGGGAAAACAAACAGGTACTCCAATAAGAGCATGCATATTTTGTGTTTCTCATGAACACAAGCTAATAATCATAGTGTTTTCTGTTAAGGATTTAAAGTATGCTGTGATTTTGAAATGTGCAATAAACAACATCTGCCACAGGAAGGACAATGTTCTGGGAGAAGGCACAAAAGTGCAAAGTCTCCCAGGGAGTATGTGGGATCTATGTGAGTGAAACATCTACTAATTTTCTGGGAGAAAGAAGAGAGAATGAGAAAATATATGTATTTTCTGAGGTCTTACAAAGTAGAAAGGAAAAGTCCAAATATGAGAGACGCCAAGGACAAACACCACCAGATACTTTTAGTTGAGTCTAGGACTACTTTGAAAACATTTGGGGAGTTAAAAACACTGGGCAATATGGTAGGAATACATCTCTTTTGTGAAATTGTGGCCTCATGGCCCATACTTCCTCAGGGAAATAAAAGCGTGTACTCGTTTGAGGAATGCTAGGCCTTTAGTCTCAGAACAACCTCCGTGTTAGGACTTCCCACTTCCCAGCAAAATTAGGAGGAAAAAACACATTCTTAATATTATTCAAAATTAGGTGAGTTTAGCAAAATGTGTCAGTTATATGAGTAAGAAAGCCAGAGATTTTAACAGCACCTTCAGGAAGTAATTACACCTGAGTCTGTCTCTTCAGAGGTATGGTGAAGATGTTAGGGTTTGATTGATACTTGCTTGTGCTGCACATCAAAGCATTATTTTTCCTGCCATAAGCTGATTATATTTTATCTTAAAGCTGGCAGGCTTTCGTAAGGAATAGCTGCCTATCTGATAAAAATAAACATAAAAAACCCTATCAAGCCATACCTGACCAGGCTGAGCATTTTCACAGACAGTTGTCTCATACTCCATGGCAAACTCAGGGGCATTGTCATTGATGTCAAGGATAGTGATGGCTACATAGCCTCTCCCAATCTGTGCTGGATTCTCTATAGGAAAAGAAGCCAACAAAAGAGTCAGGAAGAGCTCCTTGAAAGTTATTCTTTGGGTCAGTACATTTTTCATTTGCATTCTTCTTTTGCATATACATGTCAAATCAATTACAATCCCTCCTGGAAAGACGAAGGAAGCTCTTGGCTTCATCTTCTGCACCTAGTGGAAACAATGTTTATGTCTTCCAGCCACTTTAATTAAACTAAGATTTTACTCTCAGGGATAAACTGAAAATCTAAATCACATCATATGGAGGGATAAGAGCAAAATGATGTAAAGCCATTGCCAATAGGTATAGCTACCCAGAACAGCACTATTCTTATCGGGAATAGAATGGTTATTATGGGTTAAACAATTTTTTTTTGCAATTCAGATTGATCAGGCTATTAAGAAGTTAAAAACAGAATTCCATCAGCTATATATAACAGAAGAAAAGAGGAAGCTGCATTCCCAAGCAAATCCCAAAGTATTTAAAGTGTACACACAAAGTATTTCAACACTGTCATTAACACGTTGAACACCTTAAATATGAATGACATTCTTAAACTGATGCATATCTCTAGCTAAAATATGAATCTGTTCAGGGTCCAATGTCATCATTTACTCTTAAACAGTAGATATTTTTGGACTGAGCATAAAGGACATCAGTGTGTGCCATACTCATTTTGCTAGATAAGACTTCTGTTTTGGAGTAGGGAGAAGAGAGATTGTATTATTTTTTTACCACAAGTGGTGATATTAGTGATAGAGCAGGGCAGAATGAAAAACTGTACAAACGTTCAAATATCTATCCATCTTTTTACAGGGTATTGCAACCATATTTTAGTAAATATTACAAGTATTTAAAGCAATGCATCCAAATGTAGATCACAAAGTGTTTTGGTTTGGTTTTTTATTCTTCATGTCAAATACCAGAGGAGTAAGCAACTTTGACACCAACTTTTTCCTCTGCTGATCTAAGCTTATTGAAAACCAAGCAGGCCATGAACATAAATTAAAGCATTGTAAGGTATTACTAGTGCTCCTAGACTCTCGCTTGTGTCAGGTATGCCCCTTGGCTACTTGTCAGTTTTGTTACTACCCAGTAAAATTCTGGTTTCCATACTGGTCTCCTGGACCAAAATTCTACTCCTGAGAATACAGATAAATCCATACAGACACTAAATTATAAATGTTATCTTTCAGGTTCAACATTAAATTAACCTCACTGAAAGCAAGAAGTGAGGATTTTTAAAATAGCAGGCCAGAGAACTGGTAATTCTTTTATTATCACAGCCGAACAAGGTAGTAATAAGGATGAAGTTTGAAGAAATAAATTCTTCAAATATAAAGGCAAAAATATACATTTTTTTCACAGAATGTATTCAGAGCTGAACAAGTTTAGGTTTAAACTTGCATTAACAGAATTCTTGTTGTATGCACTTGAAGGTTTCGATTCTTCAACACTTTTCATCTTACACCAGAAAAGATACCAAGTACAAAATATCCTCTACAGTCTTACCATAGAGTCAGGAAAGTGAAACCACACAAGCATTCAATCCCCTTTCCTGCATACCTTTTAAGAATGCTGTGGTTGACCAACAGCAATCAACTCCAAATGAGTGCCATCACTAAGATGGGCTAACTGCTCTCCTCTATACTCCATATCACTTTTCCTTTAATGACACTTGGTCTGAGACTGCTGACTTAACATAGTTCACCTTCTTTTCTACTTGTTTTTCAGAAGTCAAAAGACTACACAAAGTGTGAGGCAAAGGAAAGACCAAATACTTAATCTGTTGCATTTCTTATTTTTTTATCACACAGGTTTCTTTTACATTGAGTAAGTAAGAAGTTATTTTTCTCTGCCAAGGTTTGAAACTGTCATAATGTCTCTCAATGCAGCCGATGACAACCAAGCCTGAAGTTTTACACATGAACAGCCAATAAAATCTTTAAATTGTTACTTACGACTCTCCATAGCCAAAACTGTGATATTATGAACAGCATTAGTTTCCCTGTCCAGAGGTTTGGCAGTTGTAATGACTCCACTGTTGGCATCAATATTGAAATACCTCTCCAGGTCTGTGTTTCGATCTATTGAGTACCTAGGTAAAGGATGAAAGAAAACTTTTGATTTAAGTTCAATTACAGCTTGTAAAACCATTTCATTGATTTCTTCTTAGAGAGAAAGCATTTCCACTGTTTCCCCATTTTGAGTTTTGTTTTGTCCGGTTTCTCTGGGGCGTTGAGAGAAGCAAAGCTGTATGCAAAGGCGAGATAGTTACAGAGTGACCTGAGCTGACTGTGGCAGGCTTCATTCCTGGAGTGTCCTTTTAAGTGTGGTTATAAGTATTGCCCTCTCTTTTCTTTCCTCCCCTCTGCTGTAGGCAAACTTTCATTTAGTCATGGAATAGCATCCTCCTGAACCCCAGCTAAGGAGAAGGCACGTTGGAAGTTTACTACATGGCTGTGCCATCCAGGCACTGCTCCCGGGGGCGGCTGGCAGGCTGAGCACAGAGCTTTCTATCACCAGCAGAAGAGCTCCTGAGTCACCCAGAGCTGCAGAGGTAGGGGATAAGAGAGAGGGGATGCGGAGTAGGTCAAAGGATTGCATGTCAACCCTGTCAGCTCCTGGTGCGTTACTGTCATTAGGGAAACACAGGCTCGTGCCCTTAACTCTTTGGCTTAACATATCTTTTACCTCCAAATTTGTTTTAGGAAGGGGAAATGAGCTCCTTAGCAAACAGAAAATAGCATAAGGGAAAAGGTCAAAACGCCTGTGGGTGTTTTGCTTAGGACCATTTTGAGAGAAAGGGACAGTTGATTAGGCAGATTTACATTTACAACTGGAATATTCTTGACATTCAATTTAATATTGGGTCAGATTCTTGTACTCTCATTTAGATCAAGTATGTACTCCAGAGAACTTCCCTACACTCAGGATGAATTAAAATGTCTGAATCAGACCAAGTGTGATCATTACAATTACTGTCACACTGATGATATATTAGATTATTAATATAACATTAACCAAATCCTTTGAACAATGTGGAAGGAAAGAATTATGGAAAACAGTTAAAAATGGGACCTCCCAGATATTATGAGACTACTTGCTTGTTCTATGTTGTAATAGACCAACTTCTACTTTGTTGTATTACTGTGTTTTTATCTAACCGTCTTGGCTGCAAAATCTTAGAGCAGAGACTTGTTACATAATTAGAACTGTTTTATCATATTATGTCACAGTGAGGGAGAGAACAGAGTAAAGACTTGTAACAACAGTTACAGCAGTTTTCATGGGTTAAGGCTCTCCCTCTTTCACTTTTTTCTTTTGTTTTTGTTTCCATTTTCTGTTAACTGTAGTTCATTTTTTACTTTATTTCATGCCAGCATTGTTGTTTATTTGGTCAGCAATGCTCTTTAGCTGTTTTGTGGCTGGCAAGTTTCCCCCTGAGACTATGCCTGTCACCTCTGCTATGTAGTCATTCTTGGCAGGCCCCATAGCTGGGATTTAATCTCCTGCCAGCCCTTAGATTTCCCAATTATTAACACTATCGTTATGCAATTTGAAGAGCCAAAGACCTTTCTTTAAAAAAAAGGTAAGTAAGAGAAAGAAGGAGAAGGAGAAAGAGGGGTGAGAAAGACAGAAAAAGGAAAAGAAAGCAAGGAAGCAATAAAAAGGAGGAAGGGAGGGAGGGAGGGAAGGAAGGAAAGAAGGAAAGAAGGAAGGAAGGAAGAAGGAAAGAAAGGAAGAAGGAGGGAGGGAAAGGAAACAAGTTATATAAATTGGATGACATTCTTATGAAACAAGAAGGAAAATCATTTTTATGCATAGGAAACAAGCAGTTTCCCTCAACTTATTTACAAGTGTTGTATCCGTATTCAAATTCTAAAAAAAATATTTTAAATACTTTTAATCCTTTAATTCCTTGCAGCCATTAATACTTGAAAATCTTTGAGCTGCAGGAGTTTTAAATCCTTTATTTAAGCTAGTTCAAACATCAATAGTTCTCTGGTCCATATGAGATAACCTCTTATTTTCAAAATATTTATTACTCCCACTCGCCCTCCCCCCCCAGCATTGTCAAGGTTTTAATTGTGTCTGATCTTGTAATTTCAACATTTCTGAATTGTAACAAATCAAATTTTTAATCAATGTCAATATAATCCAATGTTTGGAATTTGGAATACTTATTTATAGATTGATAATTTAAACTTCTTAAATAGATCATGAGGAGTATTATGGATTAATCCTCCTTAACACATTCCAATTTTAGGTGAATCTGAAGCAGATGCAGGACAGCTTTAAATTATATGATCTGTCAGTACCCCTGACAATATACACAGCCAGTTCACAAGCATATAGATAAACCCTCACTATTTTTTTTTCCTCCCTCTCAAATTCCAAACAACTGTGATGCAGAAGAAATCTTCAAGATGTTATTTAAGCTAGTGATATAACTATTTTTTATGCTGGAATTGTAAAAATTAACCAGATCAAGGCCAATAAACTCATCCTTATGTTTACACAGGAGTCAAAAGCATTCTGAGCGTGGACTGCATTTATGGAACTGGATTTAATCCTACTCTACATGATTCTGCTAAACCAGATATTATACACCAGATGCTAACATCAGTGCCAGAAAACACTGCCACAGCAAAGAAAGAGCTCAGCAAAGATAAATTTCACAAGTAAATCCATGCCAACCATCCATCTAGGACTTGTTTATACATGACAGGAATCAGCTATTTTGAATATGTTGCAAATACATAATGAAAGAGAGAGAGAGAGAACACTTACGTCACCTCCAGGAGTGAAACATATGCTTTATTTTTACAACTTAAGATTGCTTCTTTAGAAATTACAGAGCTACACTAGAGTCCCAAGTTCATCTTCAGTGCATGAAACTAAAAATTTAACACCACCAAAAAAGGTGACATCGAAACAAGTTCTGTACCTGTGAGGTTCTTTTCTATGTATGCCCTAAATGAACAATAATAACAAATGAAACTTAGTACTAACTTTTAATTGTCTCTGTGTTCATCCTCCTGCAGATATTTAAGCTCACAAAATTCCTGAGTTAGAAGTGTTACCCTCTAGATCCTTTGCATGTTCCTTTGACAATTAATATTACTACTCTGCATAAGAAAAGTAACAAGTAACTCATTACTGGTTTAACTTAGGTGGTAAGTCTTTGTCCTTGAGCTTTGACCTTAGATACTGACAAACAAAAGATCGATACTTTGTGTTTTCTTATGGTTTCTTTATGATCCTGGACATTAAATTGTGGAAGACTTGCAGGATCTTCACACACTGAAGACAAAGGAAGAGGCCCTTGACAGTGTTCAGGCATCTCTAGTGTTCATACCTCTTCCCATTTGAATAGAAGATATTTGGCTGCAGCAGAATTTACAGAAGCCAAGATATTATTAATTTTAACCATCCTGACTAGGACAGGATGTCTTGTCCTATCCATTTTTCTCATGTATAGTTTTTTCTAATTTTTTTTCTGTGGGACCTCAGCTCTGGTTTACCATACAAGAGTCTATGTGCTATTACGTTTTAGTGCATAGTGCATGCAGAATATGAATCATTATGCACACACACACAGACACACACAGATATGTATATTTTATATATAGATAGATAGATCGATCCTGGTTGATTTAAGAGAACATAACTTGTTACAGATAATAATAAACTCTTCCTAAACTTAGAGAGAAATAAATATAAGTAATATGTTGAGGTTTTTTCCTTTGGAATCCTGAAATTATATCTTCTCTTCTTTTCTTTGTTTTACAGAGATTTAATTATATTATCTTTTCAAAGGTTCTGTAGTTCAGGAGTATAAAAGTCAAAATGTGCAAACTCTTGAAATATCTCAATCTCCCTCTGCAAGGGAAACAGGCTAACTAATTGCTTTCAGTGTAACCGAAGACCCTCTCTCAACAAAATGAACAACCTCAATACAAAGGCTAAAGAAATAAACAATTAAGACATCTTATAATTACCTGACAGGACTATTTGAGGCATCTGGATCATGGGCCGCTACAGTTCCAATGATAGTGCCGACCTTTGCTGCTTCAGACACCACCATGGAGTATAAACGTGAAGTAAACACAGGCGGCTCATCAACATCTTCTACGATTATCTTCACTGTTGTCATATCACTGAAGGGCCCCAGACTCAGAAAGCGAGGGTCAACATGCATATTGGCTGCTTCTATCCTCAGGGTATAGCTTGTCTTAGCTTCAAAATCCAGCTCCTACACAGGTAAAGTTATTTGGAAATTTTATTATCCAGTGATGTCGCCACAAAACTGTTTCACTTACAACTGTCAGTAAGTACAAAATGAACTTTGCCATGTGTATACAACCAGTACTTTTGATTAGCAGAGCATAGCTGATGGCTCATTTTTTAGCTTTCTCAAAACACTGTTTGCAGTGTCTCACTAGTGAATATTCCCCAATGATTTTAACGGTAAAGGTAGTTCTAGCCTGTGAATGAAGCAAGAATTCTCTGTTAATGGCAAAACTTTCTGTGACTTCCTTGGGAACCAAATTCTCCCCCATTATTTCATCATTGTGAATGAATACTTCTTTTTATCTTATTCATATTTTATGTAAGATAATGCTAAATACAATGTGCCATACTACCCAGACATAAGAACTCAATATAATATTCACTGGTGAAAACACCTCATTCAGAAAATTGGGGGAGTGGCCATTTGCATACTACTGGGATTGACTAATCAATTATTACTCCAAGCTCTGTAAAAATTTGTGTAGAAAATGTGGCAGTCGGTAAAACTACATTGTTTATATGACAAAATTTTGTACTGACATACAGCCTGGAGATTGTTTTGGTTTGTTTTGCTTATTAAACAAAATGCACATTAATTTTTTCCACCTCCATTCTGCTTTAATTTTCTTTGATGAAAGTATAGTTTCTTTTGGAATATTTCCCTCCACAACTAACAGGATATCTGTGATCTGGAGGACAGTCCCATAAAGAAAATTATTTTAGAGGCACAAAAGCATCTTACCTCACAGGCAATTATTGAAAGAAAGCATCATGCTAATATTAGCACTGTTTATCCTATATCTATAATCTTAGTTTGTTAGCTTGCACCAAACAGCTGGCTAACTATTCCTTTGCAATTCCAAGTTTAATCATTAAGAACAGCAGTAAAAGACCCAAGCATTTCTAAAACTGCAGTCTGGTTACTGAACTATCTTTTCAAACCATAATTCCAAGTGTATAAAACAGATTACAAAAGGTTTTCTGCAGTTCTGATTCTGAATACATCATAGAGATCTGAAACGTTCTTGCACAATAACCTGACAGCATCTGCAAAACACTCCTGTATTCACTCAGAGGAGCAGCAGAGGTGAAACACACATCTGTTGACCTACAAATGCAAGGGTCTAAGTTCTCCATCAAGTTACAGTAGGATAAATCCCAAACGAGCACCTTAAGGTCAGCGATTATGCTGATGTTATGATACACTGTACACAGTCTAGATTTAAAAATGAAAAATGAATTCCAACACAACACACTCAGAAAGGCACTGAACTTTTATAAACTCTATGTGGCAGCAAAAGGCTTCTCCAAATGGGAATACATACGATCTTCATGTTATGCAAGTGCTTACTTCTTGCACTGGATAGGTGCTGTAGTATCCATAGATTGCCAAACACATAAAAGAAAGCTTGTCTGGATACTGGTCACTATACTGGATACAACTGGTCAGTATTTATTACTAAAGCATATTTAATTGTTTTTTATTTTAATTTTGGTTTTATATTTCAAGTACAATATGTGTGCTATGGAACAAACCTCACAGCCATAATGCAAATGTAATGCGGTGTCAGGATGATGAAAAATGTCTCAGAAACTATATTGTATGGGGATAACAATTAAGCAACTGATATGACCAGATGAGCAGCAAGGTTAAAGAGAAGACAACCAAGCGCACAAATATATTAAGACTTCTCATTTTCCAATAAAAGCATCATATTAATTAAAGAAATGATAACCTGAAGAATGCCAAAGACAAAAGGCTGAGATTTGTTGAACTAAAAAAAAAAAAAGCAAGCCTTTAGTGAACAGTGTATTTTCAGTCAGAATGTACAAAACTATGTAGCAGAGAAGGGAAGGCTAATTAATTCTTATTAATCGGGGATATCTGTTGAAATCGTATGATTCAGATTACAGCTATACTTAATCAAACACATGGAAATACATCATGAAACTACAGACAAGATAGTTTCTTATGGTATACTAATGTCAACACCACAGTCATCCTAAGAAAAAATAATTACGAAAATTCTGATTTAATAAAGAAAGTGCATAGAGCACAGTATATATGGTTGGACAAATTATATAAATTTTACTTTGAATTGACTAAGCACAATAATGATGAAATATTATTTAAATTATTTTTAAGACATTCCCTTGTTTCTATATTGATTGAAGACTAAATTAGAACTTTAATAGTGGAAATCATAAAAACAGGTGTTTTCTATGTGAATGTTTATCACAAGGGCTGACACACTTTAAATCATCATATTTCATTCTCGTAATGTAGAAAGAGATCATTCTTTATTTGACTGGATTACAGGAGTATTAGACTTGTAGGGAATACACAAAACCCACTTTCATTTAGAAAGGTGTTTCCTCATAGAGAAGGACGCAATACTAATGATCGTGCAGATGCATGTTCTAAACAGGCTTGCTTACTAAAAGCAGGTTTCACCTTCTCTAACTTAGCCATGTACATGGGAGAAAACCACCATATGGTGCTTACTGTGGGCGCAGGAAAATTCTTCCAGGGAAGAAATCAGCTGGTCTACTTCTGAATGCCTGTTTTTCACCAGTTACTAGTAAGGGAGTCTCAAAAACTGGAAGAAGTAAACATCTGCTTTCAGCAACATGAATCCTGCCCTGGGATTCCCTCAGATATCTTCTGGTACCCCATACTGCTGATAGTTTCCAAAAGATATAGGGGTCCTTGCTAATGAAAAATTAATAAATAAAAAATCTAACCTATGTGCATATACAGTGGGGAACAGTTGGTGTTTGGCAAAGGGGTTTTACAACATCAAATGGTATTGTCTTTGTTTGATTGATTGTACAACATCAAATGGTACAGTGTGAGACACTGAATTGTTATCTCGAGCTGTTTATCTCAAAGATTATTGTGTATACGGCATTTGACCTTGTTTGTATCTTAACCTCGCTCTTGGAATCATATCGAAACCTTCCCTGACATTGGATCGGGACATTTAGGGGCGGTAATATTGTTTTCTTTTAGTTCTTTGTAGCAGAGCCTGTCTCCTGTGGGGTGTGACAATGTCCATAAATGCTAGTCATCATTCCTCAGTCTGTTCCTATAGCATACACATGCTCAGATCCTATGGTGGCTAGACAAGTAGCAGGTTTTGAGGCAGAATATAATCTGGGAAAATAAACAAAACCTCTAAGATATGATTAGTATGCAAGAGTTCTTGACCTGATGGAAATGTTTCAACAATTTGTAGATAATATAATGAAGACATTACATACTACAGAGACTAATGAATGACTGAAAAAGTGAACGGAAAATATTTCCTTTTCTCATTTCTTCTGATCTAATTATCACTGGTGTTTGTTATACAGAGAGCATTATTTAACTGGCCTTTGGATCATGCCTTCATTATTTCCCGCTATAACAAAAGCACAGGATTCCAATAATGGAAAACCAAGTCAACACCCTACAAATCGCTACATCAGTGTTGAAGGTTAAATGGACAATGTATACTTCAGTCCTTCAGTACAGCTTGACAGTTTCATTAATATCTGTGCATTAGTCTTATCTGATTAGATCCCATGCAAGATCCATTTATCTTTCTCTCATTTGGGGGTTTGTGGGGACTTTCTTTCTTTCTTTTTATTTTTATCTTTTTTCTTTTAAGGGTAAGAATTTTATCCTGTCTGAAGGAAATTGCAAAACAAGTCATCTGTGTTACAGAGACTGGATATGAAGTTATCATTCACAGGAAGGCCATTTTTGTAATGTTCATTTTTTATTGTATGGTAACTCTGTAATAATGTACTTCTCAGAGGTGAAAATCCCATTTTTAAGCCCAGTTGAGGTTTTATAGTGAAAACTGCAGTACATCAAACAAATGCACATTATCTCTCAAAGGAACCATGGAAGCCTCAAATTCTTACATTGTAAACTCTGATATAGAATTGAAAGAAAATTTTCTAGCTGAAAAAAAAAGCGCAAAATGTTAACAGTAATAGAAAGATAGCTTTTCATTCAAAAGCTTATGCATAAACCCCCCATTTTTACAATTGCCAGCATTGCTCTTAGAATGAACTCAGGTTTTAGAATAGTCTCTTAGCAGTCAATTTCGATGAGAAAGTACTTTGCAACACTATTTTCACATTTTTCCCTTTAACTTTCAAATTCGTTGCTGATATTGGTGGTAGGGCTGTGTACTGGGGGGAGAAATGAAGGCCAAGTGAGCAAGAACTGTACTATGGGAAATCTCAATGCTTGTCACTTGCTACAGTAAGACATGACAACCCTCTATAGAGTTTTCAGGCTTTTTTTTTTTTTTGCACTTACATCCACTAAAATCTCTCCATAGACTTTGAAATTGTTTGAATCAGATCTCATAACCTTCCAAAAAGTCACATATGATTCATGTAATAAAAATATGCCTAGCGGCCTTTTTTATTATTAAATTACCATTACTACTTTAAGCACCAAGTATTTGATAAAGGTGTAGGTGGATACAGATCATGTATCAGGTTTTTATCTTAAGAGGTTTTGCTACTAAGCTGTTATTTTTACTGAAGTCTAACTATAGCCTGCAACTTGGTGAATAAAATGAGATCTGTACTTCTATGATGCCTATTTTTAGTAATAATGCTGTAGAAACTACAAACAATATGGTCTTGTGTATGCATTTTGCTTAGAAAGTTTAGCCAAGCTTCCATTCATGTGTATTACAATCAGGATTCTGTGAACAGTCAACATGAATTCACTTTGAAATTGTACACAGATAGGTTTGCATGGATACTTCAGAATTTATTGTATTAAATGACTGAATCATCACTCACTTCCATAAACGTTTCTTCAGTTCTAAGGTTGCTACTGCAGAGACAAATCCAAAACATCTTTTTCAAACTCCAATATATTCAGAAAAATTACACTTTTCTTCCAAACACCCTCACCACTGTGAAATGTAGCTATGCAAATTATCTGAGTCCTTGCTAACAGCATTGATAGCAGAATGTAAATTACAAATGAAACCACAGGAAGGAATTGATCCTACTCTACAGATGGAGAACTGAGTCACAGTGTGAACTAGGATAAAATTTTCAAATACTTCTAAGAAATATAAGTGCCCAATCCCTTTTCAAAAACTGCACAAGACATTTCCTTTTCCTGAAAAGATCACCTAAGATGGATGTTTTTCTAAATCCTGCTTAAAAGTGACTTACACATCTAATTTAGCTCTACTTAGGAATTCACTACAGCAAGTGTGCCTACAGGGTGGAGAATAGCCAAATTCTCCCATTATTTGCAACATCAGAACTCTAGCACCAAGTTTGAGCAGGTGGTACCTTTAGACTGCTCTGTACGGGATAAAGGAAGATCTTTCTTCTGTTTCATTTACCAAGTGAGAACTTTTCATTTTTTATTATTATTTAATAAAAGAGAAGGTGGGAAAAGAAAGAAAATAGGAAGGTTTCCACAGTGACTTGAAACAACTAGGCAACAAATTGTATGAACATAGTAGGTTACAGGAAAAGACCCCCACTAGTTTTCCCACCCTTCCTGTAAGCTGAGAATACCACTCTGAACTGTGCTTATGGGTCCCATTCACTTGTTGTTTATATCAGCGTTTGGAAAATAAAGTTGCATCCTAAAAGCAACTTACGCACTTTTATATACCGTCCTAGATACGTGCTGAATAAAATTTTTGCACATGAATTCAATGAATTCAGTTAATGTATTGCAGAAGAAGGTAGGCTTTATTTTTTAGTGACAGTAACCAAGTAAATGGTTCAATACTGTTTTTACTAGCTCCTGTCATAAGATGAAATCCTAGCTTCACTGATTTAACAAAAAAAGCAATTCCACCCAGAGTTAACCTCTTGTTATTATTTACAACATAAATTCATGAACATAAGTTAGTCCTTGTCCCAAAGAATATTTTTTAAAAGTTTGTTTGTTTGTTTTCTAGAATGAACTTAAGCAACTTGCTGGAATACATGAACTTCACATCTGATTCATTTAATCCTGATTCAAACCTCCTAACCAGGATGAAAGAAAATAAGGTGTCACAAGTATGTGGAAAACCATATAGCAGCAAATATTGTGCAGTGGTACAGCATGCATGCTTCTTAGTTGTGCTGCATAAAGTAGTACAATCCTACTCTTTACTCTTTGGAGACATAAAGACCAAGTGGATGAAAAGACAGAGAAAGTTTTCCTCTCTTTCCTGATCCTGTATGGTCAACAGAGTTATTATAAGAGTACCAGCCTACTGTCAAGATGTTATCTTGGGCTGAGGTTTAGTCTAGTGGCTAGTACAGACTGATATGAGGCACCAGGCAGCAACAGTACCAGCATGTTCAGGAACATGCCATCCCCAGTCCTACCATGGCTAGAAAAATTATGAGCAGAACTACTACTACTATTTGAAAAAGAGCATTGTTCTCAAGCTGTTTAGAGAAAAATCCATCCTGAATAAACCATGCAAGCCAAAGAGATACCTGGATTTAACAATGCAGAAGAGAGATAAATAAGGGAACAATACGCTCCATATTTCGATGAGTATCACTGTTAGAGTAAAACCATGATTATTTTTTTCTGCTGACTTTTGATGTTTTGAAGTCTTTGTGTCATAGGCTGCAGAGAAGAAATGTGTTCAAATGTGCATGGAAAGAACCCCAAACCAAACCAAAAATTAAACACACCCAAATCTCATCCATGAGTTTTGCCACCTTTCACTGTTTGCCACAAGTCCATTATACACAAGTAATCTTGGGAAATACATAGCCATGTAACATTCTTCTCTTTCTAATATCACGATTCTTGGTATCTCTCTTTTTTAAAAAATTTCATTTTCCTGAATTTATATATATCTAAATAATTTATTTGCAATTTTTGCTGATCCTTAGGCATTTTCTTCCATATTTCATCCACTTGGAGCATACAAAAATCCTGCTTTGCTCACTGAATTCTTAAATCTCACTTCTTTCAAATTTTTTTTTTTTTTTTTAGAAAAACTTTTTTTTTTACTGGATGCTCCTTAAGTGTTTAAAAAAAATCTTAGAGGAAGACAACTTTTCAAATTGTCTCAAAGCGTTAACCTTCTAAAAACAGAAATTAAAATCCTCAGTTTGTGTATGGAACTCTGAAAACCAGACGCCAAACTTTCCCTGCAACACCCAGCACAAAAATGAATGGAGCAGTGCCTTCAGCTGCTCAGCGATGCTGGCGGTGATTTTCATGCCTAGCCTGCTGATTTGTATGTACGACTGAAGGAAAAGTACGCAAAGCTAAAGCTTGCATTTGCATTTAGAACCAAAGCATGCCTTTTCAGAAGTCTCTGCCTTGGCATTTTACTGCTTGATATGTACACAGACATGTCATCTGAGCATAAAAATACACAGGAATTTAAAATGATGGGCATGTGTTTGGGGGCTGAGCTGTTTCTCAATGCCTCAGCTGATTTCAGGGGCATGAAAAGGAGAAAGCTAATTACACTCAGAGGTGTACAGAACGTCACGTGCCAGATAGTAAAATGTTTAGGCAGTTTCCATGCTACAGACTTAATTTCTTCCCTGATTCCTTACTAACGATCATACATTATCATGCAGGGATAACCTCTGCTCAACTCCACAGTGATCTGGCAGGTGAGGCTCAGTGGTTGAGGCCCATTTAACCTGCGTACACTGCCATGAATGCTCTTCTACGTACTTGTTCTCCAGAGAAGAACAAGGTACAGTTGCCTTTTAGCCACTGTGCTTGAGCTCTTCACTTACATTCTTCCCTCCTGCCCAATGTTCTCTGCAGGGCTGGCAGGGAGGATCTGTCAGCCCTGGGCAAGGCAACCAAGTTCCCTGGAGTCCCAGTGAAGAGCTCAGGGCATCCAGAGGTTGGGAGGTGCCCCTCAGCATGGGGACTCACCTTTGCGTACAGCAGAGGGAAAAAAGTCCATAACAGTAGGACAATGAGAGAAAAGTTCTAATGCTGAAGAGAAAAAAGTCCTAATTCTTGTGTCAAAATATAGCAGCATCTAGGTTTAAAAATGATTAGCAAATTGGAGCATTTCATCAGGTCAAAATTTTGTAAGCTTTTTAATGAAGTCCACTAGCTATTTCATAAAGCACTTTCCCAGGATAAATATTCAGTACTGAAAAGTCCAGTTCAGCTCCCTAACTAAAATGATTATAGAAATAATAAACGACAATTATTTGGTCCACTGTACAACACTGGAATCAGGATATTCCGGAACAAACACCACAACTACAAAAGCATACTAAAAATTAATATGACCTCATCAGTTCTCAAATTAGAGCACTGAAGCCCCCAGCTGAGTCAGTGTTGCTCACTGTGGCACTAATAAATGCTCTCCCTCTGGGATGGGCATCTTTCTTCCAGATCCTTGCTCAAAAACCCTAAATGAGCAAACTGAAGGAGCCACATTGAATTTGGCTGTTGAACAAAGAGACAACTAACTTTTCATCACTTGTGTTTCAAATGTGCTAAGCAGAAATTAGCACAGTTTGCAAGAAGCCTAAGATGAATGTTTTTGTTTTAAAAAAAGATGATTCACATTATACATATTAGAGCCTGACCTTTCAAGGGTGCAGAACGTCTTCCATTTGCTGTGACATCTATGGATGCTTACCAGCTCTCAGCAGGCGTTCAGAGCATCAGAGAATTAGCCCATTGCTTTGCAACACCATGCAATATTAACTTCTTTCAAAGGAGAAATGTTACTGAAGTTTTACACTGCTTTAGAAGGAACTGATGCACCAGAGGAGGGGGAAAAAAAAACCCAAACAAAACAAAACCACAACTGGTGGGTGAAGTTTACAGAGATTAAAGAGTATATAGGGAAGAAAAATCTGCCACGGAATCATTTTAACTACAAACATATGTCCCTGCTCAGGAACAGACTTGCACATATTCTAAAATGCCAAGTTAGTACCATATTTTAGGGGGTATTAAAGTGCTTAGCAGAGTTAGGGCCACAGATTCAGTATTGTCATTGCCAAGCATTCACACATTAAGAGTATGAAATTATGAAAAGAGATTCTTCTAAGATGTTGGGGTGTTTCCCCATTCTTCTCAACATTTAAATTTTCTTGCAAAATATTTAAGCACATTTTTATTTTGTAAAAGGATACTCTTTAAAATGTGTTGCAGCAAGGTAAGAATACTGAGTTTTAATGTTTTTATATAAACATGATTTTTCAATTTTAAAATGTTAGTTTTCTAACTGTACATATAGAAAGCTAAGAAGAAAAAATATTTCTTTAAATAGTTCAATTTTTTTGCAAATAATACTTTTCTATAACATATTATCTCATAAAACAACTATTCTTACTGATACATAATTTTAATGTTAGTAATGTGTGCCTTCTGAATAGAACAACATCAGCCAAAGACAATTAGATATTTTTTTTTTTTAATTACATTTGGGATCCATTTTATATTTGGAGCTTGCATTTTTACTGTAAGATATATTTTCACATTTTCTCTTTAATATGAGGACAAATGAGACTAAAGCTTGGATTCCCATCCAAACTTGTATATGCAGGAGCTTTAAAAAAAAGACTCATCAAAACAATACAGCTATTGCCAAAAAAAACCCAAAAGATTTTTCAGTGTAAGTCATTAAAAAGCTCAAAATCACACACACGCATGCACACACTGAAGTCAAGATGAAATATGCCAATGGAAACTTTTACAGAAGATGAGGCTTTTAGAAACAAAAGCTTATACTCTCATTAGCTGCCCTCATCTTGCACAAATCCAAACAGAATCAGTGAGAAAAATCAGACTTACTTTCTGAATTGTTATGATTCCCTCCTGGGTGTCTTTGTCGACAGAAATTTTGAATACTCCCAAACCATCACCATCCACAATCTTATACTCCATTTCAGCATTAGGTCCCACATCTGCATCTGCAGCTTTTATTCTGGCCACCACAGAAGCCACTGGCAAAGACTCTGGGACATTATACTGATATGATCCTGTGAAATTTAAAAATTTAATGAATTCAGTCTTCTGGGACTGTAGGCTAAAAAAACCCCCAGCCTTCTTAAAATCTACCTTCCTTTAAATCATGCACTTGCATATCTACTCAGGCTAACAGAATATATTCAGTTTAAAATAGAATTGCCCTTTCTTTGCTAGGTTTTCCTGGTGATGGACTCTACTTTAAGTACTATGGGCATAATTCCTTCCTACAGCGACAGAAGTACAAGGCAAAGATGCAAAAACATAATGCAAAACTTAGAGTGCAAATCATGAGGTGAATGCCTGCTACAGAGTTCCAATGCAGAAAAGATTTTAATTTGTTTTCCACAAAAGAGGAGAAAAAGCAAGTAAGTCAAACAATATCAATATAAACTCTTATGCTTTTATAGCTGTGTATCTTGATTGTGCAGTTTGCAATCTGACTATGACTAGAAACTGATATATATTCATTTCTTTAACAGTAAGTGCACCATCTGCATTCTTGAAAATTCCAGCTTTTTCATTCAAGTAGAAAATGATATATATGCTGTCAAAAGGGTATCTGAGTGCAGCCTGTAGCCAATAACGCCCTCACCTTCAAAAATAACTTCAGTTATTCTATTATTATTTCAAGCAGTTGGTGGCTTGAAATAACAGGAAATCTATTATGTACAGATCTATTTTTTATTTCATTGGAGGTGAGGCTGGAGTGGACGTGAATACATTCTTCATATTATTTTTATTCTACTTAGCAAGGGCTTTTTTTTTTGCTTTTTTTTTTGCTTTTTTTTTTTTTTTTTTAAGAAAAAAGCACCCCAGACAGAATGCTATTAATAAACTGAGCTCTTCAGGTTTGAGCGTACATCTGTGTACTCCTTTATTTGGTTAGGATGAGAGCCACCTTGGTTAAAGAAAGTAAATGGAGGGAAGATGACTTTCTAGCTCTTCTGTGATTAACTCTTCAGGAAATGCTGTATGCACAAGAGAAATCCTGCTAAAATGCCAAAGGAATATGAAGGATTGAGAGTCAAGCTAAAGAACTATGCATCCTGAAGTCCAACTGGCAACAGCTAAGTATCTATTAGGGTGTATATTTTTTTACTTTTTATTCATAGAGAGGAAGTAAAATACATTCATAAATGCACCTGCTGTACACCATTTCAACTGATATGAAACATATTGGGTAAAGAAAAAAGATTCTTCAAATGTAATAATAATAATAAAGAATAATAAAAATATACCTTGCTGACAGTGATTCTCAAAATACTTAACATGTAAGCTGAGGACTTTACTCTTTGCTTAGAAATAGCATGATGTGTAAAGAAAATAACAATGTTTAGAAATAATATTACAAGTCATATTTTAACAAAGTAACTTACGTCGTGGAAAGCGGGGTGGGTTGTCATTAACATCAGTCAGGGTGACAGTTACAGATGTGGTCCCTGATAATCCACCATTCTGCCCAACCATGTCCTTTGCTTGAATAACCAATAGGTACTGGTCCTTGGCTTCTCTATCCATATTTGGAAGGGCAGTCTTGATAACACCTGCAGTAAGACAAGATATATCAATGGTTGCACAAGCAAAAACGTTACCATGGAAGCTGAGTTTGCCTTTGAAAGGTAGCAGCAGATCAATGATTGCAACTAGAGGGGAAAGAATTAATTTCAACATTAATATCACAGGTTTTGACTAGGACCTGAACTGACATACTACAAGCTTATCTGAAGTAGTCACCAAAACCCACCAATTTTTATTTAGTACTAGATTCTTTGGGTAGTGTCATCCATGACTGTATTTTTTCAAATATATTCTCCCTGAACTATAGACTTCATGTCTTGGGTAACACTCCCTTTCCTGGAAGATATCATCTTCTGTATTTGATTTCCCACTCTTTTAAAGCTAGGACGAACAGAATATTCTGCATTCTTTTTTAAGATTCCAAGGTCAAGACTCTTTTCACAATATCTTGAATAGTCATTCACCACATTAACTCTTACTAATATTGATATCATGTCAGACTCCACATATATATGAAATTATCTTATTTTATCATATATTTGCTTTAACAATACCCGTTTTTAAAGCTCAGTGTAATTAATAGATTTTTGATTTATTAATGAAAATACTGTAATATCTGAAGTAGTTTTTATTATATCCATTTGATAATCTGCATACAATTTGTACTTAATTGATTTGAAATTAAAACCAGAAGAAAGCTCCATGTTCCGTCCTTTCAGTTCTGTTGATATAGGTCAGAAAATAAATATGCCGTCTCAAAACGTGATGACTTTATGAATATTTCATGCTCAGTACACAGTACAGCCGCTAACTCTGATTTCCAGAGAGGCAGCCGTTTACTCCACCAGCACTTAGTGTCAGCAGTGAAGGAAACATAAACAAACTAAATAAAGGAGAGGCACATTGGGACACATATCTCTTCATCTGATATTTGTCGAATGTTTAGTTAGAGTTTTATTTCTTTCTTCCCTTATGAATGCAGGACTTGCCATTAATCATCTCTGGGTTGAAACATTTATTTCACAAACAGACTGTCTGGCACTATTTCATCCGTTTTACAAGATGTATTAAAACACAATTAATATACAATTTCATAATGTTATTGTTTCTACATTGCTTTTTCTGACCTACTTGTTCTTCTATCATAGTTAAATTGCTAGGCAACATTAACCAATCATTTGGAAGCTAATTATCATGCACACAGGAAATTTGAGTATCGCATCAAAGTGAAAATGTATGCAAACATTTCAGTCTGAATCCTTAAAGATTATGATTTAGCAGAAACTACTGTATTATTGTTCAAGGGCTGTCTGCCGTCATTATGACGATATACATTGTACATACATATACATTGGGAGAGAGAGAGAGACAGAGGGAAAACCACTATAAATCATACTCATTGGGGGAAAAAGAAAGTGCTATATATCCCTGCTGAAGATGGACCTGTTGCAAAATGAAGATAATTATAGTACTTATTTCTGCAAATATAGATGCTGTTGAACAGAGTGTGACTTTTTGATCATAGCATTGGTTTTCAGGTCTGATTCACATCACAGATTGTTTATGATAAATAGGGTAAATTGTTTCTCTTCTGTCTCAGTTTGTCCATCTCTGGAATGAAGATTATAACTCTTCTTCATGTTGGTGTAAGTGAAAGTTCAGGCACCAAACTGAACTGAGCAGAGTGAGAACTTATTTTCCCACTCTATGAAATGATACAGTAGAATGGGTAATGTTTTTTTAAACAGACAGAGGATTAAAGGCTGAATCTTGTTGTGGCTTAAAATATTCACAAAATTTCATGAAAACAGTAAAAAAAAGTTCCACCGGTAACTTGTTTTGAAAGTGGCAGCAAAATGTTGTATCAGATAAGGATAGGAAGCACGGTGCTTTCTTCTTCAAACTAATAAAGAAAAGATAAATTTCCCACAACAAAACTTTAGTTTAAGAAGGAGAATGGAGAGGTGATCATGCCTAAATCTATACTTAAGGAAAGCTGGCTATGTGACATTTACATATTTCTCAAACAAACATCTGCAAAATAACTTGTTCATAGCTTCTTGAAATTTTCATTGATCAGAAAGATGGCAACAGGTAGCAGACCAGGGTGCTGGTAGATTGACAAGAAGATAAAAATTCCCATTCCAACAATGTCTGCTCATCACATAGCTCAGATCTGTGGTTTTCATAATCTATTCTGAAGAATAAGAGATTAAAAGATCAACAAAATACAAATTTATTCAATTAACCAAAAGACCACATTAATAAATTCCTAGCAAGTTTTAATGCACCTTTTCTTTTTTCTCAGCATTACTGCAGAGAGTTTATGGCAAGTTACCTGTTTTTGGCTCCACAGAAAAATAAGGTTGTCCTTGCAATATGCTGTAAACCACTCGAGCACTGTTGCCATAAGTAGGATCATCTGCATCAGTCGCTGTCACCTGAACCACAGAGGTACCTGCAAAATGTTTAAGGGACTATTGTACATAAAAGATAAAAAAATCTGAACTACACTTATTCAACATGCTGTGCCAATATACATCTGAAACAGCGTGAGGTGGCTTTATCACAACTGTGCATCATTTCCATGCTGATTCAACTTAGAGTATAAGGTCCTCTTTGTAAACCAGTAGTATCAGCTATTACAGAGTTCCATCTTCCCAAATAGTCTCAGCCTTTGACTCACAGCAATAAGAACCATCTCACTCAGTATCTCCCCTGCTCTATCTTTGCCTTTTTGTTGGTGGAGAGTATGTGAACAATATTTCTTAAATTGTGGTGATGCCTGGAGTATGCTTAAGTATGAAATATAGTAATAGTTTCCCTTTGAAGGGAAGTCTGCATGCTAAATTGTAATGAGTAGTTAGAGATTCAAATACACATACATATATAAGTATTATATATTTTGATAATTGTACCCATATATATGTATAAAATTAATTTTAGCGTATAAAATTATTTACCCTTTCGTAAAGAGATGGCTGAAGAGTTTCTGTTTCAGCTCAGAGAAAAACTGGTGAGAGCTGTCTCTAAATTCCTTTTAAAAGTACTAATTTCCTTCAATAATCTGCAATACTTTAGTATCAGTTGTGGTAATAATCTGCTGCATAAACATTTCTTGAGCAAGAAATATCTCTATGTTGACAGGAATAAGAAAGTGAAATGTCTAACTGGATAGAAAGAAGGGTATATTTTGTGAGGACCTCATTCTGCATCCAGCTCCTATTCATTATGTTCTCCACGTCAGCTCCCATTTGTTTTGTTCTGTACAACAGCTTCCGTGATGTATGCTGAGAGCAGAATAGAATGACACTTGGGAGCCAGGGCCTTGGCCATGGTCACCACCCTCTGATAGCCAGAAAGGATTATTTTTTCTCACTGGCAGATTGTCTGGAACATTGAGACCTTCCATTCAACAGCCCAGGGACCCATTTGGAGGTTAGGTTGCAAATTAATATTGTAGCAATTTGGCAGATGCCCAGTAAAAGTCTTCAACAGAGGATCAGAGTCCTTCATAAACTGGATTTAGACACAAGATTAGAGAAAAGCATTTGTTAAAGAGAGTGTTCATTTTCCGAATGAACACGTTTTTGACATGCAAAAATAAAAGCAGCGCGTCTAGAAATCACTCTTTAAGAACAAATTGCAATAGCAAGTATCCAGGGTGAACTTAACATAAGTTTTATTCTTATCAGTTTTATTTGGATTTTTTCAGGAAATGGGTGGGAGAAAGTTCTGAAATTCTTTATGTCTGATATAGTACGTCCCCCACCCATTTTCCTCAGCTTTTCAATTCTCAGTTGAGTAGAGGATCATAAATGGGTTCTGGGACCAGGTGGTAGGCTTGGAGAGAGAGAGGATTAAGTGCAGCCCTCCATAAAATGTTACAGATTACAAAGGATGGGACCTGCTTGAATGAATTCTGACTAGAAATGATCATTCATAAGATAACTTTATTCACTTAAGTTATGGCTTAGCTAACTCACATTCCTGATCTCTCTTCCTAAAGTATCCATGACAAAGTATTATGGTTGCAATTCTATTTTAAATGCAATTTTTCTCTCTTGTGGACTGTCTAATATTTTTGGAAAAGGAAAAGGTTATTCTCAACCTGAAATTTCACATGCAACTATTAAGTAGATGGAATGTTTAAAGGAAATTGGTAGTTAATCCATCAAGTCATTTATCAGTTATAGGACTTAAAATACATCAATTTTCTGTTCACCAGTAACTAAGAGCTTTGATTCAGCATGTCAAACTGATTTTACAGATTACTCTATAATGTAATTTCATACAGGGATCTATTTTAAACTTGCCAGAGTCTCTCCAGCTTTTGAGTACAAGGGTAACATAATGACTATTTGACATCCTGTGTTCTTTGTGAAAGCCAGGCTTACCACATTTACAAAGTCCCTAAGCCCTGCCAATGAAGCTTACAATGTCTGCAAATATTGGCAAAAGTGCTTCTAAACCTCACACACAGTTAAGTCTTTGCTCCTTGCTCTTGCCGCTTTCAAGGACTCCAAACCAATACAAGATCAAAGAAATTACAGGCTCTGCAACCTCAACACAGACATTTTAGAAATCTTGCAAGCTTAGAAGTGCTTGTTTGCTGTAAAAATCTATTGATGTAACAAACAAACCCTCTACATTCTATGAGATGAATAAAGTCAGTATCTGAATCTAATTGGCTCTCTCCTAAAACACATAGATCCTTTAGAAAAGGGTTTTTTTTAGGAAGAAATTCTAACACCAAATCCTTCTACACTTATCCCACTTAAGTGTAATCAGCAACTAAAGAACAATGATACTTTTCTAGTCCCTTCGTGCTAATCCACTTCTCTCAAACCTCATGGGGGAAAGACCTTTTAAAACAACTGCTATTGTCATTATTTCTTTGCCAGTTGCACACAAAAACTTTGAGCTTCCAGAAGTCCCATGCTGAGAGGGAGATTTCTGCACAATATATTTTTTAAAAAGAATATGCAAGCTACCATAAGGTATGCTAACTATGTGAAAAGTCCTATGTATAGAAAATCAGTTCCAAGGAAACATAATGCAGAGAAAGATCAGTACAGGAAGATTTCCAGACATTTTCGCAGAGGAAGCAGATTTCTCTTGAAGAACAGGAATTCCTTCAGAGGATGATCATTGCAACACAGGGCTGTCCTACTTTTTCTCGCAATGGATTGATGTCAAATTCATATGCTTATTTTCCTTAAAAAAAAAAATGTAACCAATAAAGCTCTATGGATGCTCATGGATAGTCAATAAATCTATAGGTTGAGGAAAAATGAGTAGTTGCATCTTAGTTCCAACTACATCACCTTACAAAAGGAGACTTCATGTTCCTGCACTGAAATTAAGTCTTCTTTTTATTCCTGAACACTTAGCCCTACCTCATAACACAGGTGGTCAGCTGTCGTACATGTGTCCAAGATTAGGACTTACAGGTTACATGGGACAGCCAACAAATGGCATCACACCTTCACTCCACCCAAGAAAATGAGTGTCCCAGTAAATCCTGTTTATGGCAGCATTGTGCAGAGCCCTGAACTGCAGCAGTAAACAGGACACTAGCCCTAACCCAAACTTTCATTCGTGATTTGTTATAACCTGTAGTTTCACAACTACAACTTTAAATATTTCTTACAGTTTGTGTATCTGATATGGGTCAAAAAAATAAATAGGGCTTATTTACTGAAAAAATGTCTTTCCCACTCAGATATGGATTCCTCTACAATTATTTTTCGGTACAATTATTTTTCAGTACAATTGTCTTTGTAACAAAGCTTGAATATCAGTTCATCAAGAAGAATTCTACATGCAGCAATTTCATAGACTTTTTCAGCAATTGCAGCACATACTGAGGGGAAATCCGTGCTGTTAATCAAAGGGTGTTCCACATATTTCTTTATTGATACTAGCTAATAACACATTGAATTTTGTGTGGCTGGCACAGATTTGTTTTTTTCCAAAATGTTTAAGCCATCATTTTTAACCTAAACTTTAGTAGATAATGATAGATATTACAGAATCACAGTAATCTGAGAACGTGACCTATTCAAATTCTGATATTAGGGCAAAAGGAAGCAAAAAGTTTTTTGCAGAGAGGACCTTGAATTTAGAACATTATATGTACCTTAATTTACCCAAGTCAAGATTCAGCAATGTTTCTGACATGTTGCAGAGATCAACCTTTCCTGTGATCAGGTCAGATAAAGGTAAGCTGGTTGCAGAAGTTTATTTTGAGTTGGAGATCCTTCAAAAGGAACCTTTTTAAATCTCTCAGTTTATTGTTTTAGAAACCTCTGCACAGCTTTTTTAAAAGCTTGCTAGTAACTTGTGTGGTATTTTACCAAACCTTTTAAATGAGTTTGTATGGGAAATGCTTGTGTGACTTCTGTTTTTAACACTGGTGAAATCATTTAAGGGAAAACTGGTTTCTAAAACTAGATGAACTTAACAAATGATTACTTTTGAAACTGCACAAACCTTTATCACATGAATTGTAGCCACATTAACAAATTAAAAATAGACCTTTAAAGGCAGTCAGTTATTAAAGGCATTGACTGATATCAATTAATGATGTGTAATATGCGTAATACACAAAACAATTCCATGATGGCATCACTTTTCTACATGATATCAGCTGCCACTAGAAATATTAAACGCCTTTACTATCAAGTTATCCATAAGACCTGCTTAATCCTTAAGTGCAACAGCCCAGCCTGGTTCTGCTCCATAACACCTGGTATTTCAGGTATCACCCAGAGCTGATGCAGCAATGCCTGCATGGTCTTTTCCCTCAGGAGTGTGAAGGGGGAGAAGCAGCACCTGGAAGAAAGTTCTGCCCTCTCCACCTCCTCTCTGTCCTCCCACAGCCTCGTTAGGTTGCCTTCACTTGGGGACAAAACCCAAGACTGGTCCCAACCCAGCAACAAGGTCAGATAAAGTGAAGCAGAGGGGGCTTCTGACTGGAGAGAGACACTCTCTCTTCACTGAGGCTCTCAAAACCCACTCCCCACTTGTACCAAAGATTAAAGCATGATATAAAGCTTTAATTTTTTTTTTTTTTTTAGTTTACTATAAAAATCAAATGTTTCTATCCATCTCAATCAGAAATAATAAATGAGGCGGGAAAGATGTTTGTTGTGCTGGGTAACAAGCAAAGCTGTTGATATCTTTGGAGAGTAGAGAAGATTAAACAAAACCAGAACAATGTTGGGTATTGCAATTTTTATATCCAGTTCCCTCAGCTATAAGCCAAACAGATCAGCATCTCACATCAGCTTGTTTTTTTCAACATCACAGGAACACTCTTTTAATACTCTTTTAACTATAATTTGCAATCTTTTTGTTTGAAATATAACACTGCTCGATTTTTTAAGACATACTTAAAAAAAAATAAAAATCCCTATGATTTTTCAGATAAGCCATAGCTTTGAGGGTTTTGCTATGAATAGATTTACAAGCCATCAAGATATTTACCCTATCTAGGATAATCAATATAATTGGGCCTGACCCAAATATAATTTGAACCTGACCCGAAGTCATTGCAAATACCAGAAAAGATTGACTTCAATTAGCCTTAGATAATGTCCTAAAATATTTGTCAAATACAATACGGAATCATTATACTTGCATAATCACCCTTTAGGTTAAAGGTTATAGTTCTCCTAGCTTTCTAGTTAATTTGGGTTTATAATCCTATGATCTCTTTCATTTTGTTTAATATCCAATTAAAAATCCTTGTCATGGATATAATTTTAAACAAAATAGGAGAGAGATACTTTGTTTCTCCTTAATATTTCATAAGTGCTCTAGGTGATTAATTAAAAATTGTGTTATATGAATAAACTACGAATTGATGTGACTATGTAAGACAAGTGCCACACAGGCATTTCATGCTAATCCTTAATTCAGTAACAATGCAGTATTCCATAGTTGTGTGATACAAACCATGAAGATGTTTAAAATGTAGTTTCAGGAAGCTCATGAAGATGAAATCACTGGTAAAGATTCATTAAAAAGTGCAAAACCAGCTCATTTTGAAAGATAGTCCTTATGTTCTCCACTGCATACTGGGCACCCCACATAGATTGATTTCCAATATATTTTTTGAACAAATGAAGCATGGGTGAGGGGTAGAGGCATGGATTTGTGTGTGTAGGTAAACCCCATATACTTGTAGTAGTTGTACATATGTCAACATGTAGTACAGGACAAGACAGAGCTAACTCATATAAAAGGGAAAGGAGGACATATTGCTTTTCAGGGCACAAGGCAAAAGTGCAAAAAAATCTAATCATTGCTGCGTGCTACAGCTCACTTAAATAATCTAATTCTAAAATAAAACAGCAATTTAAAAAAAAGATAAGTTTTTTACAGAACGTGTTTTTGAAGTGCTGAATATTTACATTTTACAGACTTAGATTATCTGATTATCTCTGTTTTTCCAAAGTGCAGCTGTAAAAGTTCTCAGTACTGTATCACAACTTCATCTCCTCCCTGCTACTCTTCGAAAGCTGTGGTGTCCATCTTTCTTTCCAAGGCTACTGTTGCCTCTTCAGCCATCCACATAGTGTTCGAGTGACAATGAAAAAATGCCATGTATCAAATAAGAAATAGTGTCTATGCTCACTGCTTAGTAAAATAAATAAATAGAAAAGTCATTAGCAATGTTTTACTCATCTCCTACTGGCTCCTAAGCTGAGTTTCAAATATAAAAACAATGTTGACTAATGATGCTGCAGGGCACTTGGGAAGGGAAGATTATTGTTCTCTCTCTAGCTATAATTTAAAAGACATTGTTTAACGTACAAAAAGACAGGAGATGGTATAGAGGAAACCGCAGCATATTCTATATGGGCAGTCTTACTGTAAGAGTATCAAATTTTGTTATGGTTTAAAATCAGTCAAGCAAAGGAAATCCTAATTTCAATCACTGTATGTCTTTCCTAACCTGAAGTGAGAATTCCCATACACATATTTCCACTGAAGTAGATTAAGTTCTTCTGCTTTTTTTAGCTTCATGCTTGCATTTATAATTTCAGGTTAAAGTAAAATTTATCAAAATGTCTCTGGGCCAAAGTCCTATCTGGTCTGAATCAAGTCAGCTTTCAAAGGAACAGTGGCACCTGACAATAGATGAGCATTTGGTCTCTTTAAAATGAAGAGATAGTGGATTTGATGTTGAAATTCTTCCCTAATTCAAGCTCAGGAAAAATAGCATTTCTTCATTTCCAACAGAGGGTCTGAAGCCTCTAAAAGCCATTCTTCTCTGATTTCACGTGAATTTTGAAACTATCTCAAGTTGTAACCCAGTCCCTGCTGCTTGCATCTATTTCCCAGAGAGCTGGATTTCAGTATTAGAAAAGACATACAGTAAACTGTTACCGACATATGCAACACTTACCAAAAAAATGAAGCTGTCTGCTAGCAGGAATTTGAAGAGTTTGTTAAGAACGGACTTTATCTCAACAAAATGATATATTATCACCTCTGAGTACCATAGCATAGGTGTGAAACTTATTATTGTTAATGAGAATTATAAAACAAAGCCTCTGGGCACTGGAATGAGAAATACACCATAAAATGCTTATCTGAATCCCTACATAGCTATTTGAGTTTCACAACATTTTTGAGAGGGTAAATACTTAATCTAGCATGTTATTTCCAGTTAAGTCTTGAAATATCTAACTGTTGCAGGTGCCTCATGGATAATTAAGTAGCTTAGTGCGATACAGTAAAAAATAATGAAATTTTTAAAAAGGCAATAGGAACAAATTTCCCACAACACCAACAGTGTATTTTGCACTTACCCACAGGAGACATCTCAGGAACTCCAGCAGTGTAAGGACCATCCAGAAATTTTGGCTCATTGTCATTGATGTCCTGAATCTTAATGACGAACTCAGATTCGGGTTCCACGGGTTTATTAGTCAGCCTATCTAGTGCTTGTGCTCGGAGCGTGTAGTAGGCCTGCTCTTCTCGATCCAGCCTCTTTGTAGCATGAATATCCCCCGTGTTCTCATCAATAATGAAAATGGAACTTGCCCCTTCGCCTGACAAGATGTATTTGATGGAACCATCTCCTTTATCAACATCAGAGTGAAGCTGGTGAAAAATTGATGAGAGATGAGATTAACTTACAAGAGAGTCAGTGGCATGGAGATATGTAAAAATAATTCTTATGTTGAGCAGTAGTACATGAAATTTTATTGTCCTTGGAAAGATAAGCTGAATGTTTATCGTGCACGGCATGTGAGGGACTATTAGAATCTGTCAGCTTGCTCTTTTGAGCAAGATAATTTCATTCTTTCCTGCAAATAATCTCATTTTCAAATGAATGTGATATTGTCTTACAGTCTTCTCATACCAGAGTTTTACATAGCCACACACATACACCCATGCACATATATGATTATAACTGTGACTTTATTCCTACATGAATTTAACGACATTGCTGGTTTCAGCTTATTATCCTACTGAAGGGTGAGACCTCAAACAAATGTCACTATAAACTTAATGTCAGCATGTGGTTGCTCCTGTGTACCTATGGGAAGTGACTTACTGATTTCCTCAGTGTTTACTGTGTAGAGCAGTAAAACATCAAATTAATTAAAAGGGATTGGTTGATAGATTGCTCACTACTATCTGATGGGCCAGTAACTTCACTTCCATATCTTGTTTTCCATTATCTAACTTCAGAAAAATGCAGAGTCTGAGAAAGACCAAGAAGTGTCCTGGCACCTCCTGAAGCAGCATCAAAGGTCAGGTGTAGTTTCCCTGGGACTACTCCTAGCAGGCACAGAACAAATGTACCTCAGTAGGTCAAAATGTATCTTCCACTGGAATCGCAAGAGAGATTTACACAAAGAAACTTTCTTCCTCATCACGCAAGCTATTTAAAGTTACAGAACAAGGTTCCACAGGTTTTGTAGCTTTTTTTACGTCTACTGTGTCTCACCTTCCTCTTATAGAACACAGACTCAAACAATTCTCATAGACTTCTCAAATTTGTATCAGCAATCTTATTGATCTGGATATCATGTTAAAGTAACACACACATATATTTAACATGGTATAACTGAAAAGAACGCCAGTAAAAGTCAAAGTACTTGCGCGCTTGTTAAAAAGTGGATTATTACTTGTAAATAGCTGAGGACAATGTTAAAGATGTTCAGATTCTTATCTACTCTTAGGTCTCTTATCTACTTTGTACCTGTCCTAACTCCATGTCATGTTGAGTTTGGAGGTAACTCCACTGTCTTCATCATCATAATTTCCTCCACTAACATTTTTTTTCTCTCAGCTGGGAGTATCACTGAGATAGTAATCACTTCCAGAATACATACAGAAAATTGCTATCTCAGGCATAACTTAGCACAGCTGCAAAACCTTTTCCTATTTCAGCAGGGAAGTATTCGAGATCAGTTTTGAATTTTGCAGCTGGATAAAAAGCTGCCTATTTCTTACACATTATTTCACTTACAGTGTCTGGATATCTCATACTTATGCAATTACAGTGCACTCTCTCTCTCTTTTAAGGTAGAAATGGAGTCTGAGCTTTGGACTGGATCAAAACACAGAACTACGGTGTCTAAACCAGAACAGCTACATTATTTCAAAATATGGCTTATCCTCATTCTGCTGCTACCTAACTCCTGAGATACCTAAACAAGCCTGAGATTTCTTTGGTGGAGTTCCCCGAACATTCAAAGTCCTACTTCTCAGCACACTCAGGAATACTCACTGCTGACACTGTGAGCAGATCAAGGTAAAATGTCTCTCACATCCAGGCTCTTTCAAGATCCACAGCACTGCATATTCCTCAGCTCTAATGGCTGGGGGTTTGTTCATTAAACCATACCTCTGTTCATTTCCCAAATCTGGCAGCTGGGTCTCTTGCTGCTTTTCCAAACTTGACTGGAAGAGGTACCCATCTTCCCTACAAAGGAGCAGTGGCCTGTGCAAGTAAGAATCTGTCTGGCATGTGTTTGATTTGCTTTTACTTTTTTTTGTCCTCTTTTCTTTTCTAAGACCTACTTCAGGGTGCATAAGTCTCCTATCTACTACAGAGGCATTGTGTGGGTTCCCTCCATAGCCAGAATCCTACAGTCTAGACTGAAATGCTGAGTGTCACCTCACCCAAGAACTGAAGTTATGAGATACAAAGATTCAATGCCTTTGTCTTCTTGAAGTGATTCAGTTTTCTCCATATCCCATATTCTAGCAGAGCACTGGTCTTTCTGTGGTGGCTGAGACTCTCCCATTCTCCCTGTAAAAGTTATTCCACCTTTTGTGGCATATGTGAGGATGTGCTGGATGAGAGAAAAGCGGATGACACCAGCATACCCAGCAGTTTATCAGGCAGAGCAGTTTTCTGCAGGTTAAAAATGTGCAAGTAGATCTCTTCAGGCAGAGGAGGGAAGGGATTCCATGTCTCAACTTGCTGAGAGCAACATAGAACTCTCTCATGGGGGGGACGCCGAGTCCATCAGCACACCAGAGTGTAGCACTCACACCTGGGTCTCATGCTGCAGGGCTGCACAGCCTCCCATTCACCTTGTATTTAGATCCAGCCCCATCCCGAACAACTGTCTAGCAGTGTTTTGAAAGAAGAGAGACCTTCAGGGGAGAGGCCAGAAGTGTAAATCCTCAAAGATGCACTGAGTAAGGCTTTCACAACCCAGAGAAAGAAGAAATTCCATAGCTTCAGCGTTTCCCATTTGCTCACTCAGTGGCTCTCTGATTAACGCATTTGGTTTTTAGAGTCCCACTCTGAGGTCCATAAATCTCCTCATGGGTTACACTACAGTGGCTGGTGCCCTGAAGTGAAGTACTGAACAGAAGCCACTTTTTGGAATGATGTCTTGGTAGAAAATTGCTACTACACAGATTAGTAAAGTGATTAGCAATGACCTTTGTTACTCCAAGGTTGAAGCTCTGGGAGAGCAAACTTCTTTGTATCTGTTACTAAAACTTTGTTCTACTAAGCCTTTAAAAAAACAATGCTGGCCCATGCTCAAGTTAGTAAAGCACCATTCTCTACCTACTTAACCCCAGTAAGGTGATAACACTCAAGATTTAGTTTATCTTTGGCACTATAGTACAATCAATTCTGTGCAAAGCAGTCTTAAAGAATTTTTTTCAACTTTATGTGTATTTTAGTGTCAAACTGAGATAACTTAAAAGTCCAATACAAGAGAACAATGCAAAAATAAAGTAGGCTGACAGAATCCAGAAGTATGTTTGGTGCAGTTTTCAGATGACCTTTATTCCAGTTCCACCCAATATAAACTTTCCAGTGATCTTCAAAGTCATTAATGCAGAGACATCAGTGATTTGCAACTAAGAATAACATTTTTGAATGCAGCAGTCCTGTACCATATTTACACCTCTGCTACTACCAAATGTGACTTCAAACTACCTGTACTTCCAGCTATTTAGTTTAACACCCTAGGAAATGAGAAGTAATATTTTCCTTATATTGTTGGCTTTAGAAAACACTTTGCACATTCTTTTTTTTGTTGTTTTTCTTTTTTGGGGGGGGGTGGGGGCAGGAGCGTGGTTTGCTGTCATCCCGCCCCCCCAGCTCCCTTTTTTTAGGAAGAAATACATTTAAGAATGAGACCTGAAATTTGTTCTTGTGATTAATTTGGCAACAATTATATAGAGTAATGTTAGTCCTCAGGACATTTGTACTTTACAGGAAGGCTCCAGAAAGCATCTATGATGGTGCCATCTACTATGTCTATCACCCCTCCTGCTTTCTACAGAGACATTCATGTAGGAGACAGAACGGCAGCTGAGGCTGTAGCTGCACATGGGGACTATGACTTTAGAAGTAGAGGGTCAAGACAAAGGCAGTTTCCAATTCTTGTTTCAAGAGACATGGAAGATTCCAGGATTCACTGGGTAAATCTCATCTGATCCCTTCCTGGAACATCCCAGACAAATTTTCTTTCAGAAGTAGTTTGCAATAAAAATTGTAAATAAAATTCATCCCTCTGTTTTCTGAAAGGAGAATGCTGTAAGTAAAGATAGTTGTATAATTCCAATTCATTTCACCCATTGCTGTGTCCACACAATATCCATGATGGTCACTCTCCAGTTTGCCTTGGCTTTCAAGTAACCTTATTTCCAGTATGAGATTCATGATCCAATTCTTATATGCTGATCCTCTTGCTTCTTTCTTACATTCCACATACATTTAACATTAAGATTTTAAGAGGGTTGGTGTTGGGTGTTCCCTGCATTACACCATGTACAAGAAAGAGTACATGAGAACAGAAAACGGAAGCAGCAAGCTTCTGCATTTTTAACAGGAGGGTAACTTTTTAATATTCTAGGAAACTTAGCACAGAGTGAACAA
Organism: Haliaeetus leucocephalus; assembly: GCF_000737465.1. Taxonomy (NCBI): domain Eukaryota; kingdom Metazoa; phylum Chordata; class Aves; order Accipitriformes; family Accipitridae; genus Haliaeetus; species Haliaeetus leucocephalus. The sequence goes on from NW_010973325.1 coordinate 2,868,299, forward strand.
ATCTAATAAGAAAAGCCACACAAGTCTTGTGGAGGCAGAGAGGGCCAGGGTGTATAAGTGCACTTTTTTTTTTTTTTTTAGGAAGATAACATACCAAGTGCCCTCTACTGTCTCTGAACTCAACCTAAAAAGAGGGCACTTATATCTTTTTAGGCCCAACTCCTAAAACTCTTCTCAGTTTTAGAAAATGCTTGTTTGGATATGTGTGAGAGAAGGAAGCAGTCAGGTTCACTCAGTAGCAAAGGCACTATTACCCTAACTCCTTTAATGAATGCAATTTTGTCCTCACATTTTTTGGCGCTGCAGCAATATAGCTTAGTATAGGGTCTTGTCTAATGCATTTATGTTTATGTGGACTCTTAGGATGATGATTATTCTAGGGAAATCTAAATAATACATTTCTTTCAAGTTCCCTAATACTCAGTAGTTTCTGGATTTTGTCTGTTTGTAGGTACAGATCTGTACAACCAATGCTGAGGTCATTCTGCATCGCTTGCCATTAAAATATGTTAATGCAGTATTTTTAATAGAGAAGGCCATTTATTTTTATCAGTAAGCAGAGATACTGCACTGCATTAAAAGCAATTTATCTGGGCACCACCAATCTGTTTGAGGTCTGAATAAGAGGTTTGCTATTTCTCTGATTTTCAGTTCAGGATCCCTCAAAGCAGGTACAATGTTCACAAGCCTCTCTTCTCCATTTTTTCTTCCCTAAAGATCTACCTTTGCAGTTGTTCCTCCCTGTGGCAGCATGGCCAGTGTTTCATTGCTGAGTTTACAGCTTCTGGGTGAAGAAGAAAAGCACAGGGAGAACATGAGGAGCTGCCAGGTTTTCAGTATCAGCAGGATCAGGTAATGGTGAGAATGAGACAGACAGAGCAACCACGAGATGCTTCAGTACAACCTAGCTCCATAGCTCCCTGAGACCATAAGAAATGCGCGCTTATTTGCAGAACAACTGAAAAGTTTTCTCAAGGAGGAGTTACCCTGCCTGAACCCTTCCCTTTCTTGCTGTGAAAGTGCCTAGAAAGGGAGGAAAGGAATGAAAACTGCCTCCTCATGACTGTGCAGGCATCCGTAGCTCTTGGTAATACGGAATTGATGCAACTGCAGCTTTATTGCTGCTTTCTCACTAAAAGCAAGGAGGGACTAGCAAGCAAAAACAGACAAAAGGAAGAAAGAACACCAAGCCAGGAACAATCTTCTTGTCCATTTTATAACCACAACTTAGAATCACAAAACAACTGAGAACTGATTGTGGGAGGAAGACACTCTTGCCTTCATATACATGACCCACTGCTTTCTGGGAAGACTTAAAAAGGGAACTTGTCTGGTGCATACAGATTAAATAAGTAATTGCCAAAATGTGAAAGAAAGTAGGTGATTTGAAACAAAGACTTAATTTGGCTATTTCTACTAAATCTTGCTCATCACAACAGCTAGGTTCTTAAAACTTCTGTTCTTGGATTCAGTATTTACTGTGGTTGCACCTAGAAGGTTTTGAAGTCCCTTTTTCCCTCAGATTATCACTGCTAGTAAGTGTTTTGAACTGTGATGACTCATAAAGTACTAGATATTTGTATTTTTTTTTACTTCTTTTTTAAAATATAACACTATATTTGATAAATATCAGGATAACTAAGGGTTCAAAGTTGCTGATTTGGAATGATTTCAATGCAAATAATCACTTACATTTAAAATTCAGCATAGACAACAGAGTTAACGTTTAAGTAAAATCCAATATGCACACATACCACATTTCTGCAACGTTTAAGGGACTCACAAACACATTCGTTTCAAATACAATTGCAGTTTTCAGAGGGAGCTATGAAGCTCTCACTCTTGTAAACTGTAACCATATTTCAATATCAAAAGCTTAAGATGTCTTTTTTAATTTCCTTTTCAGTGTCATTACAGAAGTCATGTGGGACAGATTCCTCAACATTTTATTGATGTCAGCAAAGGCTTGTGATTCATATAATTGACTTCACACCCAGGCACTAGTGAAAGTATTATTCAGCAGGTAATGATTTTCTTATAAAAGTCTTATTTCCAAGAAACATTGAGAAAGTGATAAAGGAGCTCCTGGAGGGCTTTTGTTTACTTTTATTAATTTTTGTAAAACTATAGTACAAGCCTGGGCTTGGAAAGAAATATGCTGGTTTATGTTTTGTGCTTTCAGTATAACAACGCTGAGTACAAGAGATCCAAGTCAATACAAATGGCTATACCCCAAACCCTAACATTTTTAATTAGAGTTTGAAAAGAAGGAATATGTTTGTAATGCTGCTAGAGTTTCCTTGTTTCAGCAATGTTGTCACTATCGTAGGGAACTGGCACAGACAACTGTGCCACAGTGGCACAATTCACCACTTTGACTTACTAGCAATTTCATGCGCTGTTGTGTTGCCTCTAGACTTTCTCCTTTTCAGGCAAGTGCAGAGATGGTCATGTGGGAATAGAAGGTCCCATGCTGTAGACCACAGTATAACCACATTATATTTATCTAACACAAGCAGCTGGTGACAGGCTTGCTCAAAAGCCAGTCAGCCTAGACAAGATTTCTGTGTTGATCTAAAACCCTCAAAATTGTGTCTAGGGTGCTCAGAGCTGACCGAAGACCTAAGAGTTGCTGAGGCAACCGAGGTCCACAACATTCCTGAGATCTCTTAATATCCAGCACTGTCCTTATAGGCTGCCTGAACTCAGACTGTCTCTGAATCCTCCTTTGTCTTGTTATGGATAATACTAGAGTCCTATGAATGACCAAAAGCCAACAGATCTGCCCAGGATCACCACAAAGTCAATGAGCAAATGAGAGGTCACTTATCACATTAGCACATTTCACATTCAAGGTAAAACCAGGACCATCTTTTTGGGAGTACCAGCTGTGCCATCCCACAGCTTGTCCTTAATAGCCCTCTTGCGGGTAAATTTTATGTCATTTGGTGTATTTTGACTTCCAAGATATTCATATTCAACAGTGTATATAAAGCCAGTGAGAACAAAGATCCATCTACAATCAAGGTATTCATGCAGGTGCAGGATTAAGAAAACATAGGATAGGAGACATAATAAATAAGAAGGATAAAGAGGGAAGAAAGGAAGGTTTAAAAAAAACAAGGTAAAAAAATCTACAAACCAAAAAATTCAAAGTGGATTAGAACATGAACAGGTCTGAAGGACGAGGAGAGAACTGGAATGGGAAACAAGCTGATGAAAGACCTCAAATGAATGTGATGAGGCAGAGGAGATGGGGCAAGAGGAAGACAAAAGGAGACAGGCAAAAGGTAGAATGACAAGTTGAAATGGGACAAAACAGCAAGGAAAAAATAAAAATTAAAAGAAATGAAAGAAAAAGCTGAAGTAGTAAGTGGAGCTGATCTTCAGTGACTGATCAGTGTTAGGCAAGAACAGCGTTTGAGAGTAAAGCTGTACAACTTTACCAGCCTCTTCTTTTCATGCTCTATTTAATGCAACAGGAATTAAAAAGGTTGATAACCTGAATCTAGTCAGGTGTCATTTTACTGAGGGTGTGTATTACTACTACTCCAAGTTCAGAAAAAAAGGCTTACTTTAGAGGGGAAGGGAAAAAAAAAAAAGGTGCAATTTAAATTGTCATTGATTTTAAAGTGCTGGAACCAGACAAGCAAAGATAAGAAACAGGACTGATGGGCAGGGAGAGTAACATAAGTGTCAGCTTGTTCTGAATGAACTAGGCGTCATTCTTAAAAAAAAAAAAAAAAAAAAAACCTTTTTTCCCCTATTAATGCAGTTTCTGAACTTTTTTGCTGCTACAGAATGTATGTTTCTGTGCCTAAAAAATTAAAATAGTAAGAATTTTTATTAATTTACTCAGACTTATTCTCTCCCGTGATCAAACTTGGAATAAGCAGTAAGGTGTTACTATCCCCTTCTTCGCCCATGTTATATCCTCAGTAAAAGGTTCAGAAATGTTGGTGGCAGGGTTTAGTGAAAAATATATAACTCTTATACTCTTAAGCGACTGATCAGTGCTCCAGGAGGATGATAACCTTATCACCTCAGCCACATGAAGTGAAGTAAATATTTAAGTTTGCCAACCTTTTCAAGAAGGGGCGTGAAACAGGAAACAGAACAGTGAAACTTCTTTAGTGCCTTGATGGTTATTGTTCAAACAAAATGCAAAGTAGCAGTACCAAAATTCTAAATCTTACACTTCATAACATTCCAGTTAGTATCTAAGTAAGCCCTCAAGGCTTCTAAGTGGAAGACAAAGTTCAGATGAAAGGTTCCTCTAGGAATAAGAGATACTGTCATCTAAAGGCTACTGAGTTGGATAATTAATAGGAAACACTGAAAACTGGATGTGATAAGAACAACCATGTCACATTTTTATGACTTTTTTCTCTTAATAACACCCAGTTGTGTCTATAGTTATATAATTTAGCTCTTTATATAGACGGTGATATAGTAATTGTGTTTATGTATACAATGTGTGCGTACATTTAAGCGTATCTATGTATACATACACATGCACGTGCGCACGCGCACACACGTATCTGTTTCCTTATTACGTCCTCTTCTTTTCCCATCTCTGCAGATACTGTACTCGCAAATCTGCACCTTCTTCCCCCCCCCCCCCCCTTTTAAAAAACAAAACGACCCGTCGCGACAGGGAATTGTGCAGCCAGCCCATTAAGATTAGTGCAGCTACAGGAGGAACTCAGAAGCAGCTGCTGCTGTAGATGGAGCTGAGTGGGCATATGTAGCCGGCTGAGTATTCTTGAGGAGTTTTAATGGGCCATCATCATGACATGTCACTCTCCAAAATGACTATTTGTCATTCACACTCTTAAAAAGACAGTTTGGCAGCTTTGGGAGGTAAAAGCCATCTGTATACTGTGCATCATCACGTACTAATTGCATAATATTTATTGGGGGGCGGGGAGGGGGGGGACAGCAATACTGTATTGTAGCACCACCAAGAGCCTGCAGGCAACATAACATGTTCGGAATAAGAATGGAAAAAAGAGACCTGCTTTCCCCTCACACACACACACTTCAAGCTTTTCAGAAATTATCTTGTTAGAATTTGGAATGGGGAAACAGAGCACAGCGTTTGTAAACAATATGCACATTGGAATCCTTACAGACCTGTTCAATATTCAGCTTTGGGTTTTTTTGTTGTTTCCCAAACCACTCTCAGTCCATCAGTATTTATACCTTGGAGGGCTCCTTCTGAGTATTTCAGTAACAATACTGCATCACTGACAAACCAAGCCATAGAGTAGTGGATTTGCTATCCTATTTGCCATACAAAAACCGCTTCTGTTTCTACACAAATAGATTTAATTTTTGATTAAAGAAACCAATGACTCAAACCTTATTTATACGAGTGCCTAAAGCAATTAAATCATGTGAAAATACCACTGGAGTGAAATTGTATTTACAAATTCCTGAATGTTTATTCTTACCAGCTGTATTGGGGTCTCTACATTTACTTATTCTCCAGGAAAGGGACTAAGTTCTCTGCCATACATACCAACAGTATTTTCACATGATCCATATCTATTCATAATGCACCATACTACTCGCCATTATGTACTAAACCAACGTATTTGCTGGTCCAGCGGTTTGATTTATTTTGTTGCCAAGAATCACTGAAGCTGTAAGACAAAATTCTCTTAAAGTCACTACTCTCTATTTCAGCAGTGTAATAAAACTGTGTGAAGATGCTCTCTCCCTGCATTCCCCACATATAGCTTCTATGAAAGTGATCAGGCTTAAAATACGTAGCATGGCAAATAAATACCAAAGACCCTAGTATACTTCATAGAAGAATATCTCAGGGCTAGCAGATGTCCATGGGCTTGGAAAGTTTATGCACGTGTAGCAGCTTAGAGAAACAGAGCCTTCAAGAAACTACACTCATTCTTCTTCGCAAATTACTTTCCCACTAGACACGAAACAATCTCTGCTGCACAATATTTACACTTTTCTTGAAATACATATATGTATATATGCTTAAATAGATATATGTTTACAGTGATATGAATAGTTTCAGTGGTTATGCCACTGTACGTGGTAAAAAATACATTCATCATTTTATTAATTATTTATGATTTTTAAGGATTTTTTTTTATGAGCAGAGAATGCATGAATGCACTTTGCCTTATGGCACAGGAAAGAGGGAAAGAGGGGAGATGAAACAAGAAAGGCAATAGCAGAGTTTATATACCTGCAATAATGTAAAATGAATGTTTTTACTTTTTCCCTGTTCTTGAAAATACAAATTAGTCAAAAAGTATACAAATATACAGATATATACAAATAGAAATTGTTTCTCCCATACTGCTTTTTCTACTTAGCCATGATAATTCAGGCCTAGGATTTCAACCATGGAAAATGAGAGCATATTAAGCATCTATTTTTTCATATCTAACCCTGTAATCTAAAGAATTATCTGTAATAGCACTGAGCAGGAAAAATAATCATACACACTTCTTGTTTGACTACCATATTAATAATACCAAATTTACAAACAAAAATTCATTTGGTATTAAACCGTTTTCTGAGATAAGAAATGTACTTATACTGACTGTCTTTATTTTAGAGTGGAAATTATACCTCCCATATTGTCTCTTCTTTGTCAAACTACTGATCTATAGTTTAGAGTGATTATCCTGTTTCTGCTTCAACTATCCAAAATAGCTTGCAGCATTGCTTGGTTGATAATGATTTTTCTCATAGGAACCTGCTTCCAAAGAACATTAGTACCAAGGAATAGATACCCGGAGGGTGTAGAGCTTTTTCTGTTGTTTCTGGTTTGTTTTTATGTTGTATCAATTCCTCAAATTTCATTTGCTCTTGAAAGTTTAATGCTGCTAAAAATCCACTTATAATCTTACCTTGCATGTTAGTGGGAAGTGCTGAAACCCTGACAGACTAGAAGACAATGGTAATATATGTAACTGTAATGCAGTTGAAGTAATTACTGTGACTAATAGTGTCTGTAGAAGCTTATAAAATACTGGACTACGGAAGACAGCATGATCTGATCATTTTAATGATGAAAGATTTACAATACAGAAAAACTGTAATTAACTGGGTCCACCACCACACTAACCTATAACTCCCTGAAAACAGTTAAGGACTTGTTAAATAAAATTTATGAAACTGTTCAAACGAAGCAGAGTTAACATGTTGGTCTACATCTCCATTTTTAACGTACATAAATGATAATATACATGTCAGGGCATCAGTGTTTGTTATCATATTTTGCTTCTTAAAAATTAAATTCCTATTGTCTTTCTTTATAAAATTTGATATGTTTGGATAAATGCAGTACTTAGTGCTGACTTTCCCGAATGATTTATAGTCAACTTGAAATTGATAATTCTTCATATGAACATATTGATTATGTGATATAAAATGTTTCACACCACCCAGATATTTCTCAAAGCATTTCCACAAACCTAATCCCATAAGTATTCCCACTAAGATCAGTAGGACTACTCCTAGATTTAAAGTGCAAAATTAAGAATTTGACACAATGCCCATGTCACACATAATTAGTCCCTGGGAACGTATGTTGGGGAGAGAGTCATAACTGCTCATAGCTGAAGTGGGTCAAGGAAATAAAACAAGAATGGAGAATTTTGAAAGTAAAATTTTACTATAACATTTTAATGAGTAAATTATTTCATATGAAAAGGGCAGCAATGAAAATCTATAGCAAATCATTACAGTTTCATTGCTAGTATGACAATGTAACATGAAAAACCAATGCATGACCAAATAAAGTGCAGTATTAGATACCTTCCTGTAGACATTTGTCTTGTGTCTTAAACTGAGTTCACTTAAAAAGAGCAGAAGAATCCCTTGGTTAACTTGTTATCTTAAAACACAAGTTACTGCTGTCAGTGTGTTTACATTTCATTTGGAATCTCTTTTTCAGTCTGGCTTGATTAAGCACCCTAACATTTCTGTAGTGCCTTCTATTAACTACTATGACTGATTACTAACAGTGTAGTTCAGTAAGGTAGAACACTGCATGACAGATAAATTTTTTCTTTTTTTCAGAAGGATAGAAGACAACTTTTTTTTTTTTTCTTTTTTCCCCTACTCTTATGTATTTCACTAAAGATGGTTTATTACATTGATTTTTGCCCAAAAGTGTTTCTAAAATACATATCCATCCATCCGTATATACTGGCTAGTTAATTAACAGCCCATTGTTCAAAATTCACTCCAAAGAGTAGGGAAATTTAACCCCGTGCTACATCAAATTAAATCTCTGGTTTAGAATTCTCTAAGTTAGGAAATCATCCTTATGCATGTACAGCATGTCAGGACTTGCTTAAGGCTCATGAATGTTGGTACTAAGCATATGCCTAAGCGCCTTTCTGAAACAGAGCCTTAATCCCTGTGCAAAGGAAGGGTGCTTTAATGAACAGCAATGTGCATCACATGGACTAATTGTAAGAAGCAGAATTGAAAGCTTAAGTGATTGCATTACATAAATTCACACTGTAGCTGTTCAGTATTCAGAACAAGCTGAAGTAAGGGGTGCACAGTAAGTATGGGCATTTGAAAGTCTGCCTTAAACTGTTAAGATCATTTAAAGTGATCCTTTGTGAATAAATACTTTGAAAGGTTTGATTTCTTCTTAACTTTTTTTTTTAACCATTCAAATTTGCAGGTCTGCCAGGGTTTTCAGATACAACCAGATTGATCTCAAGACAGTAATTCATATTTTGATAGGCATTTTTACTCCATAGGATTAAGGGCTGGGAAAGAAATGCTTTTAATGCCCATGTTTTGTGCTGTTTTTCAGAAAACATTTGAGGGGGAGGATAATGCATTAGTATTTCAAAACCATAACAAACTGTCTTAACATGAACAATACTAGGTTAATTGTAAAGCCTTGCAGCTTAGAAGGATTTTAACAGCTGTATGTAAAGGGCAGTGCTCTCCTGATGCCTTTTCTTATTTTGGTGAGCACAATGAGTGTTTAATAGAGACAATCTCATCAAATTCCTATGCAGTCATTACACCTTGTTTCCTTAAATCATATTTTGACATTTCAAATGATGGGAGAAGATATTTATGGATTAAAATTGAAATTCACTCATCGTTTTTCAAAAAAAAAATCCATAGTTTTGCCATGTGCAATGCTGATGCCAACCCAGGATTTTTTCATCTGTTCTTCATGTTTTCACTAGAACACATTCTTGCTGTGTTTCTTACTCACTGCCATTAAATGCTGGCAAGACAATCAATGTATGTGCCATTGATAAACAAATGATGAGAAAATACTGAAATGGCAGGTGTTATTTTACATTGGTCATGTATACTTGCTGAATCTACATTAAAATTCAAATTGTGCAGACCTGTTTCTAATTCTGAAAGCCATCTGGATTCTACGGAAAATGTTCAAAGTCTTCCTTCAGAAACTCATTTCTGAAGGTTCCAGTACTTCACATATATTGAGAACTTCCAATTTACATAAAGACCCCTCTGATTATCTGAAACAACTTGTTCTTTTGCCACTATGAGACATTGCATAGGGTACATAATTCAAATTCTTAGATGGTCCCTGATGAAATTAGAGCACTCTCATCTAACAATCATTTGCATTGTTCCCCTTCTGAGTGAGCTCTGGTTCAATAAAAAATAGAGCACACAATGAGTTCCTTATGAGAACACTACCTGCTTCCAAAGCATTGTGGTCAACATGAAGGTACAGGAGTTATTAGTATTGTGTATTCCATTAACTGCAAACAAGATCAGTCATCTGAATTTACTGTCATCTACCTCAAATGTTTCAACTCAGATGACTGTTACTAATGTGTCTGTCATACTCCTTGTGTATACCATCAAACACCTCCTAAAGGGATCTTTTATTATAGTATCTGATTGTTTTATTATAGTTTCTGATCAGTTTTATAACCGAATCTGAAAACAATGAATTACTCTTGGAGATTAGAGTTTAAATCACTATAATACTTGCCCCCAGCATTCAAGACTGATCTTTGCTAAGTTTCACTTGACACAGCATGTAAACTTCTCTACCAGATTGTCTGAGCGCTCTCAAAGCTTAATTGATCCAATTTGCATGTCTCATCCTGGCAGAATTGTGCATCATTTCTATCCTCTTGGACTAAGTGATCACAATCTAATCACTTTGTATACAAAGCAGATGGAAAGTTTCCAGCTCCTTTGCTATCCCCTTGCATGCATCCATATTAAAGCAATTCTAATTCGACAAGCAATCTGATCTTTCTGTATTTTTATAGGATTACTGTGTCATTGATAGGCCTTCTGTCACCAATTGTAATGTTCAGAACTTTATACTCAAGGCATTTTCACTTTTGTTTCACACCTTCTGTGTGGTCCATTAAAATGATCAGTTAATTTAACAAACTGTGCTAAATATCCCCCCTTAGGGAAGTTCTGTATGGCTTGGTGTAAATCAGCACAGCTCTGCGCACTGGAAGGAGAGAGCAGTTTCCATTCATTGAGGATCTGCTCCTATATTTTTAAGGGAAAACAAATAATTAATTATATCCCCATTCATAAAGTTCTGAGCCTTGCACATTAATAGATACTGCCAAAAATGTTATACCTTTTAAAAGGAAAATGTTATTTTAAATTCAGTAAATATTTTCCAAATAGTAACTGTTCCTGCACATGAAACAGAAACCTCTTATTTAAGTTATTTTTTCTGTACTTTTTCCCTTCAAAAATGTGCAAATTGTCATTTAAATACAATGGCAGTTTAGTAAAAAGTTACATTACTTATAAATAGGTGAAATCTAGCTTGCGAAAATAACACAAATAAATAAAAGTTTCTGCAAAGAAAAGTCACAAGTAGATGAGTCAAACTAATGAAGATCAAGGAGGTATAAATTTCAAATATCATTAAAATCAAACTTTCTGAAGTGAAGAGAAAATATTACTTAATAACTTCACTTGTAGTTCACAGCTGGAATTTATATTCCCCACCTGTCTCTAGTTTATATACATCTTCAAAGGTCATTGTGTTTCTTCAGCTGTACTCTATTCCTTGCATACCTAACTGGTGAATCCTTTGTCCTCCTAATGGTCCCACAGATCCTCTGCTCTTCTTGGAGTTTGTGGTTGGTAAGTATTGGCTTATTTTTCTCCTACATACATCTTTTTTATTGCTGCTTCCTCTTGTTTTCTCCATTAATCTCTATTTGTATTTGCTAAATAAAATCTATGAGAAGGCAAAAAGATTGTTCAGAGGGTTTTTTAATTTGTTTTCAGTGAAGAATACACAACAAACGTTAAAGCACGTTGTTCACAGCAGTGATCAAATACTGGCGGTCAGTGCTTATGACAGCACAAGATAAGTAATACCCTTCAGCCTGCTCTGCAGCTACTTTTAAAACAGGTGGAAGACTGGAAGGCAAAAACAATGGCTATATAAGAGAATAAAGGAACCAGAATGCACTATTAAATTCCCCAATTTTTATCAAAGAGAAAGCATGCCAGTTCAGTAATAGAGCCATGTTGTTATGTCCATATATAAACAAAAATTTCAGTACAAGTGGAAGGATAGTAGCTGTTCAATAGCAAATCTAGTGCATTCAATGTTAACTGGCAAAGAACAAACTGAATTAACCAAGTAAACCAATTTGATCATAAAAAAGGCATTAAGACAGTAAATAGGCTTTCTATTAATGTGCTGCATGCTGAAAAGTGGAAGTATAAAACCAGTGATGCCTTTCTGTGACTTGCATTTCAAATAGACTCAGCGGACAACTCGTATGTAAGCTGTTTGTATTGCAACCTTGGCTGAGTCTTTTAAAGACAAGCTCTTTCTTTCCAGGAGACGAATTAGGCCTCCACTTACATAAGTAAAAACCCTGCTATCTTTGGATTCTGTTCTCATTGTACAAATGTATGGTCCCACAGCTTACAACTGCGTTGCACAGGTGTAAGTCAGTGGAACTAACAAACACATCTGTGGATGACACACAAGAAATAATAGAGTGCAATTTGCTGTCTCTCAGCTGTGTTAGCTCAGCAGGACTAATAGCAATAATAAATAGGAAAAAAATTATCACCAGAACAGGCAGGTGTGACTCACACATAGAATTCATCTACTGAGTTACAAAGTATAATTTTATACAGTCACTTTTAAGAGCAAATTTTCTGCTACTCTGTAAACAGACACATACTAGACAGTCATATTGTATTTAGTGAAGACACCCAGGGTTTCCAAGCCAATGTCAAGACTCATGGCCCTGAGCTGCCTTTTCCACGTGGCAACCTGCTGCTTCTTCTGATAGTCCCACACTCCACCCTGAAGGCATTTAAATCTTCAGTTGCGGTAAAAAACTTAACAGTATTGAACGTTTTCCCTGAGCCCAACCTTACAGCAAAACATCAGGAAGGGTCTATTGATTAATGAGACACACAACTTCAGGAGTATGAAGAACAGAACAAATCTTACTTTGCCCTGCAAAACATCATTCATAAAATAATGTTATCCTCTACCAAACATTATTAAACAGTATCTTGATGTTTTAGGGTTTAAGAAAATCTATCTTATTTTATTGCATTACTTCTGTTGTCACCAATAAAACCAAGAGTGTACTTTGATTTTGAGAATAGATTAGGAAAGCATGGAATGTAATGCTCATCATCAGTTGTATTTACATTTCCAACAGATCCAAGCAATTATGGGAAAAAAAGATCTGGTTTCACCCAGTTACTCTCTACAATGGCACTTGTATCAGTTCTGTCAGAGTTCTGTTATCAGTAAAGGTTATTTACAGGTGCAAGAGTGTTTGACTCCAGCAAAATTTGCAATACTGCTGATCGCTTTGTTCACTCTAATAAACTTAACTCTTCCGACCTTGATGGTTAAGCTGCAGCATGTTTCCCCTGTATCTTGCTAATTACCTTACAAAGTAGTTTTCCGGAGAATTGAATCTGATCCACAACCTGTTAGCTCATCCTGCTACAGTCCAGAACTGTGTTCCAAATTGATATTTGCAGTTTAAGCATAGTACAAAGCACACATTAAATGGTCAGAACTAGAAGGTGGGCCACTGTATCTGATAAACAGAAGATAAAATTATTTAGTGTAGTGTGCAGATATGGACTCTTATATCTATAAAGGTACCAGAAGGATCTGTCACCAAGGTGGACATCTTAATCTTTCTGTCTTCCTCATTGCCTGCTTGGCAGACATTTTGGAAGCAAGACAGAGCACCTGGGCCCTCAGTCTGTATCATCCCACATGAAAAGCAGTCATTGATTTCATTTTATGCTACTAGAAGTAAAATTGTCAGAAAAACATTCTGGAAAGATTATTTTGCCATCAGACTAGCAGAATGGACCATTATCTCCTACCCAGCCCTACTTACTAAAATAATAGATGAAGGGAAATTGTTGAATGTGATACTGTTGCTTACATATAGTATGGAACAAAATCTAATTTTGACAGGACTTTGAAATTAGTCTGCAGGAAGAAATTCTCATGTAGCCTGCAAATAGACTGAAGGAAATACAGTTACATGAAATGACGAATGTCAAAATACCAGTCTAGAAGGAAAGGTGTCTGCTGAGCTTCTGAAAGACCTAGAAAACCCACGAGCATCATTATTTCATCCCCTTAATTCCAAACACTAATTTACTTCATAAGGTGGGGGCTGCCTTCCTTAGTGGTAGACCAGAGCTTTAATCCTTTTGCTTTTCAGCTCTTAATTTGGAAACAGTTTGGACATGGCCCAGTTGCTGCCCTGACAGCTGGACATATTTGCATCCTTCCATCCATCTGCTGAGAGCTCAGACTTGCTTGGACATCTCCAGATCTGCATGTGGCTTTTTTGCTTATCCACACTCTATCTTGACCCAGTAATTCTTGGAATCTCTACGGATGGAAGGCTTTTCTTTCTTGTCCTGTGTTGTTTGGTGCCATGTTGCTCATGCTTTAGGCTTTTTTTGATCAAATTCCAAATTCTCCAGCCCTCTCCAGTAATGTTTTAGAAGAAATATTTACATCTTTCCTTTTCTATCAGTTGCTTCCCTGTTCCCAGAAAAGAAACACAAAATCACTTTTCTACTAGTTCTTTTCTTGATTTTGCTGCTGCTATCTTGTACCACAGATTACATTGTACATGGCATCTTCCTCTTTCGATTACAAATGAGCTTTACTTACCTTTTTGTCCCTTTCAGCTGCATCTGCTAGTAAACACTCTGAGTCTCCTGCACATTTCTCAAACCTGGGTGTTACTGGATCTCTGGCTAGGTGCCCTCCTTTCCCATCTGTGTTAACATAATTAAGCCCACTAGCATACCTACAAGGCTTTCTTTCTAGAACCCCTGCTTGGTAGATTGACGTGACTTAAACCAATGTATGCCACATACACACACGTATAGCATCTATAGCAAAGAGCAAAGGGAATCAAGACCTATACATATGATTGTTATACATTAATCTAACTTAATCTTTTCATCGATTGCTTTGGTATGTTCTTTTCAGCTTTACGTCAGGCTCCGGAGTGAGAAAAACATAGCGTATTGCTTCGTCATGGTCCTTGCATTCTTGCACTTACTCTTTGGGATGCTTTTTCTTCTCTTAAACTTTTTCAATCTCTTTTTTCCTGTACTAGAATCTTCACATTTTCTTTCAATCTTAAGGTAAATCTGAGATGAATAAATGTGTCATTACAAGTGGGAAGTATTCCTCAGGTACACTTGATTCAGCAGAAAGAATAAAACAGAAAAACAATAAGGCTTTAAGATCCTCAGAGCAGTAGTGGACATGAGCTTGCAAAGAAAGAAACAAACATGAACTGTGCAATTTGAATCATACAATGAGACAGGAAATAACAGTTTCACTTGGCTTATTTCCTGTTTAGCTGAAGGTATAATAGAGTGCTTTTGTTTATGGCTTTTTATTATGAGGAAAATATTGAAAAAATAGAGGGAATAAATAAAAAAAGCAGTAAAAATGAACACAGGATTGCAATGCTGACTAATGAGGAAAACTTTTTAAAAGTGTGAAATATGTTTGCTTGGCTAAGCAACAGTTAAGTGGTAAAGGGCAAAAGATGGGTGGGGAGGACAACAGTCTACATGTGCATGAAGATTATGAACACCCAGGAGCAGGAGGAATTATTTAACAGTTTTTAATAGAAACGCCATGCAGCATTATAGCCTTGCAAGTTAAAAAAGATACATAAAAATATGCCAAATACTCTCCCAAATGCCTACTCTGCCCATAGAATGTGTGTAAATTGTATAAGAAAGACAAGTTAACTATTTTGCTAATTTATGGCATTGCATTTATACCATGATTATGGAAACTTAAGAAATGACCATCTGCTTTTCCCAACTGTGTCTGAAAACTTTTCATTGTTACAGAATAACAAGCTAAACTTTGCCTAGTACAGCATCTGCCTACCTTGTAAGGAAAATGGATTGCTTGATTGCCTAGTCAGCAGGGTTACAATTTGGTACCTCAGTATGAAATGTTTAAGCAGCTTATCATCCTTACACATGTATCCAAGTACCAGATTTTCCATATTTTGGAAGCATTTCAAATGGAGAATAACTTTGTGGGCTCAATTCTTCTCACATGCACTCCACAGCAACAAAATTGCATGTCTCTATAGTCCTCAAGGTAATTTCTCATAATTTACAGAAACAGGAAAACTGAATGGGACAGTATGACTATAGTAATATTTTGTGGACTTCATGCAGCAAAATCTCCTTATATCACCTGGAAAATTACATTAAATTTATTTCTTTCTACTCAGAGAGGGCCAGAGAATCTCTTGTGATGTAGGTAGAATGATCTGTGGGACCACCCTTAGCTGTTCTCAACATATACCCTATTCACCCAAACAAAACACAATAATGCAAGCCTTCAGTGCTCTACTACTGTGTGACTATATGAAAGGAAGGCACTATTTTTTCACTGTCAAAATGTGGAATATGTTGCTACCTGTTGTCAATCAGTCTTCAGTATTATTCTTTTTCTAACCTACAGAATAAAATGTCAGTTAAAAATTCAATTTTAAACCAGCCAGATAGTTGTATTCCAAAATTAATATTCTCAGATGGTCTACTAGGGTCGATAAAACTGATCTCAAGATTCTGGATTAAATCTTCAGTTACTCTATGAACAGCACAACTTAATAAACAACACATATTAAAAAACCTTTGCCGCCTTCTTGAATGTTTAGAACTACCTTCTTCTCCCAGGGGAGCATTCTGAAAAAGACAGCCTGAGACTGAGCCAGTAAGGCAGACTTTGTATTTTCTGGTACATGAATAATCACACATGAACTACTATATGCAAAAGAGCTATATTTGTCTTGGTATTCCTATTTATCTGAAAGATTAAAAAAAGTTTATTCTTTGCTATATTGTTTATGATTTATAGAGTACTACTACCATACTATGTGCTTTACACCCATGTAAATAACAATAGTACTTCTGCAACAGTACAGGGTTGTAGCACCAGCAAATACTTGAATATGGAAGGAACTATTAACGGTAGTAACTTTTTAGCTGAGTCAAAAACATCTGCAAGAATTAATCCTAAATATATTGTATAATTTTATGAGCATATTCATTGATTTTGGTGATCAGCACCTTTTCGTGATGTGTTCTTCTGTTGTCAGTGGGGCTTCTTCATTGGCTAACTTTACACTTGGCCTGGGAAGGTTAAGTTGGTTCCCCTTTACAGACTGATGTCAAGTGATCTATAGTTAGGTGTTGACAATGTATTTTTAATAGCATGTAATCAAGAACCCCATTTTTTAACTGGCTGATCCTCCTTCTTACAGCCTTGAAGATATGAGAGATTAAGCATTATGACCTCCGCAAACTTCTGCTCGTGGTGTAGGCTGGTATTCATACCACGACCATGGTTTGGACAGATGGGACAGAATTAGAGTTCTCCTAACAGCATAAACTCCACTGCTTTTTCTAAGAGCTACTTGTCTCTAATTTACGTAACACTAAGTGCCTCTTCCAGTGCGAAAGTGACAGAGAAGACACTGGTAGCATAAGGTAGCTAATAGTTATTCTGAGAGAAATGAGCAACCTAGTGTATTAAATTCTTTCCTCTCTCAGCAGTTCCACCATTGCACTTAGCTCAGCCACCTCTTCCAGGCAAATGCATGATGCTGAGAGAAAAAGATTATACTGTAGAGATTTTCCAGGACTTATCACCAGTATATTCATGTAAAAGCCAACTTATTGGACAAGAAGGAACCATTCCCTGATTTTTTCAGGATCTTTAAATATGTTGTCCCAGGTACTCCTGTTAACTGGTAAAAGTTGGTACTGAAAAAATGACATGTACACAGGTACTATTTTACTAAGTGATTACTGAAAAAAAAAAAAAAA
>NW_010973325.1:2885690-2889172 GCF_000737465.1 Haliaeetus leucocephalus
TTTTAAAAAGTATTAAAAAAAAAAAAAAAAAAAAAAAAAAAAAAGACAAGGAACTCGTGGAGTGCAGTGTGATATTTAAAAAAAAAAAAACAAAAAACAAACAAACAAAAAAAACCCAACAAAACCAAACAGCAAAAAAACCCAGTAGTGTGGAGCAAATAAGAAATTAAGCAGAAGAATTCTGACAAGGCAGGAATAGTCCTGGCAGCACTTTTAAACTGTAACACATGGAAAGCACTAAATACATGGGATGAATGCCCAATGAGTCTGTAGACAGACAATTATGTCTATCGGTACAGGTATAAGAAAAAAGGCACTATGGAAAAGGTAGCATGATAGCAGGCTACAAGATGTAAAACTTTAAAGCATATGCAGTTTGATCTTTTGAAAGCAATGGAGAAATATCCTTTATCTTCACCGGTCTGAAAGAAGAAGTAGCCTTGTACTAACATAGATATCAAATAGATCTGCATTTATGAATTTCAAGTAACTTGTCATCCGTAAGGGATGGAAAATAAAGGCAGGAAAGAACTCCCTGTTATCTGTTCATAATGTTTAAAAACATTGCATGATTCTCATTTTCAGAACAAATAATATTCTATCTTCATAGCGAAGAACAACAGTGAACTATTGCTCTCAAGCTATTTTCGGGATGTTGACTAACATGTCCATATTTCTCTGAATTTCGTCGTTGCTTCTTAATCTGCTATTGCCTCCTGTCTTACAACCCAGCCTCAGGGCAGGGGTTGTGTTTGCTTGCGCTGTGCCTAGCACAGTGGGGATTTGGTTCATGACTGGACTTCCCTAGCCCTAGAATAATGCAAATGCTCATTAGTAGCCCTAGTTTTACAGCACTGTATTTCTAATGTCATTAATACACAACTGTGAGACCAGAGGACAGAGGTAAAACTGGATGTTGAGTGACACCCAATAGCATGAATTAGAGGACTAAAAACAAGCTCAGCAGATGAAAAGGAGAAGGAACATTGCAACATGGCTAAAAAAAGTCAGCTGAAGCAGCATGAGCTTAACTGACATCAAAACTGTAAATCTCATGCTCTCATGAAAAGAAGGCATTTTCTGATAACCAGCCGAGCATACAGGAGACTTGCATCTACATACCATTGCAAAATTAGCTTTTACTCTTGCTTTTCTATTTTGTCAGAGACCCATAAAATATAGTTTTAAATAATGCCCAAAAGAAATTCAGAGGAGAGCACTGCAGGTAGAGCCTAATAGTCTACTGAAATACAGAACTGGTATTACAGGATTATATAAATAGCATGGCTGTGGCATTGAATAAAAAGCTGTGATGAGGGCTACTTAATTTACGGATGTTGTCATCACCTTCACTAACCTTCCTCTTCTGTAATGCCACATGTTAAGGATCAATGTTCTATATTATACTAAAAGATCAAAAAGCTGCATGTTCTGGTTCAGTATCCGACCATAAGTCTCTCAACTCTATTATTGCTTCTAATAATGAAATTACATACAAATTGTCTTTTAGTGCTTGAGCATGTGAAATTGTCATCACTGTAAATCCCTAGCATAAAACCCATTTCTGTATCCATTCAGCTATGTGAGAAGACGACTTCCTATCAAGAGGGAAAGAGGAAATTACACTATAGCTGTGCAGGCTAATGAAATCAACCAGGAAAAAGCAGTAGATTTTAGGTTATCCCTTTGGATAATTCTTCCTGTGTGCCTTTAATCTCACCATTCTCCCCAGAGATGCTTTAGCCCTGCATGCTGAGTAGGAAACATTCAGATTGTCAGTCAGCTCTCAGTTATTCGGGGTAATCCAAATAAAGTAAAGCATGGAATAACGCAAAGCCCACAGTGACTAGCCAATGAAGAAAAGTGTGTGCTACTAGTGACCGCGTAGCACAAGCTGAGACGGTAAATCCATACCACTGCTGTACAGTTGAAGCATCCCTTCACCAAGACGTATTCCATCCACAAAGCAGGTAAGCAGGACTTGACTATTTGGTCTGTTCATTTGTTTCGTTTGCAGCACTTGTGGTAGAAAAACATTGACCAGAATGGCATGTCCCATTTTACTTAAAAGGTCAACTGTTATCAAATTTCATAGCACAGAACAACACAGAGTTCCTGAGATGGATAAATATCAGAAATACAGCAGTTTTGCTTTTTCACTTTCATAGATGGCCTTTGGGGAGCATATAAAACAACAGTGCTTCAAAGATTATGCTAAAAGTAAAGATAACATAAGTAGAAAAGGAGAAAAAATACAACAAAGGGGAAGTTTCTCTCTGAGTTATTATGCCATCTTTGTTTTCCACGTAGTGTCCACAAAGACAAATGAAGAATAGGTGGCTCGTGTTGGGTTTGGGGTTTTTTCCCCCCGAAGTACCCGGGGGAAAAAACAGGAAGAAGAGAAAAAAACATCTGTGCAGAGCTGTAGCTACTCTCAGGCGGGAGCTTACTTGCAGAGCAGACACGAACATTCATCTTGCGCAGGACGCTTGGAGGGGCGAGAGCCCAGGCTGAGGCTGGGCAGAGAGCGTGGGTCCCCGTGGGTTGCCTCCAGAGGCAGCGGGAGGGACAGAGCCCTCCAGGGAATCGCGCTTAACCCACCAACCCACGTCCTGCTCTGGTACCTGCAAATGAGGCAGCCTAGCCTCTTTTACTTACATTTCGGTTTTGCAATTTCACCCCATCTCCTCTCCATTTCCCAAAGTGTCAGTAAAACTGCTGTAGTGTAGTTTCTAGAGAGAGGAAAAGCTATTTGGGCTAATTTCTATTCAGAGATCCTCAGCAATTTCATCACAGGTGAAGTTCCGTCAGCTTCTCAGCAGCTGATATTCCCACATATCGGTCTGAGTTTGACTGAGGGCCAGCACTTCCACAGTAGTGGAGTAGCTCACCACCTTAAAGTATTTTAGCAAAGACACTTATTATCCAAGTCAGCCAAAAAGTCATCAGCCCCATCTGAAAGTGTCAGGCTATGATGCAGAAAAAGAGCCCTACTTCTGACTACAACCCTATGGCTTGATATAAGGTCACACCCCAGATAAATATTATATGTGAATAATTCTGTCACCCTATTGACACATTGACCAACACCTTCGAAAAACAAGAAGCGAAACCAAAGGCAGGTAAAATGGAATTGGAAGGCAATGACTGTGAGCTCTAACAAACTACTTGGTGTTAGTTCCCTCATTTAACCTTTTTTTCTTGCTTTTACCATCAAGAAAATGCAGGTTAGGATTTATGTTTTGCTTCCCCATACATTATAAATAACTACTACATGCAGGGCACGTTACAAGTTCCAGGTGTTATTTCTGAGAAGTACCAGCGAGCCTCACAAAGTTAAATATCAACTTCTTGGTTTTGTGCTCAATCAAGCCCATGCCTTTTTCTCTTTTATTTTCAGTCCTTCCTTTCTTAGTGAGGTTTCAGGGGGGGGGGGGGGGGGAAAAAAAAAAAAGAAGAGCGAGAAAAGTGAATAAACCTCC
>NW_010973325.1:2889182-2903604 GCF_000737465.1 Haliaeetus leucocephalus
CTTTTTTTGTTTTTTCAAAATAGAGTTTATCAAAATGGGGGGGTGGGGGGGGGGGGGGGGGAAAAAAAAAAGAGGAACTCAGCAAAGAGCTTGAAACTCTCCCTGTCTTCAACCATACCTAAATTTAGAGCCATTGGAAAAGGAGCTTTGGTTTGGATCCAAAAGAAAGCAGTGAAGCCAGTCATCAATCAGCATCTCACATGGAGTTTACAGCCTTGTTTCACTTCTTCAGGTTTATTTGTGGCTTCTTTTGATTTTTTTTTTTTAATTTTTTAATAAGAAAAATGAAAGGATTGCTGGCTGAGACTTTGTGTCATTATAATGCTTTTGAGGAGACTGACATTCTTGCAGCAGAACACATAAAATGGAATTAAAACTAAAAAAACGCACCAGCAACAACAAAAATACGCAACCAAAACCAAATCCTGGATGTCTGATAGCTACGTAACAAAACCAAAAATGAGATCAACAAAATTTTAAAGTTCTACTTTAACTTCACCCCTTTTTGCCAATGTGTCTCCATAGAGACTTTAATTACAAGTTTGTATACAGCTTTTCAAATATTCAATATAATAGCATACACTTTTTCCTAATTTTAGGTGTTTATGCATTGCATCATTTTAAATTGCTCTGTACTATTATTTTTATGCCCAAATAGATTCCATTTAGGTCATTTATATGGAAAATAGAGAGTAAGGCATTTCACAAAACATATTACCAAGCAATAGTAAATATTTTCCAGAAAACAGAAGCCACCTATGCTTCTAGCTAAATTAGCATCATAGTTAACTGCCTCTTCTCCTACATGGTATGTCTGAAAGATAACAGTACCTATCCAAACAGGTAAATGGGCTAAACAGTTAAATGCTTCAGCCCTTTAAGTGAACATAACATATGCTGTGCTGACGGGCAGAAAGAAATTGTATGTGGTTCAGTCCACAATCTGATTACATGTTAAGCACCTCCCAAGAGGCACTCAGAATTACTCAGGATTGAATCCAAGATGATTAAAATTCATACCATGGAGAGGAAAGACCTACATTTAAAAAAAAAAAGAAGCAAAAAACCTAGGTCACCTCTGACTCCTATTAGTGTAAAACTAATGGAACTCCTCCAGAGGTTTCTCCAGAGTGATGTGAAACAGGCCCCTGCTGCCTTAAGAAAATAAATACCTTTTTAAAAAAAAAAAAAAAAAAAAAAAAAAAAAAAAAAAATTCTGGCAATAAATGGTTGTCAAGAATGCAAGAAGGAAGGCTGCAATATACCTCAGGTATGGATCTGAAATCTTGTTAAATAAACACAAAACACTGAAAAAATATTTTAGGTGAAAGACTCATCTTACTGAGGCAAATAGGAATCCTGTTACATTATTTAAAAGGGATAGGGTTTTACCCCGCATGATCATGTAATTAAAGTGTTAGAATGCACACACCCAGGAGGACAGAGTTAATGCTGAACATGGAATTAACATTGGTATTTCATGACTCTTGAATGATTTGCCGTGTAATCGTGACATTCTCCAAACGCTGCCTTCCAACCAGAATCACCTAGGGCTTTGTAAAATGGAATAGCGGTGGGGAGAAAATATTCCCTAATGCAGCTCCATTTGCCTGAGTGTTTCTGAAGCATTTTTATCTCACAGCCCTTAAAATCTGGAGGAAGGTTCTTCATTCCTGGATGTGCAGTTAGATTGGCACCCTGCAAAGCATCCTGACCATAAGGTGGTGCAGGACTGACCACCCCAGGAGCAGAGCACTCTGCAGAACATGAGGCAGAGTCTGGTCGCTGCTTCCACTTCACTTGATGAGAGAAGTGAGTTGTGAGTTATGAGTTATGCCAGCTCTTTGCTTGCTGTAGCTTCCTCAACAAGAGGAAAGAAAAAGGAAAAAAAAAACAAAAACATAAAAATAAAAACCAACCTGCTTATCCAAATCTTGGTCTTCTCAGTCCCTACCTGCCTGCAAAGGATTTGAAACAAGAACAGCAATATCTTTAAGGGGAGAAGAGGGGGAGGAAGGCAACTGCTGCTCACTTCAGAGTGGTGCTACACATAATACATTAACATACAGAAAGAAAATCACTTCTTCACCTTTTTGCTTCCCTGCGTGGGAATGCAGCTTCGGTCATGATTGCACCTCAGGAACCATACAGTAAAAAGCCTCTCCAGTGAGAAGGTTAGGAACCGGGCATATCTTATTGTATAAGACACTCAGCAAGGACTCTGTTTGCAGGAAGATGGGCTTCCTTTTGCAAGTGCAAATTTTTATCTGCTTTTCCTACAAAATGAATTGCTGGTACAAATGTGAGTTCCTGCTGATACAAAAGCAGGCTGGGCACAGATTGTTTCGGAAAAAAAGGTTTGCTTTTCAGAAGATGCCTGCTTATGAATGCTAGGACTCCTGGAAAGGACAGGGAAAAGCAGACTGTGAAGCTAAAAATAACCACATACATGGAAATATCACATACTCCAGTGCTACCACAGCTTCTTTGGCCATGATATAGTAATTGAATGACTATGAGAATAGTTACAGATCAAAACCAGTCTTCAGTCGAGTATTTAAAGACACTTCTTTTCCAGGAGAGAAATTCCAATTTGCAAGCTACACTTCCTTTTTCATCAGTGGGCAAGAATGCCAAATATGCCATTTTCCAGAGGCACAAGAAAAGCTCTAACCTGAGAACAAATTTGCCTAAAAGACAAAACTCACAAAGCCAAGCAGGGGCTGCATGGCATCAGAATGGACACTGCTACATAACCTAAAACTTCACAAAAACTTTCAGGACTGCTGTAATAACAGACGGTATTTCTGATTCTAGCACATCTTTCTCAAGGGCTCAATTGTGCAAAGTACCAGCCCCAGTTCAGAAAAGCACCTAAATACAACCATAGTTGTAATCATAAGAGCAGTTCCCCATTTAACTTGATTATTCAGTTGGCATGATTAAATTCTAAGTGCTTAACTGTGTTAACACAAACATCAAGGTTTTTGTCTCAGTAGGACAAATTAAGTAAGCTGAAATTCACTGCACTCGTATACTTGAAGTGGTAGATTTCAGATTACTTCATCTCCTTCTCTGTAAGCGTGCCACTTTGCCAAAAGCTGTCACTCCTTTGTTTTCTATGCATTTGCTGTAGTTTAATAAGAAACTCCATTTATTGATTCTGATATCACATAGAAAATGGGGTTTTCTTTCAATAAGATGATTACGCATAAACGTTACATAGAAACACAAGAGGGATTTTTGTTTGGGGTTTTTTTTCCCTTTGCAATTGCTGAAGGAAGCGTATTACCCACCAGCACAAGGCAGTGAATGAGGATTCACAGCCGTGCTCTGCACGGTCCACGTGCAGCAGTGGGCGAGCGAAACAAGCCATTTGGGATGCCCCAATGGAAGGGCTTGCTCTGCGCTGGCCTGCTGCCCATCGGAGGGAAGGTAAAGCCGCGAGATTTTGCACGGAGGGACAGCAAGGCCCCCAAGGTGCCAATCTGCCAGCCAGGCAACGTCAAAGCAAAGCAGTAATGCAGACATGCCCTCCTTTTCACTTGTCACACCCCCAGACACCCGATTCTTTCTCTCTTGCCTTCAGTAGTGCTGATCTTTAGGGAGCAAACAACATAACACAGAACTTCTATTGCCTGGGACTAGCTGTTAGCTCTTATAAAAGAACAGTTGTCAATATTTTTCTCTATTCCTATGTAAAATAAAAAATAATCTAATATTAGTAATAAAATCTTTTCTTTGTATCAAAGGTGGTAAACACTTTCATTATCGTGCTCCTTTAAAGAATCATAGCTGAAATGAAAATAGCTCTTAATGAAAATTGCAAGAGGAATCAGGAATGTAATGTGTTGCTGTTTTGAAGTGCTAAACATTTTCCATTTTCAAACTACGAAACTTTGTCCCACCCTGGCTTAAGTCAACCATGCTGACAGAATTACAATTTTCAGGTTGCACCATATAAACACATCAAAAAGCAAGCATCTGCACCCTCCAAAGATTGTTAAAATCCCCTACCTTTCCTACATAGAGTGGGTCTGTACCCATGTATTCTTCCAGCACAAAGAATTGATTCCACACCCAGCTGCGTTTGGTTCTCGTCCTCCCTGATTGAAAGTAGGGCTTTGACCTGGACCTTGAGAGCTCTGCTTGATTCATCCCAGAAAGACACAGGAAAAGAGCTAGTATCTGCAGAAAATGGCAGAACTCCACTTTGCCCAACTTCATCTTTTTTTTTTTTTTTTCCCCGTGAAAGAAAAAACCTTGATGAGAGCGGGCACAATTCCAGTTGTCTCAGTAGCTCTAGCCTCCGGCAGGGTGTCAGCTGGGAGTCCAGAGATAATAATTTGTAGAGTGGTCGATTGGAAGAAGTCACCACTGCTGAATAGCCTTCACCAAAGAAATGGTGTAATAGGTACCTATCCGGGAAAGAGACAAGAACTGTTGTCAGAATTTTATTTTTTTTTTTTTAAAGAATGCAAATTCTTTGCAGCTTCATATAATGCATCAAAAATGTTTATGATTTTTCTCATCATCAACACAGTTGAGTTTACATAATAAGTCTCTGAGAGTTTAGAGCACATTCCTTGGATGGCATTACTACTGCTGATACATCCGTACTTGACAGCTATAAAGTTTTCTTGTGACTGCTCTCTTAATACACCAGTTTCCCCAGTACAAAAGCTGAATTTTTTTCTCTTTAAAATAATCAAAGCAAGTGTAGTTATATACAGTTCTTTGGTTTGATTTTTCCTCCTCTGTCTGCTACAGTCTTCTTTACTTGCCATTACCATGATACAAACCAACTACAGGCAGGAATTTACATTAATGGTAAGGACATATGCTAGCTTAACTCTCTTCCATACAACAGAAAAGTAAAATAAAGGAGTATAAGATGAATCAGAACAATTTGATTGATCTTAGTCACAGTACACCAGATGTTATGTTTTGTTCTGATCTGAATCTGGCCTGCTAAAAAGCCCTCAGAGTCTCCCCACTCATTCTTACTACATTCCTAAAGCAAATGTCAGGCTCGGTAAGAAGCATGTTAGACTAGTTTATATACTTATACACAAATATGTTCAGAAAGATCAGAGGATAATGTGATTTTGTGTTTTCAATGAAACCTTGATTTAACAACGAATGATCTTTCAGCACTAACACATACAATTTTCATCTTTTTGTGTATCTTGCCCTTTTTTATTTCAAAATCTTGATCATTTAATAACTGGTAGAACTCACTAAAAAAATAACCAATTACAAAAAACCCCCAACCCTTCAATATTTAAACAAGTCTTTTTTCTGCCTTTTACAACTGTAAGCATTCTCTGGCCAAGTAAAAATGTATACTTAGTATAATGTTTTTAAAAGTGTAAGTTCTGTCAGACAGTACCAACCATAGCTTTGCCTTTCAGGGGAATCACCTGCATTAACCCCAGGTAAGCAATGCTCTCTCTGAAAGAGGCATCCCTCTTGTCTGAGTGAGCAATGAGGCAGACAAGAAGGATTTAAGAAGTGCCAAGCACAAGGTGAAAATGAGGATGAAATTAAAACAGATAACAAGACATTCATTTGGAGTGAACTGCTGCTACTTAGGAAGCCCTGGAAGAAAGAAGATTTCATCCTTTCTACATTTAATTAATCTAAAAAGGCTAGACATTAAATCACATGCACATTAAATGCTCTAGATAGATTAACATTATATCCCTACCCACTACTATTAAAACTGAGTGAAATGTGATCTCTGCTATCTGTTTTCAGTATGTCAGGCTCTTTTAGCCGCAGAACGCCTAAGCATCATGCTGCCAAAGGTACCTAGAGGGCAGAAACATGAAACAAATAAAAAGCTCTTCTGATTACAGACTGTATTTAAAGCCTTTTTTACAGTAATCCCTTCTGTGGGACTGCCCTGCACCAGAAAGGCTTTGCTTAGAGGCTGGTGGGATAAACCACAAACCCACTGAGCGTGTTTGCTAAGCAGCAGCAATTTGAAAGCTTCCATATGTGAAAATCCAGTGTCTCCCCACAGGCAAAACAAGAATAGGCAATGTCTTACCTAAAGACCCTGATTTCCAAAACGTGATGCTACAGTTATAAAAGGCGTCTCTCCAACATGGACCAAGATTCCTTTCGCGGTGGAATTAACAGGCAGGTGTCATCATCCCTAGCAGAGCATAGCTCAAAATGATGAATCCCAACTAGTCATAGCTCAGTTTTGATCTGGTCCTTTGGGTAAATCGTGACCATATGACATAGTAATTACTGGGAGGGCTGCCATGAGTGGCAAGGAGAGCGGCTGTGCTTCCTCCGTCATAGGTTCACTTCCTACCGCTCAGTTCAAATAAGATAAGTGTTGTTTGTAGTAAAGGCTGTTTATGCACCCTTTGCTTTCCCTCTCTGTGTCTAAGTTACATCAGGTTAAAGACATCTGATATTGATAAACCGTCAGTTTATTTCAAAGAGGCAGCAGATTGTTATTTAACAGAGATAAAAATATGAAATAGATTTTCTTAAGAAATGTCAGTAAAACATTTACAATATGTTAGAGTCTTTCCACTAAGCAGTTTGAAATGTCTTGTTCTTGCTCTGAACAGACATTTCAAACCTAGAATTGCTCTAACCTTTATCTCGAACAGTGTTCTCTTATATCCTCTCTTTTACACCTGCAGGGAAGTATGAAAGCCACCATATGGAGTGCCATGGTCCCCAGCCACACACCACAGCACAGAACTGAAAAACGCACCCAAAATACCAACTGAAAAACAGTCCATATGCTAGACAGCACAATCTGATGAAAAGCAGAGTACTCACACCCCCTGGAAAAAAAATGTTGTCGTTTACTCATTCTCAAATACTTTCACCACACAATCTCCAGAATTCCAATTATTTTTATTCAGCTGTGTGGCAGCACTTTCTGCTCTGAAACACTCTTCCCTCCCTGCCTCCCCTCTTCAGGATAAGTCTTATTCCTCTCAGAGCCCTTTTTTTTAGGTTTTTATTTATAGTTCTTTCAGCGCATTGCCTTTTGAGTGTGATACTTCCCAAGGCAGAAGTAAAAGTGTCTGGTATTTAAAAACCTTTTCTGTTTGGGGAATAATTATTTATTAAATTGCATTTCATTACCTATCTTGCTGATACAGATATACATATTTATATGGATTTTTTTAATTAAAAAAAAATATTATATTTCTGCCCAAGCATAACTATCACTTCAACAGCACCTGTTCTTTGAAGTCCATAAGTATGAAGTCCACAAGTCCACATAGGCAAGCAACACCACAGCATTCATAAAACTGAAAACTAAAAGGTGCCGTTGTTGTTTTTTTTCTCATCAAGGCATAACTTCACTGTTCAGGGTTACACTTGCAGCAGTGGATATGACTAACACTGACAGCAATAGAGGGAATGCAGTGCTCTGCTTCCAGTGCCTTCTCTGTCATCTGCGCTTACAGGCTTGAGTGTGAAGTGAAGGCAAAACTGACCTGCAACCATTTTGTATTTTGTGTTTAAAGATGCTCTTTTATAAAATGGTATCACTTTCTGCACAAACAGGACGCAGCGTACACAGAACTGAGAAATATTTGCACTTGTAATTGATGTCATTACTTACCCTAGGACATCAGTGCACCTTCACATCTTGTTTCTGCATCTCCAGAATGCTACTCCCCTCCCCAAACAGGGGCAAAATGCAATCATGTCTCCTCACTCACGCTTTGCCTACATAAAAAGTAATTTAGGCTTTAAAAATAAAATAAATTTTTCTGCTGGTGTATTTAAAGCACTAGGCTCTACCTTTCACATCTAAGCTTGTACTCCCTATTTACTTTGCATATAGTCCTGACAATCACAAATATGAAAAATGCAAAGTATAAAAACTGGTGTGTAATTCAAAGAGTATGTTGTGTGATCTGGACTGTGCAAGTATTATGTCTTACCAGAGCAGTAACACACTGTCAGTGTGAACAGCCATAAGAATAAAAAAAAATTAAAAATATCCACTAAATATCTAATCTTTCATGTTTGTGTTCTTAAATAGCTGGTTGACATATAAAACATCAGACTGAAGAATATACATTTGAAAAAATAATAACCTCCTTATTCAATATATACCATAAAACTTACATCTTCTCCCATCTGCTGCATAGAAATGGAACTATATTTAAGCCACAGTCTAGTAGCAGAAGTGTTCTGGTGAACACTGCTAATCTGAAAAATGTTACTACTCTACTTTGCCAAAACAATCTGCTAGTGTCAAAAAGACACTATTATGCACTGTCTCTGAGGGGCAATCTTGATTTGTTGAAAACATTCAGATCATGAATAAGATCCTCAGCTTTAAGGAATTGTTCCCCTCACTGCAAGCAATTAAGGGTAATTTACACCCACTGAAAATCTCTCTGAATATTTTGCTTCACTCCATAATTTCTAAAACAACGCATCAAGACTAGTCCTTGCTGTTTGTATGCAGCAGTCAGCACCCAGTAGGTATGGACAAAAACGTGTCTTCAGTCTCCCAGATATCCTCACGGAAGCCCTCCTTCCCCACCCCTGAGATTTCCCCAGCCTTGGAGGGCTTTTGCTGAAGGCTTTTGAGATCATCTTCGTAGCACCTAACCTTTGCAGCCAAAGCGCAAATTCCTGCAGACTTCCAGTCACACATTGCTGCCAGTGTCACAGTGCCAGCTTAATCTATGAACCATATCATTTCCCCGTCAATCCCTTCAACCCAACGGGGAATTTTGTCCTTCACCGTATGTTGTCCTAAAGTCTTTCCAACTTGCAAAATTCTTCGGGAAGAAGTGGAAATCCAAAAGCTTTTCCATTACTAAACTCCCCCAGTCTGGATTACATTTCTCTATTTTGAAATCTCGCTGTCAGCTCAGGGCATCCACTGAAGAGTTTTCCACTCCGATTGCCTTCCCTCTCCCCCCCCTCCCACTATTCTCCTCTCATCGGAACACTTAAATTTTTGATACCATTGCAAAATTTACTGCATAAATCTGGACCTCACTGTCTCTGGAAGTGCAGCCCAGACAACACCTGCTAGTAAATCTTGCTTTAGCTTGGTCAATAGTGCACAGTTATCCCATGTTTAGGGGTTTTTTTCCTCTACTTTAGTCATTCAATAAAATAAGACCCTGTGTGTTGAGATAATTCTGAGGGTGACTTTTGCCACTGGATCTTGAACCACGACCCCTTAAACACAGTGGAATCAACAGGTGAGCCCCCTGACAGCTGAACTACCCTCACTGAAATATTTACGTTTTGACATTCCATTTTACAATGCCCATTGGAAAGGGTGCCACTTTCTGTGGCAGAGAAAATTCCCCTTTGTTATGAGCCTGCAGCTCCTGTATGTCACACGTCCTAAATATCACAGGAAACTCCTTCACAGGCTCAGAGACTCTGTGATCCTTGAGACAAAGGGTTTAGAGAAGATACGTCTAATTAGGGTGTAGATTGCTACATCTGGGTATCACTTTTTCCAGGGAAAGGAAGGAAAAAAAAAAAAGAAGGGTGCCTTGGAGCAAGTGAGGTGAGGACCTTTCCATGAAATGAAGCTCTGCAAGTCAAGGCAGTATGATGAAACCTATTAAGTCCCTGTGCCAGAAGACATTACAACTACAGACCACAACCTCCTGCCGCTAACTAGCCTAAATATTCACATGGGAGATCTGTAAATGTAGTGCACATCCTGCAGTCTGCATCTGGTTATCAAGAAAAAAAACTATCACTGCTCCAAACATATGGTGCTGCTACACTAAACTGGCTCCAATACCCTCTGACTCAGGTGAAAGGACCTGATGAGACAACAGAAAAACACTAGGCACACTTCAATAAATGATAGGGCTTCAAAAAATGTGTAAAGGAAACCAGGCAGCAGCTTTTGCTCTTTCGTACTCTTCTGCAGTTGCTCATGAGATTGTATGTGGCTAGAGTGCTAACTTGTTTGGGTTGTTGACAGTTTCCCCCCTCCCCCAAGAAAAGTGAACAAAAGAAGGATTTCTTTTTTTTTTTAATATCATTTTCTCCATGTGAAAGTGCTTTGTGGGTTTTTCACCTTGCTATGGTACATTTTATAGATCTAAGTTGCTGGAAAGGATTATGCTAATTTGATCAGTTATTGAAAGGAAACGTTAGCAGTATTTGTATATCTGTGACCAATCAAGTCAAATATTTAAATTTCCACAAGCTCAATTTCTGCAGCCTCATTTAAGCTGAGGAACCTCACATTAATACCTAGGGCTGACTTTCTTGCAGAGCCACTGAATTCCCAGAGGAGGCACTCCTGCATTACTGCTCAGAGTTAAGCCTGGTTTGACAGGAAGAACCGAAGTAACCATCATCTCTTTTATGCACCCTTCCTCAGCTAGAATGTAATGATTTTTATTACCACGAAAAAACAATACCCAGTAGTAGCATGAAAGCGTACATGAGAAAAAATGTACACGATAAACTAAAGGAAACCGAATGGCTCAAGAAAGGCCTTCATCGAAGAACCGCTGAACACAGCAGATATTGAAGCCAATAGCCAAAAACATACACAGAAACTTACTGGCCAGCCTGTCACCACAACTGACTCCCAAGCAGTATATTCATCTGCAAACCATTTGAAGTTTAAAATATTTTCTATTTTCATTGCACGTTGGAGTCAATTTGTGAGCCGAATACCTTTGAGAAAAAGCTTAGTCAGGTTTATAGCAAAGTAGGACTATAACTTAGAGTAGAACAACCTCAGGTTTTGCATTAATAATGATTTTCTTAAGTCAAGTCTCTGACTGCTGAAGAAACATAGGAAAATATGGACACAACATGCACATGCACACAGCTATAGATGAAAAGGATAGGCGAAAATCTACATGGATGCTATATCCATTCTTGTCATCAGATAATTCATGGATAATCTGCAGTTATACAAATACTTTACAATTACCCTTTTATATGGAAAGATAAGAATGCTTCGCTATTAAATCAATAGCAAATAATCAAGAGTGCTTTGCTATTAAATCAATAAAAGTAGACTTAAGAGAGTTGCAAGGCTGTCATCTGACTCTTAACACAATTCTAATGACCTACATCAGCCTCTAATTACAGTACAGTCTCCCATTATAAGGGTGAAATGCCCTCTGATTAAAACTGCAATCTTTAATGGCTTTTTGCAAGAAAATAGTCTACATTACTGATGTTTGGGTTTTTATTCACATTAACTGCCACACACTTCTAACATGCAATGGTAGCTCAGATTATTACCTTCGATATTTCCCTAATATTCCAGGTAGGTTTTAATCTATATTAAGTACTCAAACCCAAGATATTTCACATACTTAACATTAATATTTGTCAGAGTCAGCTTTTAGCTCCTTTGCTCCTCTCCCCTCGCTATGGATTTCATTGCAATTGTTTCTTAAATCTTACTTAGCCCTCTTTCATGACCCTAAAAAAGAAGTGTGTCTAGATTAGATCCCCGGGTAGCTGCAGGCTGGAGAGATAGAAAAGTCTGTACAAGGACTTTAAACAGGATGTCACACTTGGTCCCTAGGTAGTTCTTTTGGATTTGTTTAGTGGGTTTTTTGTTCTTTTTCCCCCCCAGAGGTGGTAACACACCCGTTGCACTGAACTAGCTCTAATGAGGCACGGTTGTACTATTTCTAAACATCCTCAATTCACTGTTGCATCTTTAAAACTGTTATGATATTGCTAAGAGCAGATGAGCATCATTTCCCAACTGATCTTTATCTGTTGACCTGTTGTACCTTCAGAAGCTATATTCTAAGCAAACTTAATTTACTTACGCAACTTTCATGCTATTGCCCAACTGAATAGCTCTTCCCCTGAGATTCTGTAGACCTACCTTTTTCAGAAACTGAAATAAGTATCTAGCTTTCGCCAGTAACAATTCCGTGCAAACTTCAAATAAGGTAACAGAGGAACAATTAGTAAATGTAATAAGGGTAGAAAAGTCACACATCACTGCCAAGGAGAGACTGCTTCAGAAACTGGCATTGTTAAGAGTTTGCCTCCTTTATGTATTTACTTATTTGTGCTGGAAAAGCACTTTATTTCCTGCAAAGCTGTGCAATCACCTATGTTTTAGCTGAAAAATGGCAAGGCAGCATGTCTTGTTAGAGAGACTATAAAGTATATGCTGCCCTTTCAAGTCTCTGCTTTGACTTGAGAAGTTATCTATCAGAACCCAAGATTTTATCCTTGCGATGGGAAAAGATTAAAGTATCAACATTTCGGTTCCCAAAATCAGAGTGCCTCGCTAGCCTCCACCTCCCATCCCTCCCTAAATCCCCCAATTTGCAGGGGGAAGGCATCGTCTGCAGAATCCCGGCTCACCTGAACTACCTCACCTTTTGAAAGCACGAGTATAAAGGCTAAATCTTATCTCAAAAAGGGATATTTTTTCCTCCATTTAGCAACCAGAAGTCGGAGGATCCAGATCACAACCCGCTTGCTACCGGTGCCCACAACCTATTACCGGAGAGCAGGACGTGCCCGTGCGTGGCTGTGTGGATAGCTGGGGGGACGGGGCGGGGGGGGAAGGGTCGGTATCAAACAGCCAAAGACTGCAGAGCCAGCCTTACCAGCTGAATACTAATCAAAGAAATGCGCTCCCATCATTTCAACATTTGCAAACTCTGGAACATCCTCGACACAAAAGGGGGAAAGCTCTGGGAAAGAACTCGGGAAATTTCCTGGCCTCGCTAACCTTTTGCTCTGCAGCATCGGTGCCGGACTCTGGGATCGAGCAAGCCAGCCGCTTCGGTTTGGCAGAAAGGACCGGGGGCAGGCAAGACTTAGTGCCGCCCGTATTTTGCAGAAGTCTGTGGTCCTCCCTTCCTCCACCGCCCCCCCCCACCCCCCTCGTCCGCGAGACTTCTCCAAAGAGTCAGAGAGCTGCTATTGTTCTCTCATTTCTCGGAAGGTGAACACACGCCCGCCTGTAGCGCGGGGGCTCTCCCTTCCCACGCCGTCCCCGCCGCCGCTGCTCCCGCCGCTGCCCGGGCCGCCCCGCCGGCCCCTTCCCCGCCGCCCCCGGGCAGGGACACAACCAAACTTCCCTGCTCGCCCCGCAGAGCCGCGGCCCCGCTGCCGAGCGGGGCGGGTTAAGGGCGAGGGACGGGGCGGGGAGGGGGGGGAACACGGACGGCACACAGCCCCCCTTGCCTGCAACTACTCCGCTCTCCTTCTGCCTGCGCGGAGGGGAAGGGGGGAGAGGAAAGCGAGGAAGGGCACAGGTGCAGCCAGCACTTACCTGCTCCCCCTCTCCCTCGGCTGCCCGGCGCAGCGAGTCTTTTAATCCCAAGGGCCGCCGGCGCCTCCGCGGCGAAGCGCTGGCGGGATGCTCCCAGGCGGGGGCCGGGCTGCGGGCGGCGGGGGGGCCCGCCTGGCATGGGGGCTGCGCGCCCGCCCGCACCCGCGGAGGTCGGAACGCCGCCGCTCCGCTCCTCCTCCTCCTCCTCCTCCTCCTCTTCCTCCTCCTCCTTCTCCTTCTCCTTCTCCTCCTCCGCGGCACGGCGCGGAACGGCAAGCCGCTGGGCACACGGTGGGAGAAGTGGGTGCCGGTGCCAAGCCCGGCTCCGACTGGGTGCGGATCGTGGCTGCGGGAGGAGGAGGAGGAAGAGGAGGGAGGGAGGGAAGGAAGGGGGAGGGAGGGAAGAAGGCAGAGGAGGTGGGGATGCTGCTCTGGGCAGGGGATCTCAGCGCTCGGCGGCCGGCTCCGTCCGAGGGCGTGCGGAGGAGGCAGCGGGACTCTTTGTACCTCCCGAAGACCCGGCGGTGGCTCTTGAAAAGGGATCCGGGGAGCAAAGCAGCCTGCCCGGCCCCGCTCCCCACGCCTCTCCTCTCCTCCTCCTCCTCTTTGACAGGATATACAGATGGAGTCCTTTGGATAAAAATCAGGAGCCGGGCTAGGGGGTGGGGCGGGAGCCAATCTATCTCCCGATTTGCATTTGAAACGCGGAGCTGAAGGGGAGAGTTTAAGAATTTTTTTTTTACCGCCGCCCCCCCCCCCAACTTGTCCTAGAAGCCGCGATCAATTGAGCTCCCGAGGCGTGAAGGCAAAGTCGCAAAACTAATCCGAACTTGCGGGGTCCCTGCTTGACAGTTTTGCCCTTTCAGTCTCCCCAGCCCTCCCTGCTTCCCCCTGCCAAACCCACATCCCCTCTCCTCCTCCTCCTCCTCCTGCCCCGGCCCGTTCGCAGCTGGCCGGCTCTGGGGCCGCTGGGGGCCGCGGGGCAGCGAGCGGGCCGGGCCGGGGTCCCCTCTCCGGGTCCCGGGGCAGAACACGGACTGCTCAAGGCACCTAAAACCCCGCACCCCTGCTGCCCTCTGCCTCCCTACTGCTGCTGTCCCTCTTCCCCGGCCCCTGTTTAAACCGGGGGGGGGGGGGGGGGGGGTGAGAAAAAAAAAAAAA
>NW_010973325.1:2903614-2904945 GCF_000737465.1 Haliaeetus leucocephalus
AAAAAAAAAAAAAAGGACTAAAGAAA
Organism: Haliaeetus leucocephalus; assembly: GCF_000737465.1. Classification (NCBI taxonomy): domain Eukaryota; kingdom Metazoa; phylum Chordata; class Aves; order Accipitriformes; family Accipitridae; genus Haliaeetus; species Haliaeetus leucocephalus. The sequence goes on from NW_010973325.1 coordinate 2,903,641, forward strand.
GCAGGTGCTTTCATAGAAGAAACGGTGGAGAGAGACGTGCTGGAGCTCTGCGCACTGGCAGGAGGAGAAGGCGCAGAGTCACGCTGGGGCTGGTGCCTGGCAGCATCCCCGCACAGCCCCGCAAGCCCAGAGCTGCCCGGGGAAGCCGCTCTGGGAAATGAATACCTGCTTTGTTTGGACGCGGTCCGGCTGGGAAAGCGGCAGGGCAAACTTTCTGCCTCGTTTTAGCGCCGCTTGAAGCCTTTTGGGTCTGCAGAAGGGAAGAGATCTACAACTGAAACGCGATCACCCGGGAGTCAGGACGCCTCCTGCAAAAAAAAAAAAAAAAAAAAGGCAGAGGTTCCAAATGTTGGCGGAGCTGCTGAACTGACATTTTCCACGGACACAAATATTTTTAACACGTACTGTTTTTAGAACAATGGATCGTACCAAGGGCAACTGTAAGAAATGAGCCTTGGCCAAAGTCTTTTGATTTATAGCTTCACCAGAAAAACATTCTTAACATACTGTGAACAAACTAATAATGTGCTTTTATAATTAATTTTCATTCCTATTATACATTATACTGTGAAGTGTGGTGTCAACAAGAATAAAGTAATGTGAGGATAAAGTCACTTCTTAAAAAAAAACAACAACAAAACAATTGGTTTAGATCACAAAGGATTTTTTAAAAATCATTTTAATTTCTGATTTTTTGCAGCCTTTGGATACACAAATGCAAACATGCATGAGTATTTTTAATAAATGTAATATGTAACTGCCATGTGTTCCTTATATTTTAGCTTCATTTTCAGACACATGATTTCCAATGTCACCCTTCTAATCCAAGAGAGGCAATTCAGCATCATGGCATTTGTGAACTGAAGAAGTTGTCTGAAGAGAGCAACCAGAAGCAATCTTCATTCTCCAAGTTATGGAGCGTCTGAGTACATGGTTACAACTTAATAAGATGTATTCAGGCAAGAAAATCCTGGAACATGATTGCACACAGTTGCTTAAGATTGTAATTAAGGATTCTTCTTTCCTTTGTCCTCCTTCCCTCAATCCCTAATTCATCTTTCACAAGTTAATCAAAATAAGAGTCTTTGCACTGATCCTTAGAGGGCAAGGTTCAAGGACAGATTATCGTTTTTCATCACTAAATATCACAAACACCTCTGCTTTATCTTCTTTCAAACTCATTCTGAGAGGTAACCAGTATTGGAAACTTTATCTTTTCCTACTTAATTCAGTAGCTACGACTTCAATGGTGAAGATAGAACAGTTTCAAAAGAGACACCCTCCTCCCCCCCCCCCCCCACAAAA
>NW_010973325.1:2904955-2932596 GCF_000737465.1 Haliaeetus leucocephalus
CACCGTTTCAGTGGGAAAAAAAAAAATCTTTAAAAAAAACCCCCCCCCCCCCCCCCCCCCCCAAAAAAAATCATTATTTGGGAATAGGATGATACAAAAAAAGAATGTACAAGGGGTCACATGCTTCATAAACTTTACCTAACATCTTCAAACTTTTTCTTTGCTCTTCAGGTTCAAAACAGGGACTAAATAGATTTACAATCACTTAAAATTCTTTATAAAGGAAGGATTCTTTCTCATTAATTTTCATTCAGATCCAGATATTACTAATGGAGAATTGGAATAGCCAATTATCTCCCAATTAAAAAGCTTTCATGTGTAGACCTTCACAGAGTATTTCATGATGTCCCTACTAGCTTAACAGACTTCTCTCAAGGATGTGCTTTATGTTCCAAAAAATCTATATTCTCTCAAGCAAAACCTTTCATTAAACTGTATGTCTGAGAAAACATTTGAACTTATTTTTACTATGTTGAAAATAGTATAGATATTTTTGTCTGATTATTTTTCTAAATGCTTATGCTGTCATATCAAAATAAAATGCATTAAACCCTTTGACTTTCATGGGAGCAAAACAGCCCAGTGACTCCAAGCAAAAAGTGTGACTAAGCAGACCAATTTAATTTCATTGCACAGGCAGAATAAAATATAAAGAAGCAATTATTCTTAGTCACTTTTGGCAATCTATCATCTTTAGTAATGTAAGCAAATGTATATTTTTTTAATACAATTTGTTCTTGACTGTCTTGAGTGTGGGGTTTTGCCAATGAGTCGGTCCATTCCAATACTTTGACTGGATCATTTTGGCTGTAACCCGTACTTACAGTGCTGTTGTATTTCTTTCTAATAGGTTCTGTAGTACATTTAGTCATCTTGAGCGGTACGGGTATACCGTTTCCAGAGGAAAGTGTACGGTCTGTAAAAACAAACACTGGGCCATGCTAGACTGTCTCTTACATAGGCCCTGTAAAGACTGACTGCAGGCATCAAAGGGTGCATTGCTGCTGGCACCTTTCCCATCTTTTGACTTCTGAAGGTGTCAAGGATGCCTCTTCACAGTACAAGTTGTGTTGCTGTTCTGTATAGCGGATCCATAGGCAGATTTAGGACCACAAACCCTGCTCTGTGACACGCTCTCAAATGTTTCTTAGACAGTGAGAGCTTTGGTGGCCACTGCTGAGGGAGGATTTGGACCTGAGGCAGAAAATGGATAAGTTTTATAGTTCTCTTCAGTCTCCTGAGCCACTGACAGTCTTGTGACATTAACATTTCTACCTGTACACTTCTAATATACATTCCAAAAAAAAGCAACGGCTGGTAACTGCTACCTGGGTGCTGGTAATTCATTGACTGTGTGGGCAGAAATAACTTCCATTATGTGCTCAGCAACAGCTTGCAGAGTTCCTTCAATATAAGAATGTATTATGCTCAGAGGCAAAATCCTAACTTTTCCTAAAAATTTATATGGATATTTGACTTTCATGAGGCAAGTAGGAGAGCTTGCAGTTTAAGATCTTTTTTAAAGGAAAACACTTCTTACCACCATTAGCACATGGTTGCCCTGTACAAGTACAAATATCTCTATAAATGACTCTTAGGTAAGTACTCCTGCTGTCCAGAGATGATATATACAGGTGGCTATAATTCTGATGTGAATTTCTCACCTTCTGTATCACATGGGAAGCCACTGTCCATTGTTGTGGTTACGCCAGCTCTGATTCAAATCTAGAACCGAGCGTTGCTTGTCTTCAGTCTTCTTTTGTTCTCATCTCTACAAATAGCAGAAGGAAAAACAAAAGGCCTACTGAAATTGAAGACACTCACTGCCTTTAACAAGATACTCAACACAGGAATGTCTCTGACTTCCTGTGTCCTCCCAGTTATGGCTTAATATGCTATTTAAACTGATTTTTGGAGGCAATTGCATCGTTGCCTATATTCCAGGAGTTTTTCCCACCCCCTGTGGAGCCACAGTAATTGTGGGGACCTACCTAATAGCCTCCAAAGATTCAGCAACCTGTTCTTTAGAAGATATTTTGCAGAATATCCTCTAACGATATGGAAGCCAAAAAGACATAACAATATGAACTAAACTGTAGCAAATAAAAATAGTGGTGATTCATCTAGTGAGTTTATGGGGTCTCTTTATGTATCCACAACCACCCATTCCACTTAGGAAGTGTTACCTTATCAATTCAACATTACCATCATGGCTCCACCTGTTCCTCTCTTCTTGAGTTCCTCATCTTCTCTTGAGTTTCCACAATCTTTTGATGACCTATTTGGCCTACATGTACTGGCAAATCTGGGTAACTGATATATGTGAAAAAGTGGTGTTCTTCTTCAGAAGTAAATCTAGTTATTCTAAGGCAATGTAACTGTAAAAGTAATAAGAAATTACTGATGCCCAAGGTAAGAACTGTGAATGCAGATAAAAATGGAATTTATGTTGTCAGGAAAAACAGACAAAGGCAACGGAGGCAGTTGTAGGAAAGGAACCTGTAAAGTTAAGAAACTGTAGATAGAAAACAGGCTTGTTTAATCATAAGGAGGCTCCAAAATTAAAAGAAAAAGATTCTGCCATTGAGGGTAATTTATTAGTCACACAGCAGTAAGAACAGCACAAGGAGAAATCAAATGAAAAACAACTGCATGGAAAGAATTTTGAAAACCTCACAAGAAGAGGGTGGCAAATGGCAGGTAGGCTGTCAGAAGAGTGAAAAGAGAAATGGAGAATTTCATTATGGCCACACAGGAATGGGCTATTTGTACAAGCAAGGATAGATAGCTTAAAAAAACCCTAAGACGAGAATGTAGGCTGTGTGGCCAGGCTCCAGATGCTATTCATCATATTATAAGTGGATGTACCAAGCTGGCCAGCACTGAGATAGAACACGGCAAGACAAAGCTGGCAGTGTTGTACACCGAGTGCTCTGGAAGAAGCATGGCTTACCAACAGGGGAAGGGGAAAAAAAAGAAAGAAGAAGAAAAAAATCAGCAGCAACCAAAGAAATGTGCTGAGAATAAAAGCATTAAAAATATTTTTCAAACATTAATTTTATTTTTTTCTTTTTTTTTTTTTCTTTTTTTTTAAGAGCTAGGAATAAGAGCTAGGAAATGAGGTATGGTAAGACAAAAGGGAGGAAGAATGCTTAAAAAAACCTTTTTTTCTGTTTCATTCAAGGACATTATTCAAACAAAAGTGCTAGGAAAGGCACAGTCAGGGAAGGAGCAGAAGAAAATCCAGTTTCTGAGAAGTGCAAACAAAGTGCCAACTACTTGCATATCCTTGGACCTGCACTAGCATTGCAATGGTAAGTTAAACAGTAGCTCTGTAACAGACCTTACCTAGCTACATTTATGAGCATCTCTTGACCACAGTAGTTCAAATTGTAAGTAAATAAATCCACAGACACTTGTATCTCGGATTAATGCTTCATGCCGTAAGATCCTGCTAGTGGAGAAGAAGCATCACCATTTTTATAATCAGCACTCCTCTCTTTTCTGATGTACGCAGAAAAAAATTAGGTTAGATAAGTTTCTGCTGGATATTAAGCTCAATTCTGCATGGCATTCACACTGTGGCACAACTAAGGTCAATTTTTCAAAGGAATTGCAATCTAGACTGAAAACATTTGTCTGATTCTATGAAAAGTTATACATAGGAAGTCCAATTGACTTCAGGGAGTTTTGCACGCTTGAGGGGACTGCTACTGTGTAGCAGTCATCTGAAAATCTGCAGCTAAGTTACTTGTGAAAAATGCCAATATGTACACAAATAAACCAGTAACTGCCCATACACAGCAGGATGTGTCACTTCAGGTCAGATTCTATACTCTGCACCAACTATACAAAATTAATGTGAATAACTCCTCCACTGACCTCTAAACCCAAACCAGATTTCAGAGTTCCAGTGTAGTTTGTCAATACAAGCTTGAATACTTGCATGAACAAAATCAGAGATTACAGCTGCAATTTTAGAAGACTTTTCTGAATAACTGGCCCAGACTAGGTGTACTCCTTCATCATGACTGGTATTCAAGATGCTCATAACCTTCCCTATGTGAACACATTAGCTAAGTAAGCAATTTTTTTTACTTGTATGTTTTTCCCCTGACCACAACAATAATTGGACAAGCACCCTTTCTCTTCCAAAAAAACCCCAAACCCTCAAAACAAGCCAAAAAAAACCCCAAAACAAACAAAAACCAATCCAACCCCCAAACACTAAACATTTGCAAAATGTACATTCTGAGCATTATAAGCACAACAAACACTACAAGCAGGGAGCATGCTGGTGACCCTTCTTTCTCACCTTCAGGCAATCAAACTTTTCATGTCTGAATGTTAACCTAAATGTTAAACTCCTATACCTGAATATTTATGGAGAGAGAATTCTAAAACAGCATGTAAGCAGTTGTATAGGAAGCAGATGGAAATGTCTTCAAAGTTAGCTAGACAAAAAATGTCACTATCTTCATCATCTTGAACTGCCCACTCTCACAATTACTTGGTGTGAGTGCCGAAGGAGACATAATTTGATATGTCAATTTTCTACCCAGCTAATGTATCCATCAATTTTTTTATTCCTTAGGAATGACAACTCAGACATTACTTTTATACTTAAAATGTTAAAAACATTATAAATCCCTTAATCCTATCCAGCTTCTATCTGTTCTTGGGCTAGATTCTGCATTCATTAAAATCAGTGGAAAAACATCTTTTGATTCAATGAGAGAAGCATAAGTTTTATGGGAGATCTAAGTCATTGCCATTTAGAAAACTAGCTCACAGTATGGGGCACAGCACTTTGTCCCACTCCTACAGATGGTGGGGGAAATCTTTGCCCATTGCTATGAAGATGCACATCCCAAGGCATTACACCGACAGTTGTGCTGAAAGAATAAAAACAGAGGCTGATTAGGTCCTATTTCCTCCTACTTCTACCCGTGCCTGTATGTATAAGGGAGGAAAAAAAAAGGGCTGAGGGCAGGTGAAAGAAAATAGCAGTTCTCTGGAACCTGCTTCCTCCCACATTTAGCAGGTTAATGGTTTAGTGCCCTAGAACCAGAAGTAAGAGCCATTCAATCCCCTTCACTCTTTTAGTGTATTTCCTCCAGTCTGGCCTTTGGAGACATCAGGCACTGGTCACTAGGATGCTGCGTCTAATCATTCAACAACACTGACCTTAGTGTTACTAGTCCTACATGCCTTGGTTTTTCGACAGAAGTACTGCTTTTGTTTTTCTTTGAGTCACTGAAGTCTGTCATACATATTTCTGTTGCGAACTTTCTGAGACAAGGATTTTTTATGTCAATCATGGGACACAGGCAGAGCACAAGCACCCCAATCTCAGTGTGAAATACCACCATACAGATAATTATTAATAATTTACTACACACATGCATACAATACACACATAAGTCAGCTATGTTAAGTCATCTCATGTCATGGAGCTTGTGTTCATCCGTATATTTTCATGTTGCTTTGAACTTAAAGACCATGGCCTGATCAACCAAAATTCAGTAAAACTAAAGGATTTCTTCTGAGGATTCTAGCACTATCTTCTGTGTCTAAAAAATTGTACTTATTTAAAGTTTTATTGCTAATCTATGTAATTGGATAACTCTACTAGACTTCTTTTGAGTAGCTTTTATTTAATCTACTGTGATTTTCTTCCAAGTAGTGGCAGGCTAATAAGAATGGCTTCACGTATGGGATGCAACATACATCCTCAGTCTCAAGGCCAACAAAATAGGTGCCTTTTGAGCAGCAGATGCCTGCAGGAGGATAATATACCCACCGGTTACTCAGCTGCTTCATCTGTCATTTTTATGAAGGCATGTCATGGTTGGACAGAGCAAAATTGCCTGTGAAAAGCTATGTGAAGAAAAAAGGGAGAGAGAAACAGGTAACTGCTTCTTCCTAAGTGCTGGATGAAATTAATGTTTATGGTGGGGGGGAGAGCACACAGGAAAACAAACATAACAAATAACTTTACAAAATACATCTTCATACAATATCAGTCATCGCAATAGCGCTAAAATGCTGCAGTTGCTCCACTGCTATTACTAGTTGTTTTAAAAGATAAATTAATGTGGAAATTAGAAAGTAACAGATGTGAAACAATCTTAAGCATAAATTCCTTCACACTTCTTATTAAGTGTGGTTAAGATTTCGGTTGTCAAACACCCTTTGGTTCAGGGAATAAAAGCAAACAAGGGAAAATTTAACTGTTCTTCAGTGTTGTAAGCCCACTGAGCTCGGTAATTTGCTGAAGGTTTGTTTTCTGACACTTTCACCAGAAAAGGGAGAGAGAGGGGGGAAAAAGTGTTTCTCCAAAAGCATTCTGACCCATAAAAAGACCCAACTGTGTGTGTTGGGAAACATGTCCAAACGCTTCTCTATTTAAGGCTTTTTTCTCTTTCAATAAAATGTCAGTACCTCTTTGAATAGATATTGTCCTTGGCCAAGACCCCAGTGAAAGGCAACAGATGTTGCTAAGATTGTACCCAGGCTATCCTCTATCCTGTTTCATTTCTGAAAGGGAAAAAGAGAGAAAGAGAGAGAAGAGAACTTGCTTTAAATCACTGGACCATTTTGTACTTCAGCAAATCTGTTTGCACATGCTCGACTGGCCTCACAGAAAAGGCTGAGCCTTTTGCATTCAGCCTGAGGTCAGTCCTAATGCTCTGTTCAGTGGTCCACACTCCTTTCACATGGAGCAGCTGCCTCTGATTGCTAGAACAAATTGAGGTGATTCAGGCCACCAGCAGGACCCCGGTACAAGTGCTTTTCACCAGAAAGGGAGGGAAAGCCTTAGAACAGGACCAACTGGGGCTGCCCACAATAAACCGTAGGATTAGATTTGATACACTCAATATTAAGACATGCTTTTGCTGAAAAGTAGGACATAGTGACATAAACTACAAGACAGTTGGACTGAAAGAAGAGGGGAGAAAATGGTGTTCAAACATTTATTAAGTTACACCTAATTATTTAATTGGGGAACAATTAAAATAGTAACACTGACAGTTCAGGCTTGGGAACATCTTGCTGTTTAACCCTTGGCAGAGTATTCTTGATATAAGTGTGATTCAAGATCAGTTGTGTCTGAGTGTGTGCCCAATATTGTTTGAAACATTGTCTGCAAGTTCTCTAAACTATTTCTGAAACCAATTTACGGAAAGGAATAATCACCATCACCATTTCCTACTATATTAACAACCTGTTTCAGTGACTGGAAGCTGCTACATAGCTGTTATCCAAGTGAAAAAAAAAAGAAATTAAAAGAAAAAAAAAAGAAAGAAAGAAAAAAAGAAGATTTGGTATTTACCTCTTTTTAAATTCTTTCTAATCTATGAAATGAGATAAGAGCACACAGCAGGCATTAGCAGGGAAAGATGAAGGCATAACCCTCCCCCTTTCCCTGGTGCAGCCAAGCTCCTGCAATTACTTGGTTCAGTCCCAGATATCAGATCACAGTATTTTCTGCTGTGTGAAGGATCAGACCAACAGCTCTCTGAGGCTGAGGCCAAACAAAACAATACAGTACTGCATTAAGCCACGATACCGAGCACTTACCACTTCAAAAGGAAGCACTCTTTGATGCCTCTGAAAGGAAAGCAAAATCTCTGTGGATATATAGGTAATTTCACCAGACTGGTCAAAGAATGGATGTTTATGTTAATTCATAGAACCATGGATTTAAGATCAGGGGAAATGAGGAATTACAGCATTTATTCTGGCTCTGCATTTCAATGGAATGGCTTGGTATAACACGTGGCCTTTGAAGTACAGTTAATCATGAGGTAGCTTTGTAAGCTGGAGAAGAAAGGAAAAAGCTCTTCGTATTTACTCCATTAACAGGTATAGAAACAGAAGCTAAGGGAAAAGATATATAAAAATCTGCCTGTTGATTCAGAAGCATTGAGATGGAGAAAAGAAAGTGTCCAAATGGCTATGCTAGACCCTCTGATACATGACTTCACCAAAAAAAAAAAAAAAAGTTTTAATTCCTTGAATTACAGACAGAAAACTGAGGTAAATCTTGATCTTCCTTTATTAATATTTCATCCTATTACTTGCTGCTGTTTTCACACAGAAAATAGAAAAAAGAATGCTGTATGTTCAAAGAAAAATTTTTTAAAAAAAGAGCAGGAAGAGCTTGTATCTTCAACAGAGAATTCACTTCTTTTTCTCCTTAAAACAATAACTAGAAAAATATGTGTCATGAAATTTCCTTCACATTGCTTCTTAAAGCTTCTTTTTCTTCAAGGCACTCGATATACTAATTGTATGAGTTTTGAAGAGCTGCATCTGAAAACTCACTCCCGTTTGTAAGACATGTGGTTTTCAGCTAGGCAAGGGGTGGAATTGTGTGTTTCAGTGTCACTGGCAACAAAGCCAGCTGAGACATTCCTCTTCTCCTTCCTTCCTACCCCCTGGCTGCCATTCACCGTCCCCGTCAGCTGGGGTGACATCATGTGTGTGAGGCCACCTTGTGAAATAGATCAGTTCAATGGTTCAAGTTAAATCAAGCAATAAAAATGAGAAGTTTCAAATTTGTTTTATTTAACATAGATCGCTTCCCTGATCAGCTTTACAGCACAAGTCCCTATGTAACCATGCAGAACAAAAAATAGGGATGAGACAGCAGAAGCAAGCAAATTAAACTTACACTAAGATTCTGTCAGAAAATTCATACATACTTCTTTGGGTAGCTCAATATAAAAGGTATTTGGGCACATCTGCTGGTATATTATCTATTTTTTATCTCACTCTGCTAGTGGGGTATGTTTTCTTCTTGCTGGTCTTCTCCCAAGCGTCTCCCAAGTCATAGCTTCCCAAAGTAGAGATATTGAATGAGAAAGGGGAAGGAATTGAACCTTAGCAAGTTCCTCAATGGCAAGTTCTGGAGATGGAAATAGGGCCTTCTGGGATTAGTCTGACAAGAAAGATCAGAGTCACTTCAGCATGTTTCTGCCTACACTTGCCAGATTTGTACAGCATGAAAGCCGGAATGTATGACTGACAGTGTCAAACACTGCTGAGGAGAACAGTAGAAAGGGTATGGGCATTTGCCAGTTGTCAGTCTGAGGTGATACGCACTTTAATAAGCTAGGCACCAGGGAACAGAAATGGACTGAATTAATGCTCTGAAGGAAGCAAGTTCTCATTTGGGCTTCTACACAGTTTCTTCTTGTGCATAAAAAAAATAAAATAATACTGAGTGTGCAAAAGCTTGTGCCTGCCCTTTCTGGGTGGCAAATCCTATTTAAAAAACTAATATCAGTTCCCATATATTCATTTTGAGGGTACAAGTCTTAATATTTAGGTGTGCACAAATTATTTGGTGATATCTAAAAAAAAGTCATCTATATATATAGGCCTCAGCAGAATGTAGCCTAAAACCCAAATACTCAAGCCCTTAAAATTTAAGCAGATAGGCTACTAAAGAAAAGAAATGTTAAAAACCTCACCATTAGAATTCATGGATGGTTATTGCTATGCCATGTTTTAGTAAAGGTACTGTCCATAGCACATTAATTGTACTCCAGGCACTTTCAGTACTGATAGGAACAGACAAGAACTGTACGGAGTGAAGTCTGATCTCCTGTATGTGTATGGCTCCTAATTGGAATCACTGACCAAAGGTCCATAAGAATCTCTGATGTATACAACATGAAAAGGAAAAAAACTACAAAGCTTATTGTTATAGAGATTTTTACATTTTAAAGGGTTAGTGCTACTTGGGATAGTTAACAAAATACATAATAGAAGCAGGTTATATAACTGGTTTAGAATTTCAAGAGCCTTTTGAAAATTTCTTCTTTTGAGGATATTAAGCAATGAGAGGGGATGATGCACAGTCATGTTATGGATTAAAAACTAATTAGGAGACAGAAAACAGAGTAGGAATGTATTCTAGCTCACAACCCAGAGGTGAGTGTCTTTACACAGCAGTGCCAGAGCAAGCCCTATTTGCACCAAACTGCATCCACTGCTCTCCAGCATGCTTACAAATTAAAGGAAAAACAAGTCAAAACACTCTTTCAAATCTTTCTTCTTTCTTTTTTCACTGGGGCTGGGTACACAGTGATGTTCTCGTCCAAAGGATACAGTGTGTTACAGTTTTTTCCTTGACTATTTACCTGGAAGAAAGAAGAAGTTACAAGGAAATTACAGCATTAGCATAGTCTTTCTTTTTCTACCTGAAGCCAGCTGATGGAAACCAAAGGGCAGCATTCAGCTCTGAAGTGTCTTCTTTCTCTGCAGAGGCCGCAGTTTTCACTGGCTGTGGTTGGCGTGCAGGATGTTCACCTGCCTAATTTAGTGTTTACATGAGATGCCTACATTTGGTAGGTTGGCAATCTCAGGCAAATCAAGGACCTTCAAGGACACTGGCAGCAATTCAGAGATTTAGCCCACAATGGATCCATGGGAACCCTTTGGGGCAAACTGTGCTCATTCCAGCCATTTCTAACCCTTCGTGGGGCTCCCTTCAGTAACGATTATTTGCTAAGCATAAGCTCTGGCACCCATTTGCATATGGCCACGCTGAAGGGATGGGTGATCTTTGTAACACTGTTGTAGCCACCCCTGTGAGAACTCATCACCTCCGTTCGGTTCACAAGCGTCACTCTGTTGGGCCCTTGAGGCCACCAATGGCAGTTGGTCTGCTATTGAAGTTAGGAGCCTAAGGTAACAACTTCTCTACAAAGTAAAAAGCCTACTATACAAGAATCTACCATCCTCCATCTTTTTAAAATTGAATAGAGCCTGATAAGAGATACAGGGAATATAGACTGAAATGCCAATGAATTAGGAATGTAATCAAGGGGTTAGTATCAACTTCAGTCATATTTTCACAGAGAAGGGACTTCACTCATTCCCACTTGCACAGTACTCTTAGTCTTTGGACAGTATCTATAAGATCTATCAAAAAATTATCCAAATGAAACACAAACCAAAAGATTATAAAAGGGGTTTGATCTTGGTTTAGTTTTAAGCCCAGAATAAAGAAATTACTTATGACTGAGAGGATTAGCATATACAGAAAGTTACACCGCACTATAATCCCCAGATACTGCAATAAAACACCAGAGAAGTAAAATCAGAACATGGATGCAAATTAATTGACTGAAAATGAGATGATGGATAATGAAGGTGAGGATGGTTTCAGGGAATGAAAAGCAACTAAGGGTTGGAGTTTGCTTGCACACACCGTTATTCCTTGAGCATCCCTCGCTTGATTATGAGAGTTATGGCAACTTACTGGTTCACTCAGTTGCCTCTGTGTAGAACTGCCAAGAACTTTTCTTCATCCACCTCTACCTGGAGAACTTTGCTCTTTTGCACACAAGATACCAAGTATTAGATTTTTTTATATTGAGACATATTGAAGTACTTTGTGCTTGGGGGTTGACTTTCTGCTTGCAACCAAAAAAAGGTCAAAAGTGGGGACAGACTATATGATGCGGAGTGCCTATGGAGAGTGCTCCAGGACTTTAAAGCATCTGACACCAGCCCCTTTCTCAGTGAGAGACTTTGCTCAGGATAGGCTTTGGATCTGAATCAGTATTGCAATTCCTGTGTAATAATAGAATAAGGCAGTCATAGAACTAGTTGTAACTTTGCAGGAACATTTCTAAGTGTGAACATAGTGTCACTTCTTTACCTTTCTAGAACAAAATGATGAACTTTTTCACACAAGTTTTGCCCAAGAAGGAAGGCTGTATCAATTACTGAACAGTTTAAAATTATATACTATGAAAGTGGGAAATAGCTAGAGGAGCTGCATGATATTAGGGTAAACACATGCCTCCTACGTAACAATGTGCTTCCTCAAAACACTTTATAAGCATGAACTAATTAATACTTTCTCAACAGAGTATACATTAACACTATTTTTCACCCTTAACTCTTTTATTTGAACAGTCAAGACAAACCAATGCTAAAAATTCTTTATAAAACCTCATCTAATGTCTTCAGCTTCCTTTTTGATGGAATAATATCACCGACATCTTGAAGTAAAAGGATTTCACCATTGTTGAATTAAATGTAGTTTTTAGATGGTAGCTGAAATGGTACTCTCACCAGTTCTAAAATCTGACACTCACATTATTTTTATTTTTTTCTTTATCCTTCTTCTTCTTTTTCATTTATCATATTTTTAGATTTGCCTATTCCATATTTATATATATGTATGTTTATGCATCTGCGTGGGGGTGTGTGTGTATATATATATTTTTTATGTGAATAGTTCCTTCACTACTTATTCAGACAAAACTCTTACTGAAGACAAGAAGAATTGCACTAGCCATAAAGTGAAGATTTAGGATACAGACGAAGTGTTCCACAAAGTAATATTCCCCATGTCCTCCAGGCGACTTAAGCTTGAAGATATGCCACTGGGTTGAACATCACAAAAAAACCAAAACCAATCTCCCTTCCAGTACAGAAGTTTTCATTAATGTGTTAATTTACATTCAGTATATTTTGACTTCCCTCCAGACCTCATCTGGTGCTTCTTTTGGTGTTACTCTGGTTAAAAATAAATAAGAGGGGAGAAAAAAACCCAAGTGGTAGGGTAACTTGAGACTAGGCCATCCTGAGAGCACACACTTCTTAAAATACTTAAAATGCAGGTTTGGACTAGCTTTGCTATTTTCAGTTCAGAGTAAAACACTGTTCACAGTTTGGCTAGACTTCAAGTATAATTGTGATGCTTTTCCATTAGGAGACAGTTACAAAGGTGCTATAACTACTGACCTGACTTAAAAGCCTCCAAACCATTTTATGGTCTTACTTACGACATACAAAGGTGTTTGTTGTTTCAAATCACAAATTTATAGATAAATTCCACTTTCAAAGGCAATACCCACAAAAAACTCCAATACAAGGTATATGAAATACAGTGTGAGCAGAAATATATATCAGCTGCTCTGATGTAACAAAATAAATTTGATAATGTTCTTCCCTTTGTAGAATAGCTGAGGGATATACAGGTTACCTGACCTTATCATCAGACATGGTAAGAACACTCACACAATTACTGCAGAAGACCTCTGCTATAGATTCACATTCAAAATTATTTGGTCCTTAGCAGTCCAATTATTTGGTCTGACAGCAGTCCTTATCTTTTGTGAAAAAAAAGGTACAGAAGAAATTAAGTGAAGTGCTCATCATAAAGCAGCAGGAGAAACCTATCAAAAAAAAAGAGGAATAAGTCATAGTTTAAGCACACTGTAATCACTTAGAAGTCTTAAAACGTAAAACACAAGCCATCAAACCTTGTATATCCAATTAAATACATTTAAAATAAGTTTCAGGTTTATTTTCCTGAAATTGAATTCTGAATTTGGTTTTGGTCACCCAAGAAATATTTATAAGCATCCTGAAGTCTTTTATATAGAGAGACACTAAGAAAATTTCTTTGTATAATGAAGAGAAAGAGGTAGAATGTTTCTAGAGGTTTTTAACTTCAGTGGTTCTTTTCCATTGATAAAAAATTCAGCCTTAAAGAAACTAAACAGTACTTTTTCTAGTTGTTTTATGTTCAGTAAATACAGCAATCTTAACACAGAAGTGGTCCCAAATAGCACACAAACTAAATATATTCTTCAGAAATATCATGAATACAGAGGGTCACTTCGTCCTAAGCATGATCTCTAATTAGACAGATTATGGCAAATGGCATTCCACTACTGCCGTACATTTAAAATGAGCATTAAAATACATTTTTAAAGAGCATTTCTTCTCAAAGGAAAAGAAGAAAGAGCCTACAAAACTGATGTCTGGTGAGGTTACTACTTTCCTAGAGACATGAAGCAATTGAACTGGATATCAAATGCCCTCTATACTTTTGAAAATCGTAGTCATCTATCAGACACTGAAATCTAAAAAAAGCAATTCAATGTACTCGTCTACTTTGCTGTAATGTGGAATGAAGAAACCAGGAGTAAAAATGCATGATGATACATTTAAGAGATAAAAGAATATTTTAATACAGTATACAAATAGCTGACAGAAATCTGTGTTTGCAAGAGAAAAACACTGATTTAAAAAAAAAATAGAGAATCTGAGTGAATGCTTCTTTATTTATTACGTAGAAATAAACCCCCTTAATATCTACAGTGATTTTTAGTTCCCTGGGTATAAAGTAATAATCAGTGTAAACTGGGAAAACACTCCACCTCTCAATCTCATGGCTGGCTGGAAGAGCATTACAGCATGCACCTGAAATTGTGTGTGATGTTCATAATCACTAAAACTAATTTTAACTATGTAGAACACTGGGCTGATTTGTTGAAGCTGAGCATATACTCTGTCCCTAGCAAAGCTGTCCATACTCAGATGAGCTAGTTGACAGTAAGAATGCCAATACTATAAGATTTGCAGGTTTGTGAAGATGCAGATGATACTTCATTTATTAAAATAAAATACTTTGATCATTCTACCTTTAGTTCTTAAAGTAGATTCTATGTATCTGGGAGATATATTATGAATGTTACTTTCAAAACCTAGAATGTAAATATACACTGAAAATAAGGAGGCCAAGAATATGACAAATTCAGTTAGTTGCTTGGTTCATCTAATATTGACCAGTAGTTCTGAGATGTAATCAGAAACCAAAATGTAAATTCACTTTTCAAGTCAATTCACTTAGTTTGGAGGAAAAAATGAATCAAACTGATCTGCTGGGACATTACAAGTTAAATCAATAAAACCACACTATTTAGAATTACTGTAGACGCTGAATCAACACAAGCCCTGTGAAGATGAGTGTTAAAGGGTTAAATGAGAATGCATTATATGTAACAAAATGCATTCACTACTCTGCACATATAGCTTCTTAAATGAATGAGTGATATGCAATTTGTACATGAAACAACTCTGCAAATAAAGCAAGTCCTCTGAAATCATACTATTTTTAATTGTAGAACATCTAAACTTAGACATTGAATGTTTTAAATTTTGTTATATTTTGGTACATTAGCCTCTCTTTCTTGTCTGGAGAGATCCTCTGCTTCACTCTGAATAGTTGTCCTTATAACTGATGAACAATCTCTCAAAAAATAAGATGTTCTGCTGGGTACAGGTCCCAGGTGAGGAAACGGAGCAACTGAAGGATCCAATGACTGATAGAACTGTGTTGCGAGTCATCCGCAGGGTCAGTTGTCTGTGGCACAACAGCAAAGATTGATACGAAGAAAATGTATTCTTCACTCAGCTCTCATTTGCCTGAGCCTGAGAATCAGGATTGCAGGTCCATAAATTTATTGAATCTCCTTTTTGAAAAGGATTGCATAAGCTGCATTTAACCTGGCCTTGGTTTTCTTTAGAGATTGCTCAGTCACTGATTTGCCCTCCACTTTTGTTTTGACCTCTATTTTTGTGTTGATTTGGGGGCACTCTCCTGACAAATTTGCAGTGACACTTTTCTGCACCAGCATGTGCTGGATCTGAACTCGGTGGAGAGACTGCACACTGTATAGGTCTAGGGCTGATATCCTTGCTCTGTTTCAGTGCATGTAATCTGCTCTGAAACAGATTTAAAGCCCTTGCCACAATTTCTTGGACACCTTAACCAGGACCACCCTTGCTTATGGGAAATATCAATGGTCAGGCAACAAAAATTTCCCAAGGAATATTATCTTAGGCAGTTCGTTATTAGTCTTAGTTTCCACCACACCATCCAAAGAGATTCCACGGGAACAAGTGACATTATGTCCCTGGGTACAAGGCAGGGAAAGCCCACCTGTGTTTCAAAAGCTATTTTTGTGGTTCATGATGTTCCTCTGACTTGTGATGCCTTTAAACCTGTTTGGATACCCACTAGGTCTCATTCATTTGGAAAGTTTTACCAAAGAGAAGTTGTAGGAAATCATACCTAAAGAAGCCGGACCACCTTCCTCTACATCATCACACTCACATCAGTTTTACCAGGTGGGTCTAGCAGTGACATACTGATGCAGAGTTGTTGGTCTCAGAGAAAGCATTTCAAACTATAAACTCAATTCATCAAAAGCTTGTATCTTAGCAATTTGGTTTAAAATCAACTGTGTATCTGAGGGATTGTCTTCTTCCGGCTTCAAACATATTGTTACATTTCTCCCTTAAAAATCTTTTCCATCGAATATGTGATTAACCCCAGAAAACTTCATGCAGTGACCCTCTAAGGTGTATCAACAGTAAAAGGATGACTGTCTTTTTTTCCGTAAGTGTTGCTTTTCAGATATAGTACTGCTGGCTACAGCCTTGTCAGAGGCGACCCTCTTTAATAGTGATCTCCAGTCATTTAATGAGATACGTGAAATCAGTACTGCTTAAAAAAACCTAAGTCATGCTTAATATTAATTAAGCATATTAGCATGATTTCATTCAGTAACAGTTCCCACATAAAAATTTCTAGAATTCAATCAGTTGTACTTGAAGCGCATAACTTCCACAACAGAAGTTACCTGCTTGTCTTAATAGGACCATGTGAACTATTTTGCCTCAGAGAATTGCTTTTCACAAGCTTGCTCTGAGCTGCAGATTCATTTATAGACTTCAGAAAATAAAAAGACACTTTCTACTTGTGTGAAACTTTCCACCTGAGGCTCAAAAAGCACTTCCTGACACTTTTATTTCACAATCTTTGTCATACAGAATAGTACCATTATGAACTTACAGATAGGGAAAATTAGGAAAAAAACCTCAGACAACTTATATGATAATAGAATTCCTTAGCAGAAATATAGACTGAAGAACAGAGTAGATTAGATTGTTAATACACCTGTAAACTAGGTGACCATACAAGCAGATTTCCATGTAGTTATTAACAAAACTGAAAGTTTTTTTACATTTGTCAGGAAAATTCAGACATATCTTTGAGCACACCAAAAATACCTGTGTGATACATCCTGGAGCCAGTGTTGCAGCTGATGCTACACAACATTTTTCTCTCCATCTTCCCAGACAGAGACACAGTAGCCAGGGCAGGGTCCCGGGGGTGGGCAGTGGACATCTCCTGGGAGTCCAGCCCACTCACTTCAGAGCCAAGAAACAACCAGCTAGTGTACTGATCGCTGAGTTGCTGTACCTTGTCAAACAACAGCAACCTTGTTGCTTAGAGCAGGTTGTGGTCAAGTTTTTCCAAACTTCAGTAAGAAACTGGAGGGAGAAAAGACATCTCAAGCTGCATTTTCACTCGTGTTCACAACGCTCAGAGGATTGCACGCTGAGGCATAACAGAACAGTCAAAGCAGGCTAACACATGTGGCATAATCCAGATCATTCATCTAGTTGCATGGTTTTAAGTGTAAGTTTGAACATTATTTTGAAATACATGTGTCCTAGATCGATGGATTAACAGATTGTGAAATGTTTTTTATCTCATCTCAAGAAAGAAAAATATTGCAGTGAAGGCACTCCAAAGGAGGGAACTTTGGGTTAGCATTAGATTTCAAACATGTTGGTGTCTGTTCAGGAAAATTCCAGTGAAGTCAATAACCTTATTCTGCTTTCATACAGTCTAACTGAGTCCAATATTATTCTTGAATTTCTCTGGTATCACCTCAAACAAAAGAAAGCTGAAAATATTTGACAGTATTCTGTAAGAGAAAAATATTATAATGTATTTTTCCTACTACAGAAAAGATTAATTCACACACGGTGCACCAGCACGCTATATTTTACATTCCCACTCAAAAATATCCACATGTATTCACTCTCACAAGAGTATACAGTAGCTACAGTCAGATTTATGTCTCTGTGGAGCAATTTGAAAGAGTGTGATCCAGACTCTAAGCTGAACATTAAGCCTGGAGGAGCTGTTAAGCAACAAGGCTTTGCTGATTAAAACATGAACTTTATTTTAGTTTATTTAATTCATTTTGCGTTTGGCTGTTTTATGTTAATTAACTCTTATGCAATTTTTATTAAATTTACTTTAGGCCTTAAATGAATATTTCAAGTTGCTATTGACAATTGTTTATTGACTATCGAACCCACGTTGAATGTAATGTCACATTTAATTCCCAACCTAATTATCAAAAAACAGAGTTTCTCAGTTGTCGAGGACAAGGATGGATAGTCAGGAGGTGTAAATCTAAATGGAAGTCTGCAATGTACTCATGGTGTAGGCTGGAAAGCTACAGCTACTTTAGATGGGGATCATGACTGATTTTTGGAAGAGAAGCAACTCACAAAGCTCCAGTGCTTGGAAGAAGAGACCTTGGAAGACCTGGTTAGAGTATGCTCAAGCCAATACTAGGCTCCCATACTGAACTAATTTGAAAGACTCTGCTTTGTACTGTACTGGTGGATAGAGAGAGTTACCTGGAGGAATATCCCAACTTGTATTTCAGTCTCCTTATCTGTACATGGTCACGGTTACCTACATGTCTGAAGTGCTTCAGATTTTATAACGCCTTACGAAACAGATTCAGCTCTGGTGTAAGCAGATACAGTTTGACTGGCAGTTGTACTACAACACTGGGTAATCTTTTAAGTAATAGGTACTATCAGTAATGACATTACTGAAAAGCATTATCATCTTAGCTTTGCAGTGCGAGACAGAGTGGAAAGATGATCTTCTTGTTATGGGACAGAATTTATGAGTTTGATACCCAACATCCAACTCCCTTGGTGAGCCAGGGGTAGTGGCTCCATATTTCAGTCATCCCCCTTTCTGTAAAACTGCATACGCTGTTGAGATTAACTTTTTCTGTTTCGGTGTTTAGCACCCCCACAACAGGGCAATTGAAAGGTATTCTAAGACATTAGCAGAGGTGTTTTTGTTTACCATGCTGGTATCCCCTGAAACACTCTACAGAGTCCAAGCACTGTTATCTGTGACTGTGCTTGCTTTTCCTCACATTAGTTTTTAATACTTCGAAAAATGCAAAGCCGGCAACAGCAGAGAATGAAGTTAATTTACCCACAGGTTAGGAGCATTAAGAAAGTGTTGTGCATTTGACCATTTCACGTCTGGAAATTTCTGCAAGGTAGTTCAGCTCTCCAGTGTCTTCTCTTTTAAAGCCACTAACAGATAGTAACATCTGTTCTAATGATTTTTGCTGACTGGTATGCCTGATGAACAGGAAACGGGCTGAAATCAGCAGTTCGCTTTGTAGGCCAGGCACCACAAGTAGAAATATATCCAGGCAGTCAGTTCCTCTAAAAAGAGTGAGGTAAAATAGTCCTGTCTGGGGGCAGAGGGACTCGCAGCATGGGCAGATGGCTGCTGTAGTCACAGGAAGGGGCTTTAATCGGGGTGTTTGTAGAAAAAGAGCTAGTTGTGAGGTCAGTGAAAAACGGTGCCAGCCGTGGAGTTCAATGACTGAGGAAACATAATGGCTTTTGTCACTTTGTTTTAGTCTTTTTGCTGAAAATAAGATATGGTGTTCTTTTGTCCCTCCAGAAAATGGTACTGTATATTATAAGCTGTCCTGTCCCCTCACCCTATGACACAAGTGATAATAGTTACTGAGTTCATAAATGTGAGAGGTCTTCTAGAGTTATAGATGGATACAGTCATGAAGAAGTAAGAAGTTGAAGAGGAGAAAAAAAAAGTATTTTTAAGGCCTTCTGTAAAGAGAAAGGGCAGTACTCTACCTTGGATTTAGTGCTTGGACAACTGCATGCAGATCAGTTCCTTTGGTTAATTTAGAAAATGGCAGTTGTGTTATAAAGACGATGGAGATTCTTTTGTATATTTGTTTGTTTTCTGATCACTTTTCAGGAATATGTCTGGGAAAAATTGTTAGAAATGTCTGTAATACTTCCTCCCTTCTTCCCTATGTCTTCCTTTTTAAGGATTTGCTGGAATCAGGCCAACAGTTTTCCTTCCCACAGAAAAAAAAAAAAAAAAAAAAAAAAAAAGCAGTTCTATGGGAAGAAATTTCTTCAAGGGCTTCAAGCAGAACAATCACATTATGGCAGAAAACAGACTGCAGATCTGGGTATGGGTAAAAGGATATACAAGAAGTTAAGTTCATGCACAGGGTGATTTTTTTTTTTTGCTCAGCTACTGGCTTCTCTCCTATGTTTCTGATGCACTGTCTGCACATGGATGAGGGATAATCTGAGGTCCATGTTCTCATTAGGGTTGCTAACTAAAAGGGGGAAAATGCTGTTTTGCATTAAAATCATGTTAATCATTAAAACCATGTAAATTTTCTTTTAGGATCTCAAGCTATTAAACTGAGAAATAGGACAAATACAATTTGTTAAAATGTTACACTCAATAAAAATAGTGATAAAGTTAAATTCCTACTTAATATAATGATCTGGTAAGGCTTTCCTCATCCGACTATGCTGCACAAAGGCAAAAGATAAACAGCATGTACTTTATATGCTTGCAGTCTCTGGAAAAAAGGTCCTTTACCATTCTACAGTAGGGGTTTAAGTGTTTAGTTTATGTGTGAGTGTAAATCCACCCTGGCAAAAACACTGGGGATGATGGAAGATTATAGGGTGTGATTTATTCACATCCATATCCTGAGAGACAACAAGATGCCTTGAAATGGTCCCCTGTGTAATCTGATGTAGATTATTGTGGAAGTAATAAAAGTAATGAAGAATGTCTCCTGTTTCGTATGTAGAAACTGTTATTTCACATATTTGAGAATCTCCTGGCCACCCTAAAGAGTCCTGCTTTTGATTCCCCTGTTGTTTCCGACAATTCATCCACGTTTTGGGTTTGTTTTTTTTTGATTGGGGTTTTGTTTTGTTTTTTAATGATGTGCACTTTTGCCCCACCCAGTGGCCAGTACCTAAATTGCCAGCTCTGCTTGGTTTTTAGAGGAGTTTCCCCCTCTCCGCCCCAGTCTGCAGGGCGGATCTGCCACTGAAAACTGAACAAAAGCAGCATCTGTCCCCTGTTGCTACCATGAGTATATTAGGCTATCATTATCTGCAATGACACTACCATCTGTAATGTGCTCTGGGGCAAACACAGGCACTGCCAGTAGCTTCAGCACCACAGGCAGATGCTTCATCATGCAAGAAGATGCATGAAGCCAAAATATGCTATACATGAATCCAAGTACTTGAAAAGAGAGAGAGAAGGAGAGGGCAGCCAGGAAATAAATGTTGTTCATGTGTCTTTCTCTCTCATCAACAAAGATGGAAACGAGGAAGCATAGGCTAGGCCAGGTGCATTACTTAGTCTAAAGGAATAACAGGTATTAAAAAAGAGACTCGTTTTATTGCACTAGAAAATCTCAGAGTCTATAACTTTTTATGGACTTTTATATCTTCCCTTTTTTCACAAGTAACTTACAAAAATTGGTTTCCAATTAAAGTAATAAATAGAAGTTGTTTTTCTCAAAATTCCTGCCTTCACGCATTTGTAACAGAAAACAAAACACACACACACACAAAGATGGGAAATAAAGATGGAGAAAGGACTTTTTTTTCCTTGTAATGATTTTCTTTTCTCTAAATCACAGAACTTTTATGTAGAACTCTATCTTCCTTTCCCTAACCAATTTCTCTGTGTCCTGGTTTCAGCTGGGATGTAGTTAACTGTCTTCCTAGTAGCTGGTACAGTGCTATGTTTTGAGTTCAGTAAGTGAAGAATGTTGATAACACGGATGTTTTCAGTTGTTGCTCAGTAGTGTTTAGACTATAGTCAAGGATTTTTCAGCTTCTCATGCCCAGCCAGGGCACCTGACCCAAACTTGCCAACAGCGTATTCCATACCATGGGACGTCCCATCTAGTTTAGGAACTGGGAAGTGGGGGGCAGGGATTCGCCGCTGGGGGACTGGCTGGGTGTCGGTCGGCGGGTGGTGAGCAATTGCCCTGCGCATCATTTGTACATTCCAATCCTTTTATTACTACTGTTGTCATTTTATTAGTGTTATCATTATCATTATTAGTTTCTTCTTTTCTGTTCTATTAAATCGTTCTTATCTCAACCCAGGAGTTTTACTTCTTTTCCCGATTTTCTCCCCCATCCCACTGGATGGGGGGGGAGTGAGTGAGCGGCTGCGTGGTGCTTAGTTGCTGGCTGGGGGTAAACCACGACACTCTGACATCAAGTTCTCAAGGAAACAGGACTCTCTTCCTGGACATCATTGTCACCTGTGAAGGCATAAGTGCAAAATAGAGAAAAAGAAATCTTTTCAGAAACCACAAACATTCTGGCCAATACTTTTTGGTTTGGTTTGGACCGGGTTTTTTTTACACTGTCTTTACAGGTAGGAATGCAAACCCACATATTTCAACCAATCTTCTGACTTCTCTACCTGCAAGACATGCATGCAAAGAACACAGTTCTGTTCTTGTTACATATCAGGTCCTTACTGAATATGTGCATTATATTATATGTCTATTACAACACTAGCTAGGTATCATCTTAGCCAAGAGTGGGGCTTCAGCGTCATCTGTTCTGTATTCATACAGCAAAAGAGAGCCACTATCAATAAAAATGTACTTTTCTTCCAGAATGAAATGTCTCTAGAAAAGCTACTTCAGTACTCTCTCTGTAAGGATGTTAACAACATCAATTTCCAGAAGTCACCTAACATATGAGTAGCTGCAGGTCTGCATTTTGGTGTCATTTCTTCCCCACTCTTTTTCTCCCTTCCCCCATGCATGGTCTCAGGAATTTACTCTGTGCCTTCCAGAAAGGGACTGCATTGCCGCAGGCAAAATTCATCTCCTGAAGTATGCAAAATGCATACACTCTTACATGACTGTATACAGCACATGTATATATTAGCAAATTTTTCCCCACTGTCTCATTTGCTTCATCAAAAAATTGGTCATTAAGTTCCAAACTATTTTCACAGAAGTAGAGAAAGATATTTTCCTATAAATATGTTGAATTACACAACCAGCTTTAATCACAGTTAGGTATGGAAGACAGGACTATAATAATTCTGTGTCGTAATGTACAGAGGAAGAGTGAAGGATTCTGGCTTCCCGATCCACAAATTGTTGTACGTCACCCTCCAGTCACTCTTTTATTGCTCTACAAGGACACCGACTCGTTGCGGGAGAGGAGGAGGTATCAAATGATGCCTTTGTATTAAATGGTCCAACACTGCCTTTATCAAGATTAAGTAGGTCATTTATAAGAGCCCTAGCACACACTGTATTATTTTGCAGTAGGTGTTTGAAGTTTAACAGACAAGCAGCCATCCAGACAGCAGCCCTGATCACGCTGTATAAGAGACAGTATTTTTCTCAGAGACTCCCCTTCCAAATAAGCACAAAGAATCTTTAACATGCCTAGAGAGAAAATGATGCTTTCACTATGTTTTCTCATAAGGTAAAGGTTTTGTAAGCATTGTTTACACATCATCGCAAGAAGTCTGTGATGATATTCTGGGCATTTGTACAGGGTTTGTAGAGTTTTCTATACATTGTCTCTTCCCTTCTAAAAAGTGCCTATTTAAAAATACAGTCCCAAAGAGTTAAACCAGTTCAAGCTCTTCTAAACTTGCCACATTTGTCTCGGGGAAGTTTCAGGGGGGTTGTCAATTTTATTTAGAAATGGCACAATGATTGTGCACAACATAGCAGATTATCAGGGCTACTTGTTAAATTAGAAAAGACTGGCTAAGCTTCAGAGTGAAGCTAGTGTCCAAATTAGCAAATTTGATAGTTTATAGTTTATGCTTACAAAAATAATTGCTTTTTCCTCCTTTCTTTTGCAGATTGTGTTCTTTATCTGAGAAAAATAGCAAGCCTATAGATCTCTAGCTAGTTTCTGTGAATTAAACCTGGGTTCACAACAAGAAAACCAAGTAAAATGCCATGCCCTTTCCTATCCCTTATCTATTTTAAACATTTCTTATTTTTATGTTAAATTCATAATATACCCTTTGCTGGAGTATAGCATGTTTTCACCTCAGAAGGTCATTTATTGTGAATTCTGAGAACAAATGTTGATCTAAAGAACAAAATAGGTATCTGTTGGAGGTGATATGCATGGATGGAAATAGAGGGAGGAATAGGCCACCTTCTACCTTTTCCAGTAGGACGGTCTGACATGAAAGACAGCTCTTTCTGCTCCAGCACCGAGGCAGAAGCCATGTCTCCCTGTACCAATGCGGCCTGCAGAAAATGAACCTGGCACTGGTCACCCATGAAGCTGAAGCATGGGCCCCTGCGTTGTACTCCATCACCCTTGGACAATTTGCAGTGTTGTCTGATTTTAACTTGTGGGACAACTCTGATTTCATGCCCGAGGTAATATGCTGATGTTCTTGCCTGTAGAGTTAACTCTGGAGGGGACACAAAATCTTTATGAAAGCTAGTGAAAACAAAGGCGAGGACCAAACTCTGCAGTTGTACAAGTCTCGAACGATAATTCATGAAGTATCAGCCATCTGCTAACACTGCTGGTGGTCACTGGCAAGTTATAACATATTTCCTCTTTTAATCTCCAAGTATTAGCTTATATTCAAAGACAGTTAAAAATACATTGGATAAGAAGCAAAATATATTTGTAAATAAGCAAAATAGATTTCAGGGAAATCTATCACCAGTGAATGATCTGAAGCTTGACAAGAAGTAGTTCTTAAGGTGTTGTAAGCAATAATTATATCTATCCTGCATCTTGGATTAATTGACTTATTTTTTGTTATTTCCAAACCAAAGATCTTCCTAGCTGCATAATTGCATGTAACCACAAGCTCAACAGACAGTGCACTAGTACAAAAAAAAAAAAAAAAAAAAGGGAAAAGAAAAAAGTTCAAGTGCTTTGCTCTGAAGCAGAAACAAGTGAACCAATGATTCTCTGATTCTGAAAAAAAAAAATTTCCAGAAGACTCCTGCATAGAAATACCCACCTGAAAACTTCTAAGTGAGATGGGATCTAGAAGGGGATCTGAGGAGTCAGGACGAGTCAGTGAGGCACAATAAAGACAGCTTGCGAACACACCAAACCTGATACACTGTAGGATATACCTTCACTCTCTGCAGTCACGTAGTCAGCTCCCACTTATCGCGTGATCAACAGCCAGATGGTTTGCCGAGGTCAAATGATTCCCAGTACACATCAAGGGGGAGAGAGGAAGGGATGCCAAGGAGGTTATTTCTCCTTCTCTCCTCCTCTTCCCTCCTCCCCTCCCCTCTCCTTCTTCTCTCCTGCTATATCTCTTTCTCATATACTGTAGTGAGTGTCAAATCAGCATATCAGCACTAATATATTCCATCTAGAAATAATCTCTTATAAAGCAAACTACCTATTAAAGAGTAAACCTGTATAATGATTAATTTCATTAGGCAACATTCTTCCCTGAAGGCTCCTATTTGTAATGAAATCTTCAGACAATCTCTACCTAGGGAAGCAATATGTCTGCCAAGAGCATTACAAAATAATTATCAGATGACAAAATATGACATACCAACCTTTTTAGATGATTGAGTAATAATACTCTAAAATATCCCCCCCCCCTTTTTTTTTTGGTACGTTCAAACTGTTTACACTGCATGGTGCAAAATGACCATTAACTTAACTAAAACTTTACAATACCAAACCACCCTCACTAGAGCACACTGACAACATGCAGAACAAACACAGTGAGCTAGAGAATCCTTAATTTTAAAAGATTGCCACACATTGTATATTCCAGAAATGAGTACGTTCAGTGGTCATATTTATTTACAGTGTCTCTGTATGCCACAGTAATTTAATGAAATCCTGACTGTTTTGTTTACAAATTTTATCAAATATAAGAAATGTGGAAACTGCCCAATGCATATGCAAAAAAGGCTTTTCTTAAAAACTTTATTTAGAGACCTGAATAAAGCCCTTTGTGGAATCTGTAATGAGGAGCTTGTTTATACATATTTATTGCCCAAAAATATCTTGATGCCAAGACTCAGGAAAGATGTGTTTCAAATTAGAGTAACCTTCATTTTGGAGCAGGGCTTAAGCTTAAGTGGACAATGTATTTTTTTTTTTTTCTTTTCTCTCCGCAGACAGCTATCTTGTCTTGACAATAAGCTATACCAAAGAGGCCTTGCTCTGAAAGAATAAAGAATGTCTGCATTGTGCACACATTCTTGTGCTGAATATTTACATTTGCCTACAAGAGTTTAGACTCCAGTAAATAGGGATTATCCAGTGGATCTGCCTTTACAAAGGTTTGGTTACTGTGTGAAAAAGCTAGCTTCCTCTATTGCTTACTTTATTGCTGATTTTCTTTTCACCCCTCAAGAATTCAAAGATAAAACATGTTTTGAACCCTTTTTAGATAAAGTTGCCTCATGCCCACAATTCATTCTGTATCTCAACCTCTGCAGTTTGCTAGTGTGTTCTAATTTATTTAAATGTAAGCGTCTCTCAGCATAGTTTTGTTCTGTTCTATGTTAAAATGATTGCAAAGATATTCAATTTTCAGAATAGTGTATTATCTCAGACTACAGAACAGGCATTCTAGGAGAAAAATTCTGATTATTCAGCAATGCAAATCATACTTCCAGTGTTCTACACAGGTCAGATGATGTCATCCCAATTGCCCTACTGTTGTGACTATCTGAACTAGGAGTTGAGGAGGAGGTAGAAGATAAGAAGGAGGAAAACATGGCTACCATGATAGGACTTTTCCAATTCTCTTGTTTGTTTGTTTTAAATAAAATTGTTATCAACTTCGGGAAAGTACTGGTTTCCTTTGATTTTTGCGTGCTTTTGAGAAAACAGGATTCTTTTTTCTCTGTCTATAATTATTTTATTTTTAGCATTTGAAAAGTTGCAAAGCATTTACAGGTTTACTGTCTATTATATGCAACAAAATTTATTCAGTAATTAAAATGCAGTGATTGTCGTTACAAGTTCAATATTTGCTCACAGTTGTTGCATGTTGATATCAGAGACAATTTGAAATTACACTTTCCTTACCATGGGAAGGTATGGCCTGATTCATGTCCCATGAGGAGCAATGCATTAACCACTGACACTCTCATTAACTCATGGATCTTTGCTGTAGAGCTCTTTTTGGTATGCTGTGTAGGATCATGTTTCAGGCATACTTATACCATTTTGTGTAGGTCCATTCATCTCTTACCTTTCATTTCCCTTTTTGCATCATCTCCAAATGATGGGGCTAAATGAAAACCATTTCAGTGAAGAATACAGTTATCATTCCTTAGCACTGTCTCAAATACCTGAGATTTCCCGATGATTTCTGTAATCTTTTGATGGACACAGAGCAGCTTTGTTCCTATGTTCAAACAGCTCAGGTCTGCTCCTGCCGTTACGATAGATAGAGTCTTGAAGTGCTGTGGTAATTTATTTCCTGAGTTTTAGCATATAGCAGAGTATTCCAATCAAATGGTTAGTACCCAAACTAAAAGCCTTCCCTAATCTGTTTCAGGCCCTATTTTCTCCTTTGACGTGTCTTCCAGTGTACCCTGCCAAGGGTTTCAGAGGTCTCCCAGTTCCTGGCAATGACACAACTCCAACCCAGCCCTTGGATGGGAGGCCCCTGGAACAGGCTGGGCTCGCTGACCCCGCAGCAGCACCAGCTTCTTCAGCACAGCAAGGCTATGGGCTTGCTCAGGCTGCTGGTCACAGGGGGGAAGGAGAGAAGGTGGCCTTTCAAGAGGGTCTTTTTCCTAACTTGCTCAGGAAACAGGCAGTTAAAAAGAATTTTGTTAAAACCATATGTATTGGGTTTGCGTGGCAAGGTT
>NW_010973325.1:2932863-3056327 GCF_000737465.1 Haliaeetus leucocephalus
CATGGGAAGCCCGTGCTGGAGCAGGTTTGCTGGCAGGACCTGTGACCCCGCAGGGGACCCACGCTGGAGCAGTCTGTGCCTGAAGGACTGCAGCCTGTGGAAGGGACCCACGCTGGAGCAGTTCGTGAAGAACTGCAGCCCATGGGAAGGACTCACCTTGGAGAAATTCATGGAGAACTGTCTCCCATGGAAGGGACCCCCCCGTGGAGCAGGGAACGAGTGCGGAGTCCTCCTCCCCCGGAGGAGGAAGGAGCGGCAGAGACAACGTGTGAGGAACTGACCCCAACCCCCATTCCCCATCACCCTGCGCCGGCAGGGGGGGAGGAGGAAGAGAAAACCGGGAGTGGAGTTAAGCCGGGAAGAAGGGAGGGGTAGGGGAAAGTGTTATAAGGTTTGGTTTTATGTCTCATTACCCTGCTCTGGTTTGATTGGCAATAAATTAAGTTAATTTTCCCCAAGTTGAGTCTCTTTTGCCCAACAGTAATTGGTTAAGTGATCTCTCCCTGTCCTTATCTTGACCCACGAGCCTTTTGTTCTATTTTCTCTCCCCTGTGCAGCTAAGAAGGGGAACGATAGACCAGCTTCGGGGGGCACCTGGTGTCCAGCTGAGCTGACGCCAGTGAATTGTACAGTATAAAAGGCAACCGGTCTTGCAGTGCACTGATTTAGATACTTGGCATTTTCTGACTGCATCCTGCAAATAAAGCATATTGTAATAGTCTGCACTGAGCATGGAAGGGGAAACCCAGGTGCTAGAACATGAGCCCTGCTGCACACAGCTGTCCTGCGCACCCCAAACCCACTGTGCTTGTGCTCTCCCTGCCCAGCACCCTCCTCTCTGCTCCACTAAATTGAATTTCAGCCTATTAAACTCAAGAGTTGAGCAAAAGAGCTTTAAAGAAAGTTACTTAATATTAATTTGAATGCCAAAGTATTCCATTAAAGGAAAAAAAAATCAATAGTGTTAAGATGTGCAATATTTTACATAATAAGGGCTGGAGGAATAATGAAAAAAATGTTCAATATCTTATTCTGAAAAATTGTAAAATCTATTAAATGAATTGTTTGGTAAATATATTCATAAATTTTCCAACCAAGCCCACAGTACAAAAAATAATGTTTACAAGATGTTTTTAAATACTGTATACAAAATGTAAGAAAATATATTACATTTGATGAACAGTATAATGAGACATCAATAGAAGCTGTTGTTTTGCATGCACATTGAGAGTTATAGTGTGTGAATGGGTTGTTATTAATTAGATTTCCATGGTTAATGTAGAGTTTATCTCTTTCTCTGGATACTACTAAGTGAGCTTTAGCAACTGTTTGTTGTTCAAGATATTTTTAAAGGGAGACTATTTAATTTTCTTTAAACTTGATGAATTCTGACATGTTTAAAAAAATGCTTTAGTAAACTCTATTTAGAGATGATAAATCAAAATGACTAAATTTTGACACATCAAGATGATTAAATTTTATTCTTGTTGCTGCATTTTTTGAAAATGAAAACTTGCTCATATGAAAGTTCATAAAATTACAAGATATAAGATTAAAGTATAGCCAGGAATGGTTGGTTTCTTTGTGCTCGATTTAATGTGTAATGTCTACTCTTCCCCATGTTGGATGCCATTTATTTGATAAGCTTAACACCTAGCAAGTACATTCACCATACAAATATATGAGAAACTCAATAGCCAAATTCTCCACTAGAGCATCCTCTCTAGTTTCCATCAGGTTATACCAGGAGAAAACTAGACTTATCAAGCGTAGTGTAGTTAATGTTGGATCCAGTGAGATCAAGGGCAGAAATCACTGAAAGTGATCCAAAGAAATCTGTGGTGTTTCTTCTCATCAACACCTTTCCCGGATCCTTAGAGATTTCAGAGCATCACTTACTTGTAATTTGTGAATAATTCTGACCCTCTGAGTGATGAAGAAGAATGATGTACAATCAGACAGTATACAGAGGGGAAGACAGATTTATTTCAGTGTATTTGGATGTAGTATTCAATGGACTAAGGACTTTTTGTGCATTACAAATGAGTGGACAGCCTTCTTGTGATTATTGTTGAAATGTGATATAGGTTGAAATCATATAGTTTTCCAAAATACCTACCCATACCATGGAGTAGTTGAGGTTGGAATCCCAGCCTGTTGGTTAGTTAGTTGGCTGGTATCGGACTCTGTAGCACTGGATCTTTGTAATGCCAAGCTTACAAATAAAACTGCCTGAGAAGTTGATTGTTTTCTATATAAAATATTTCAATTACAAAATCACTGATTTTTTTCAATAATAGTGTCAACTTCTAGCAAATAGATATATTTTTCCACCAGGAGCTGGAAACTCAGTACATTAAAAAAACAGTCATGTTACATATTGGCCAAAAGTGCATCAAGGGGAAAAATCTTTGCTAATGAATCAAACCTACTGAGAGTAGTGGCATGAGACTTTTGAATGCCCATGGGACATTATTATCAGCAGATGTGAATAAAAATATTTTGGCTGAGTATTTCTGACATTCAGGTGTTTTGTTTTTGTTGAGTAGATGTAATTTTCTGCAGAGGTCAGACGTCTTTCTAATTTTGTTTTATTTTGTCAAAATCTATTAAATATGTTTTGATAAAATATTTTTGATGAGGTATTTGTGAATATCCATTTCTTTCTTCTACCCTGTACCCTACCTTAAAACCAAGATCTAATTCATAGCTGTTGGATTTGTTTTGCTTCCTTGCTCTCACAGAGACAGTGTGCTTGAGAGAGAGCATCTTTTCAAACACCGTATGCACTTTGATATTAACGAAAATAGTAAGAAAATAGAATAAAAACAAAAATGTAATTGCTTTTGCTGCATGACTGATTGCTTCCACAATACAATTAAGCAGAAGGGAAAAATTATTGCATCTTTGGCAGTTAATTCAGGGTGTAGCACACCACTAATCCTCAGAGGACTTAATTTTCTGCCAAAACTAAACAAAGTATATTAAAAATATATCTGATCACCGGAAGAGAAAAAGACAATTCAAACAAAGAAGATAAATAAGATACACCTCATAAATCAGTGTCAGACCACAAACAGATTGTTTTAACTAAAGGCACCCTTGCCTTTAATCGAAGTGCTTTACTTACAGAAAATATTTTTGCCTTCAACAGAGGGTTTTTTTCTGCTAACAAAACCATCATTAAAACATGCTGCAATACATTATTTATTTATTTTTGTGGAAGAATAGCTTCAATGGATCCAAGTGTTTAATCTTGCTGCAACACAAAAGGAATGGTATTGGTTTTATAAAAAAGGTAAATGTGTTTGAGTAAATGCATCCATATAACTTCGTATGTTTTTATATATACAAATACACAGGTATGTATACACACATACATAGAGATATACATATATATGTATACACAAACTCATTTGGCTCATGCCAATCTACTGTTACTCCTTCGGTGACAACAGTTTTATTCACCTATGAGTGCAATATTGCCTAGATGCACTCTACAGTGATTTCACTCGCTATCCAAATGTTGTCTAATACATCTTTTGAGGCACAGCAAACTAGCATTCTCCTTATGAATGATCTCCAGTTTCTTATGAGGTCATAAAATGATCAAATAAAAGCACCCCTGAATCTTAGCTACAGAGCTGATTGTTTATTTATGCTGCATAGTTAGAGAAAACAGCATCAGAGGATGGTGATATTTTAATGGATCAACCACTGACATTATAACTTCAGTTAATTTCCTTGTCTTTGCTTTAAATTAGAAAGGTCTGTTTCACTAGTATGTGATTAAGGCTTGTGTTGCCTATAAAGGAGGCAATTTTCCTTTTTGCCTTTTTTTTTTTAAATTCATTTAATTTTTTAGATATCTATGTACAGCAGGATACCTCACTTTAACAAAACTGCTTAACAGTAGTAGTAGTAGAAGAAGAAGTAATAATAACAGTAACAATAGTACCGTAAAAACTTGTAAAAGCACTTTTCTACCAAGGTATTACGATTCTCTTGAAAAAATAACTAATTCTGCCTCCTCCCCCCCCAAAAAAACCCCAAACCCAAACAAACCCAAACCACAACCAAAAAACAAACCCCAAATCAAAAACACAGCCAAAAATGAAGTCAGGAGGCCTCTTTTTCAGGCACCTGCCCTAACCAAACTGCCCTTGCCCTGCGCAGCGTGCTGTCACATATTAAAGAAATTTAGTGATGGGTGTTAGGATGAGAAACTAAGCTCTGCTTCCTCCAGGTGACAGAGGTGAAATTAAATTGGCATTTCAGCATGCTTAGAGCAATAAAACTTTTGTGAGTGTTCTGATTTTTTTTTTATCGCTTATCGTCTTATTTTGTTAAACAAAAGGCAATTTGAAAGCCATCACCAATTACAACTGAGGAAAATATTGTGCACTTCTGCAGGCAAAGCACAAGCACTGCATCTGTGAGTGCAATGGAGAAAGTCCCAGATACTAAGTGAAGCAAAAATGTAATTATTATTTGGTTTCAACCTCAATTTACTTATTTATTTGTGGCTAATACATACTTTTGGAAAAAAAGTGCTTTGCATGTTCATTTATTTAGCTAATTGAAAGTTACTTATACCAGTCAGGCAGCAGGTGTTTGAGCAATTGATAAAGGTATTATAACTGCCTCACCTGTTCTGTCCTGTATTTCCTCTTGTAAAGGAGAAAATGTTAATTCAGTCATCTCAATTACATACTTTTAATTTTTCTTGAGAAAGTATGATCTGCTACACAAATCATTAAAAAAGAAAGAAAGATAAAAAAAATGCCTCTCTTCTGTGTTCTCTGACAGTTTATGCAAGCATCTCTCCAGTAACTGTCATGCCCCTAGTCTCTTCTTAATAAGAAAATTACTCATAGCTCAACTTATCCTTGAACTATAATAATGACTAGTAATAAGTCAAATCTTTTGTTCAATTCTCTGCACTGACTCAGCTGGAGAGAAGATCTGAACGTATATCTGCAGTCTGCTGTGTGAGTATCCTCCTCACCACAGCAAGAGAAGATGCTATGTTGCAGGATCTTAATCTCTCCTCTTGAACACATTGTGTAAGAAATATAAATTAAGATAGAACAGGAATAGAAAAATGTATCCAGCTGCCTTCTTTTCTTTCATTTCTTTTTTTTAAATTGCTTTTTATCCAAAGAAAAATTGCCTAAGCTTTGACTTTACCTAAAAAATCCCCAAACAAGTAGTTCTATATAGAAGCTGACCCCAATGACAAAAGAATTTTGAGGCAGTTGCCAAATAAAAGAACTCCATTATCATAATTTTGCCCTTTTAAAAACTAATCATATTGATAAAAGACTTAATTAATATTTAGTACATTTTATGTTGAGAATTTATGCAAAGTCATCAGTGATTTCTCTCAAAATTTCCAAACATAAAATTTCAGGTAATCACATTCTCCATGATACTATTAAAGATATGTCCCTGTGGTCCAATATGCTGATGAATCACACAAAAGAAAAAAGTAGCTAGACATAACAAATGATGGTAGGTGGTAGTGGCAAAAGAGGTGGGCTAGGAATTAAACAAGCCCACGACATGCTAATTCATAATTATATGTGGATGCCTGACTATAGGAGTGAACTGCAACACACAGACATATACATATAGGGCCAAACTGAGAAAAAACAAATCTATGTAATTGAGTGAGCAGTTAGATAGGTATAGATACAATAGGATAGGAATAGGTGGGATGGATAAGGTATCCAACTTCTTGAGATGAATAACACTGAAATATTACCATGAAATAATCTTTTTATCTTGGCATCTTTTTTCCCCCCTCCTTGTCAAATGAAACATACATGGAAATATAATAATGAAAACTACTTAAGAAAATAGCTACTAAAAATAACAAAGCTTTTAAACATACCAGTGGGAGGTGACTTGCTGAATATATATATTTTCTATGTAAAAAGGCTAAGTTAATGTCACAGAACCAACTTAACAAATATATGTATTTTTAACATCAAATTAACTATCTTCCTGAAAAAAAGAAAGAAAAAAAGAAAAAAAAAGAAGAAAAAAAGATAAAGGTTGAAAAAAAGATGTAAACTTGCTTTTCTGCTTGTATTTTTGTTTGTATTTTAAATAATCTAAGTGCATTACCATCTGCAGTGTAACCCTAAATAGCTGGAACTCCCCACTGAAGGCATATGGAAACATTAGAAAACTGAAAGAAGCTACACAATTTCAAAACTGGGAAAATTTTACATATTTCAGCACCTACACAGGTCTCATTTCTAAGGCACTTAAATGATAAATTATCACTAGATGATGATGGAAATAGGCTAACATACACCAGCAGAACGTATCAGCAATTTGTACATTGGGACCATGACTTTCAACAGGATGCAGACAGGGTAGAAAGGATTACAAAGACATTTGTAGCCGCATACCACGCTGGTACTTCATAGCCCAAACTTTCTGTATATGCACACACACAAACACACAGTGAGACCCAGCAGCCCCAGTGAACTTCAGATCCGAATTTTATCTAAGTCTACTACCTTTTGATCAAGAGTTTTGGTGAGGATCACTCTCTAACACAGCATAAAAGAAGACTGTGCTTTGAAGGGTTTTTCTAGTAACCAGACATAAGGGAATTCAGTAATTATTTTTTTTTAAATGTGTGTGTGTGCACATGCATGTTGGTATCCATTCTGATTCTGCAAAACCCACCACATTTTACAGTCTGAAAATGAACACAAAACTATTTGCATAACATCTGCACTGCTTGGAGGGTTGGAACACTACAGCAATTAGATCCATGCTCTATAACATTCACTTGCAATTCAGGCAACTACTATAGTTGAGCTAATTTAATGTTTAGTTAAAAGAGAAGATTTATTTTTATTTTCCCTTTATTATTAATGCTGTATCAGAAACTATTTCATAAACTGTTTATTTTTAAGCACCTAGCTATAAAAATATTTGCTATGTATATTTTTAAAGTGAAAGAAAGTTTGAAGGATACTAATTTATTCTGTTTAATATGTGACTGTTTGCATCTATAGTGTGTGTTCTAATTTGACTGATTTTACACAGCTGTCATTCTACAGCCTATAATCTGTATGCATGTGATATAAGCATAACCTTTAATGAACAATATTCACACACAAAAGTTGCTAATATAATGCTAGCATAGCAGCACCTGCCAACACCTCTACAATTAGAAGTCTGTGTCAGCATTTCAATTATAAAGCATCTCCTAATTTAGAGGATCATAACTTGACAGTTAAAATTCATTCTGTGTTGCAAGTTGACATGTAAGGTCTCAGTTCAAAGCATTTTTATTAATACAGGTTTAAATTGGTTCAGATATTATGAAGTTACATGAGACTAGAGTGAAAAAGGAAGACACTCTGTGGATGTTTTTTTCATCACTACTGTAGCTCAAATGCTTTGAAAGGGAAATCCACAAATGTTATAGTTGTTTATGTGTGATTAGGATCAGTGACTGATTTTTTTTTTCTATTAATGTAGCAGTAAGATCTAAGCTTTAAAACTCCCCCATGTTATGTTTGTTCCTTTCTATTGTTTTTAGGATGCATATTTATCATGAATGTTAATACAGTGATTATTTAGTATATTCATTTTTAAATGCACCGATTCACTGCTAAAACAGACCATGGCAGTACCTGTGTGAACCTGTGGACTAAAGGTCTCTCCACAATGACATATCACCTAGTGATAGCATTTCCATGAACTACAAACTACAAAATTGTGTATTGACACAGTTGTTCCAGCTGAAAAATTACCATCTACTATGTCAATAATCTACTTATCAAAGTTGCCTGTTGGTTTGCACTGACACAGTAACTGCTAACTGCTGCTCAGGAATAGCACTATCTATTGTGGGAAGGAAACGGTTTTCAGATTGTGACAAGGTTAGGATCCACTGAGGGAGATAAATGACAGGGATTTTATTCTATTCTTAGAGGGGTGGTTGTAAGACCAAAAAATATCAATAACAGCTAGATCAGTTCTGTGACCTTGCAGAGAATATTCCCCTCCACCACTATTTCTAGCCCTTTTGTGCTGTTTTCAAAGCCCAAAAGGACTGCAAAGCATTAGGAGGAACTCCTAGAGTTCAACAATTACATGGAATGATGTGCAAAGGTTCACACTGCCTTCTTCTGTTGCCTGATGGAAAAAAAAATCTGTGTTTCACAGAGAAAGTAAAGAGAATCACCTCTGAGCAAGGCCAAAATACTCTGGGCAACATGAGGTGCTGGAGGAACGGTAGCTCGTGAACTGCAGCAGCAGGGGAAGCTTTTTGGTAGGAACCAGATGCCAGAGCTTCACGCAGAGCTGCTCTTCACCTTGGGCGTGTTACTGCATGAACATGTCCATGTCACGTCTACTCCACGGCAGAAGATGGGCCAAGCAAAGCCACATCTGCCTGCAAAAGGCTGTGCAGTCAAAAAGAGAGTTCCTGCAATTGTTTTCTAAGCAACATGTCAAATCTGTGCGGTTTACAACCACATTAGCCTTCCTGTGGGCAAGGCAGCTCTTTCCTTGCTGAGAGACATGGCTGGGGCTTTGCTCCCACACGTGGAAACATTTGCATCCCTATTTCAGCAGCTCCCGTGTTGCAAGCAGATGCAGCAGCTTGCATTTCTGGGCCAACAGCAGGTCCTGGGGGTTCAACAGATCTCCAAACACATTATGTATTGTGCCTTGTACTAGTCCTTTTAGATTTAAAACTAGGATCTACACGCTATTTTTTATTGGGCAGTGTCACAAGTGGTTTGTAAACGGTTTGGAAATTAACATTAATAAAGCTATTACAAGCAAGGGAAACCTATTTGCTGGGGGAACAAAGCTTGTCAATAAAAGGCAAGGACGATGTAAATGAAGAAGATGGGCTTCCTTATAATCCTTCACCTCCATGTACTGCTATCACGTCTGAACTGCTTTTGGCTGAAAATGATGCCAGCCATACTAGTACGTGAATCACATATCCTCGTATATGACTCTTCAATGCTCAATATTTTACAGGACGCTTTTAATTGGTAGCTGTTTTCTCTATTATTTCTCACAGTGTCTAAAAATCCCAGAAGTCTAGATATTTTAAGTGCCCTTCACTGTAATTTAGTGAAGTCACCATGTTTTCCACCATCTTTAAGAGGCCATAAATACACACCATAGCTCGGAAGAAGTGTAGGCTGTGATTTATACACAATTCAGACAACATCATAGCACACGCTATTTCTTCTGCTGCTCTGTTGTTTCATTTCAAAGGCTTTGTAACAACAACAACAACAACAACAACAAAAGGCCTGGTCCTCCATGTTATATTAAAGACAAAAGATTTTACTTTAGTCTTTCTAGAGGAAATAGGTTTTACTTTCTTAATTAATATTCTTAATGTAATGGCATGCTAGTGGTCAGAAGACATGCTTGAAAGAAATTTGAACTATTGGATAGCTGAGCAAAGGTATCCTAATCTGGACCCTTTCTTATGCATATAAAGAAAGACCAAAACATACTATTACTCATTAAGATTAACTCCTGTAACTCATGCTTTGTATCTGTCATTGAAACTTGAACATTTTTCTACCGTTTCTGCAGATGATGGCATCCAAGCCTATCAGTCAGTGATAGTTCATCAGCACTTCATAAACACAGCAAAAGTTATACCCTGCAAGTTTAGCCCTGCATTTTCTACAAACACTAAAATAAATACTTCAGTTATCTGTAAAATATATTAGAAAACAACTTTGCAGCACCCTCTAGTGACACTTTACTAAATCAGAACATTCTGGAAAATGAAGTGACCAGGGAGGCAACCTTGATCTGAAGAAAACCACTTTTGACGTTACCATGATGGCAGAAGGTGTTCATTTGCACTGTCCCAATCTCATCAGGTAAATTACAAAGACACAGTTTTGCCAAGGTTCTTATAAACAAAAATGCATTTCCTTGACCTTAAATCATTCCAGTAGAGGAATTGGATTTATTTTGTATTTGAAACCACTCTGTTAAAATAATATCAAATATTTTTTATATCTGTTAAGACCCTAAACTGACACCTGTGGAATTCCTAAAGACTCTTTATTCCTTATGACTTAGATCTATCATTGTTCAATGCTTCCTGTGTCAGTGTGTTCCTGCAGCATGAAGATGTGACAGCAGACACCTGTCAGCTGAAAGATTTGCTTCACTGTATGCAAGTATTTGAGCATGACTTTTGGAGTTTAGTATAATTTAGCTTGTAAGCATTTAAAGTCTGCTTAAGATCAGCTCATATCTTAAGGTTACAAATAATTTTTCTCTCCTTATAACCCACTTGCTAATACAAAACCATGGACGTGTGTGTAAAAATTAGACTTTATTACTGATTTATGTCCAAAATCATGATAATCTAGCTTAGGAAATGTAACACTGCTTATGGAAGTTGTCTAGCAAGGTATAGGTGGGTTTTGGTCATTTTGTTATTGCATTGATGTCTACGAAGCGCCTGATAGACTCATCTGTTTAACAGGATAGCTCTGGATTTATCCTACTGTGTAAATCAAAGTTTGGGTTATGGAGTTTTGCATTTTTTTTCTGTTCAATGAAACAGCATACACCTCTAATGAATTAATAAGGAGCATAACTTTTTTTTTGTCATTCTTGGCCTTCAGAACTAAACTGCTTATAGATGCTGACATATAGCTACTCATTCTGTTAAGCGCTGCTTTGCCATGTGAGATATGACACATCTTTCTTTCCCAGATCTGCATATATAATACCAAATGAAGCATAATTTAAGTATAATAATAATCTAGCTGAGATCTTAAGGAGATGTGATATTTTGAGTTGTTTTACTGCATTTAGAAGTGTGCCACTTTAGCTTGTAGTGAAAAGCTGGTAGTGTAGTTTTCTCAGAAAAAGAAACATTGCTACCTTCTTTCATCCTCTCAGCTCTCTCCTTTAAAATAAAGGTTGCCATACTGTTATATACACAGATAAAAATGGCAACATAGAATAACAACAACTTATTTGGTGTTGATAGGTACTGTGAAATCTAAGATCCTCCTGTCTTCTTTCATCCACTCATAAATGCTGAATATGTTAATCTGTCCCTTCCCTTTCCCAGTCTGATCACAAAACAATTTTAATAAAGGTTTTCTTTGTAAAGCTTCCTTGAATTCAGTATTTCTTGCACCACATATATTGTTTACATAAGCAATTATCAGTTAGAAGAATGAATCATAGACCTTCTTAGAGAAACATATTTTCCAGGTGCCACGGTTTATTCATTGTCCCCTGCACCCTCACATACAGACGCTTTAAAACCATCTTCAGTACTTACTGTTGCTACCTGGTTTTGAAGTGTCCAGAAATAAATGATATGTTCAGAAAATAAATATTTCTTCCTTTAATGTAAACACCTATGGTTTAAAACATTGGTGTTGTACAGCAAATTTGCACAAAAATATAATAAAAAGAGCACTTCATAGAATAGCTAGTAACTGTTGTACATAGTATGTAGTCAATAACTGTAACTTTCATGGGGAAAGATCACTAAAAATAAAAAAGCAGAAAAATATTATTATTCAGTACGTTTATCAAGAGAGTAGAAAGTAGTGGTATATAATATATATGCACAACAAGTAATAGAAACAGAGCTTCTGGAAAAAAGAAATACTATTTTTTCCAACAGAATGTAATTTCCCTTTGAGGGCCTAGAAATAAAGTAAAAGATTTGCTTAAATCCCTGTCACTTCAGGTTTTGTTGCAAATATTACACTTTGACTGCGCTAGAGACTGATTTCTGCAACCACAACCAAACTTAAGACCATTTGTCATGTAAAATGAAGTGATTGCTACAGAAACAACATTATGGAAATAGCAGTAAAAACTGTATGAAAATGGACCTTAAATGTGTAATGCAAGCCTCTGTCCCCTTTATGGCCCAATACCAGAGTGGTGCCTTTCGTACCACGACTGTACCAGATCTCTGCACAACTCCACATGTTTTGTAGTTAGCTCAGATTAAAATTTCTCCTTGCTTTTCCTATTCTACTGTTCTCTTTCTTGAGTAAATTCACATTGCAAAGGAAGAGTGGCTAGACCGAACTGCAATAGACATCTGTTCACTACATAGAATCAGTCACTACAGAATCAGCCATATCATACGTTCAGGAATGAAAGATTATGTGAATCTTTAAAATTCGTTAATGTACTGATGGACATACTACTTTACCTATTCTGTAGCGTCAGTATTATACCACAACCTGTTTCTATCAAAGAAATTATTTCTCACTTCTGATAATTCACCTCAAGAAGCTTCTCTGCATCCACCTGCAGCTTATTCCTAGATGATGAAAAAAAGGCATCCTAGTCCTTCTCTTTCCTTAATTTCATCCTCCATTAAAAGTATAGTTTTTCTAGATGTTTCAATAAACTCATTGAGATGTCTGAATGTTGTTTTTGTTTAACTTACCTAAAGAACTTTCTATTTTGTTACAGGCACACATGGATCTAAATTTTGTTAATTTTAAATGCCTCATTCACAAATGGTTCCAGGCATGCCAATTCATTCTATCCCAGGAATTTTGCAAAGGTCAGATCTCAAAGATCATGCTAAAGGTCACATTATTTCCTTTGCTCACATTTAAGAATACTAGGAAAAGTGTGCCTTTTTGCATTAATTTAATGCTAATTCATTATCACAGATTTGTTAAGTCTTTCATTACGATATGAATGTCATGTCAAGATTGTGTATTTTACTGCTTTGAAAAGGATAAATCCAAATTTTATTTCCATCTCTTTAGAGGAGAGTACTGAGATAGAAATATTTGCTTCATGTCAAAACTGTACGTGGGTCTTATTAGGCTACATATTGATTGTCCTCTACTATGATTGCAGCATAGTTAGTCTTCACACAGTTATCAGAGGCAGGACTTTATAAATTATAAACAGGAAGAAGTAGTACAATACATTTCATTCCATTTAGTTTCATTTCCACTTTTGAAGAAATCACCAAACACCACAATAAAGTGGTAATGTCTGACAAATTCTTTCTTTCTGGCTAATAATTCAGTATCTTGTTATTACTTAGTGTTACATCATTCTCAAGCACACAGATTGTTTTTAAAATTTCTTTGGAGTTTGGCTCTCTGAAGAAAGCTGTACACCATGGCTGATATTCTCTATTCAGTAAAGTATTATTTTTATACATTGGTCTGAAATTCTTAGTACTCACATCCTGTTCCATGCTTTCAGGAAATGCAAAAATACCATTTTCTCTGTTGCAAGTCATACAGGTGTCATTATTCAGCATGAGACTAAATTTGTTCTACAAGACATGATCTGACCCATGAATATGTTTCATTAAACAGTCTTAAGTTTTTTGTTCTCTTTTCTTACTTATTATTTATTTTGTTTTGTTTTATTTCTGGTGTTCATGTTTCTAAAATTGAGTTTATTGTACTTGTGAGAGTTTTTCTCTTCATACCATCTTCTTCCACGTTCTTCACAAAACAATATCTCAAAGCCTCCTGTCTGCTCCAAACACATAGGATCCCTTTCCATATTTAGTATTGCTCAAAAATTCTATAGTGTGTCTGTGAATTATTAGTTTAATTCAGTTATGTATTGTAACATTTTTAAAAGGATGTTACTGATTGCAATACCATTTTTCTATATAGCAGGTTTCTACTCCCTTTGTTTCTACCTTGTATTTTTTTTCCCCTGATTTGCATTGTAGTGAGTCAAAAGAACTTTTATTATGTTCTTTGGGAGGCCACAGTCTATTTCTTCCAGTTTTCAATAACATGTTTTTTCATCTTTTGTTTCCTCTTTGCAAGCATAAGTCTTGACATAGCCACTTTTGTGCCACTTCTTTTTTACTCTTGTATCATAGATTAGCTCAATGGTAGAAGCCAACAGTTGCTCATAATGTAACATCACTTCTGATAAAGTGCTTTCCCATTTCTAGCTTTGTAGCATCTCCCTCCTCCTGTATTAAACCAGTGTGATTATTTTTAAAGATAACAAATTCACACTGTTTTATAAGGAGTAGAAGTACAAAGATTGATTTCCTGCCTTTATTTTTGTATAAAATTTATGAAAAATACCATATCCAACCACTTTCTGAACCCTGTTGGGTATTCCACAACCAAACACGAATATATATACTTCTAAAGTACTATTAAAAATACAAAGTACCCTTGTTTGTATGAAAGTTTTACTGAACTCACAGAGGAGTTATTCTTGGCATAAATGCACTTAATTTACCCTTGTATATCTAACTCTGGCATGAATTCAGACATAAAGAAAGCACTGTTTAATGCAGTCCCAATGACTATCATAATGGCTTTTGCCATAACCATAAAGAAAATGTCACTTATCACTTGCCTTGTAGTGAAAACATACCAAGTCCCCAGTATATCAAGCCTTGTACTCTACAGAATGCAGTTACAGTACATGTCTTAGAAAAAGCAAAACCGTATGATGGGTATATATTCCCTTACCATTCCCAAGCAGTTACACTTCAAAAGAGCAAAACCTGTGATGAGAAAAACCAATGAAAAATATTATTGATCATCTTAGTGGCTCAATTTGATAATACTAAATATGACAAGACCAAACTATACTTTTATTGTGATATTTAGAGAGGAAAATTTCATATTATATGGAATACATTTATGCTAGATTTCTGTCACACAACTTGAAACTTGAGGTGAAGCCATCAGAATTCAACAAGAACCTACCTAAAATTCAGAGAAAAATAAAATAAATAAAATAAAATGGATTTGGACTATCAAAAAAAATACTGAAAATGCTCCATGGCTGGCTTCTGTACAGTTCAGAAACCAAAAGGAACACAGGGCTTCATCACTGATATGCGTGATATGTTACAAAACTGGGAGGAGTGGCTGATACACCAGAGGGTTGTGCTGCCCTAGAGAGGGACATCAACAGGCTGGAGAAATGGGCTGACAGGAACCTCATGAAGTTCAAAAAGGGAAACTGCCAAGTCCTGCACCTAGGGAGGAAAAACCCCAGGCATCAGTGTACACTGCAGGTCACCCAGCTGGAAAGCAGCTTTGCAGAAAAGGATCTGGGGGGTCCTGGTGGATACCAACTTGAACATGAGCCAGCAACGCGCCCTTCCTGCAAAGAAGGTGAATGGTGTCCTGGGCTGCATTGGGAGGAGTATTGCCAGCAGGTAAAGGAAGGTGATTCTTCTCCTCTACTCAGCTCTTGTGAGGCCACACCTGGAGTGCTGGGTCCAGTTCTGGGCTCCCCAGTACAAGAGGGACTTGGACATACTGGGAAGA
Source organism: Haliaeetus leucocephalus (assembly GCF_000737465.1). Taxonomy (NCBI): domain Eukaryota; kingdom Metazoa; phylum Chordata; class Aves; order Accipitriformes; family Accipitridae; genus Haliaeetus; species Haliaeetus leucocephalus. Next base: position 2,948,166 of record NW_010973325.1, read on the forward strand.
GTCCAGCAAAAGGCCACAAAGATGATGAAGGGATTGGAGCATCTCTCCTATAAGGAAAGGGGGAGAGAACTGGCACTGTTCAGCCTGGAGAAGAGAAGGCTCAGGGGGATCTCATCAACATATATAAATACCTGAAGGGAGGGTGCAAAGAGGACAGAGCCAGAGGCAATGGGCACACACTGAAACACAGGAGGTTCCCTCTGAACATCAGTGTGAGAGACTGGAAGAGTTAATGTCTCAAACACTGCGGTGGGGCAAGCCCTGCATAACAACAAAGAACCAGAATCACAGATGAGAAGCTGGTCGGTAGCTACCAGAATTCAAAATACAACTTCTCATTAATGACACAAAAATACCAGGCAGATTGTAGTATTTGATGAAACTGCCATTTATACAGGACATAGTAAATTACTTCAAGGTGTTAATGAGACAAAAAGAAAGTATGCAAGAATATATACTTTTTTACCTTTAACTGTTGATGAATAATAGAGCTTCAAAAGTATCTTTTTAATTCTTTGATATGAAGTGAATGTTGATGATAGAGTATAAACTTTGTACTTAAAGATACTGAATGTTTAAATTACTGAAAATAATTTCTTTCTTTTATTTTATATGATATGAATTCAATATTTTCTTGATTTGTCAGTGATAACAAAACTTTATTAAATGTTATGCGTTTTTGTTTTATCCATGGTCTCATGGACCCCAGCACATAAGGCACTTTGCAAACTTGCAACAGAAATCCCAAATACTTTTAATTTAAGCCTTAAATTATTTTTCTTGTATTTGTTCTTGTTCAAAGTTCCAAATTATGCCAGTTTAGAAATATACATAATCAGGATTTTCTCATTAGTTATTTTTATTGTCATCATCTCTGGTAACCTAGAAATTGGATTAAAGTCTGCAGAGATTCTTTCTTAGATCACTGTGTGTTTTGGCTGACTTGTATTTTTATCTGCATCAAAGGGAGGGAAAAAGAAGAAATATGTACTTACTGCTTCCATATAACTCATGCATAAGGAAAGGAAATACTTGAATAACAAGCATTCACAGCATCCTATTCTTCCACTGAATTGTTGCTGATGCATCCCCAAAGACTCCTCAGTGTGGTCTGATTTAAAATGTACTTTGAAGCAGCTACAAGCTCGTCTTGAGCTAATTATCAAGTAACAACACGATACCGTACTTGACAAGTTGCACCTTTTCTAAGTAAACTAAGTCTCACTCTTCTGGTTTTCTTGCTTTTTGGTGGTAAAACTAATCCTGACCTTAAGGCATGTGAATAAATCTCACATCCGACAGCTTGCTGAAGCAGCTTCTGGAAAGACATCCAGCCATTTATCATCTTCATAGTTGATAATATCTCCTGTGAAATTATATCAGTTAAAGGCAGGTAAATAAAACAGTGTGGTGAGAGAGCCTTTTAGCATTTCAGCATAATTAAGAAATGGGGAGGAGAAGGAAAATACTAAGGGAAAGTCTGAACAACTTGTCTGTACTTCCAGAAAGATGAATTAAGATGAATCTTGTAAAATTTAAAGAAAATCTGCTTAGTACTGATTGGAGTCAGCTTAGCATGTCCGTTGGTTTTAGTGGGGTTAGTACATGAAACAAGGTTTTCCTCAGGAAGAATGATGATTGATAGCAACATACACCCAGTTAAGGGCTGTAAACAACTACAACTTGTGCCTCACTCTCTACTGTATGAGTATATCCCTACTAGATCCTCCTTTTGGATAGATCCTACAAGATCTCTCTTTTGGGGGCTTGGTGGGGGAAATATACTTTTCACTTTTCTTCTAGGACTTGCTTCCTCTTCTGTTTGCAAATAGCAGAAAAACTCTGTTACCCTTAAAGAAGAAGAGGGCTGTGCTGGGTTGACCCTGGCTGGAGGCCAGGTGCCCCCCCCCCCCCCGAGGCTGCTCTATCACTCCCCTCCTCAGCTGGACAGGGGAGAGAAAATAGAACAAAAGGCTCGTGGGTCGAGATAAGGACAGGAGAGATCACTCAACCAATTACCATTGGGTAAAACAGACTTGACTTGGGGAAAATTAACTTAATTTATTGCCAGTCAAACCAGAGCAGGGTAATGAGACATAAAACCAAACCTTATAACACTTTCCCCTACCCCTCCCTTCTTCCCGGCTCAACTCCACTCCCGGTTTTCTCTTCCTCCTCCTCCCCCCAGCAGTGCAGGGGGACAGGGAATGGGGGTTGGGGTCAGTTCCTCACACATTGTCTCTGCCGCTCCTTCCTCCTCGTGGGGAGGACTCCTCACTCTTCCCCTGCTCCACCGGGGGGTCCCTCCCATGGGAGACAGTTCTTCATGAACTTCTCCAAGGTGAGTCCTTCCCACGGGCTGCAGTTCTTCACAAACTGCTCCAGCGTGGGTCCCTTCCACGGGCTGCAGTCCTTCAGGCACAGACTGCTCCAGTATGCGTCCCCCATGGGGTCACAAGTCCTGCCAGAAAACCTGCTCCAATGTGAGCTCCTCTCTCTGCAGGGCCACAGGTCCTGCCAGGAGCCTGCTCCAGCGCGGGCTTCCCATGGGGTCACAGCCTCCTTTGGGCACCCACCTGCTTTGGCGTGGGGTCCTCCCCAGGCTGCAGGTGGAGATCTGCTCCACCGTGGACCTCCCTGGGCTGCACGGGGACAGCCTGCCTCACCATGGTCTTCCCCATGGGCTGCAGGGGAATCTCTGCTCCAGCGCCTGGAGCGCCTCCTCCCCCTTCTTCTGCACTGACCTACAGGGCTGTTTCTCTCACATGTTCTCACTCCTCGCTGCAGTTGTTGTTGTGCCGTTTTCTTTTTCCCCTTCTTAAATCTGTTCTCCCGGAGGTACTACCACTGGCTCAGCCCTGGCCAGTGGCGGGTCTGTCTTGGACCTGGCTGGCACTGGCTCTGTTGGACATGGGGGAAGCTTCTAGCAGCTTCTCACAGAAGCCACCCCTGTAGCCCTCCCCACTACCAAAACCTTGCCATGTGGACCCAATATAAGGGGTTCTCCAGCTCCTTTTTCCATGACGTTTTTCAGGAATTTGACTGACAATAGGTTTATTCACAGACTTTGAGGCCTAGGATTGCAGGTACCAGATACTAAATTCTAGGGCACTCAAAATAATTACAGGTCAATTCAAAGTAATGCTCCAATCAAATGCATGTAACTGCTCATAGGTACTTAAAGAATTTTATTATATCTGTAAAATACTAGAGGCTGATTTTGGTGCAGCTCAAGCACTCAAATGCATTTTACTCTTTATCCTCATCACAGTACATAATATACAGAAGTGCAAGGTCTCATTTAGCAGTTTATCTTTCAAAACTTAGTCTTTATGAGGAGGCCACTAGACTTCTGCTTTAATTTACCACTGTCTAAATGAATGTAATGCAACATAAAGAGAGTATAGAAGTTCTGGGAGTTTCTAGTAAGCTTAAGATGCAGAATCGGACCATATTGATCTAGGGCTTACAGAACACGATGAAGAGAGGAGGGTCCTGACTACATTCAGCACAGCAGAATATTAGAAATTTTAAACAACGTAGATGAAAATTCATCCTTTCTAGGCTTGTGCTTCCATTGCTGCTGGAGAAACATAACCAGAAAGTAGACAGAGAGTTTAGCTGTTTGCTTTAATCAAGTGCACCTGTGAGATTACATTTCCCTAATTCTCACAGCTGGCATTAAAATGGATTTAGCTAGCTAGCCAGAGATTTAAAAGTAGCCTTTCAAGTTCACCTTTAGGAAGCTATATTAGCTTTGCCTAGTAGCCTGTTTAGTAATGCAGCATACAGCATACCTGGCTTTAGACAGGACTAGAGATCAAATCTAACCTCATAAATCTCCCAGCTCATGACTACAGGAAGCTGTCAAAAACTAGATGTTGTTTCATTCTCCAGGGGCTGGTGTACTGCTCTGGATCTCTCTTAAGTGCCCTCTAGCAGCTGATCACCAAAATGTGTAATAGCCTTGGGAAGGACTACACTACCCTTTTGACCCCAGAGGTAATATTTTGATAGGGCTTGACCTTAATAAGACTGCCAGCATAAAAGCCTAACTGTAAGAGTAAAGGAAAACCTTTTCTGAATAACAAATAGCTGAAGAAAACATTTTCTGCACACTCCATAAATTATTACATTTACCTCTGGCAAGTACATTTAGAGAAAATCGTGTTCTGAATCACATTTTAGAATACTCAGATTCAACACCAGTTGCTAAGCCAAAAAGACTAGCTTGCAAACAAATGCTGGGCAAAATTCTACCACTTTCACTCAATCTGATCATTATTTGACCAACAAATCTTACCAAATACAAATGGCTGGACTTCTCTCCCTTTCTGATCTACTCTTTTACTTTTATTCTACTGTTTAACTAATTTCATTCTAATTTAGGGCAAAGAATAAGGATTTCAGATGTCTTAGGGTGCCAGAATGTTGGGGGGGGGGGGTTGCACCATAATGAAAAAGAACAACTCTTACCACTTTTACTGACAATAGATTCTGAATCAGTATTTGTAACCCTATCACTTGACCACTACAAGTAAAATCTGGCAAATCACTTTCTTCTTCCATTCCCTCTACAGCCATGTGTCACAGATAATGTATTCTTTTCTTTGAGCTTCACCACTAATACGGTTCCCTGCTGTACCTTGTGGGAAAGTGTTGTCATCTGGGCCACTGGGTCCATGATGAGCTTAATTTCTGTAGGATGCCAGAGAAGTTAAATGGTTTACATAGTGTGAAGAAACAATTAAGCTGTCTAGAAGCTACATGATGCATAGCAAAATAATAGGTAAGAGGAGGACAGAAGCTTCAGAGTAAGCCAGATTTGCTGTCCAGACAAGCGATTTGGAGTGGCTGAAGTGATGATGAAGGGCACATTGGTGTAAAATTTCACTGTAGCAAAACCTTTTCAACAATGAAACTGCCATGCTGCTTTTTCAGTGCTGACTTTTTTTCTTTCATCATCACTGTAGTCTAAAAGCACTTGCATGTATACAAGTAATATTACTTCATGCAGATTTACTTCATTCTGTTCTGTAGGAGTTTGTAAACTAAATGCAGTTTTCACTCTAGATGAAAATGTTCAGGGAAATTTCTTGGATTTTGTAACCCATGGGGAACACAGCTTGAGAGGTTGAGTGTCCTTAAAAACAACTGAGCCACTTCCTGGAAATTTTGTCCCTGGTTTAAGAGTAGTGTTTTCTTTTCCCACTAAAAGCCATGATGCAAAAGCCACAAAGATGAGCTCTGGCTACTTCGGCAGCTGCTGAGAGTGGTCTTATGAGTAAGTTCCATCAAAACTTATATAACTGGTAGAAGTAGCAATTAGATTTTGAAGAATTGAAGAAAAGCTGGTTGTTAAAAGTTCCACAATTATTTTAAGAGGTTGAATATATTTTCTCTTCGCTGAAACAGCAACGCAGTGTGTAAATTGTTTATGGATTACATTAAAGCTCATAAATTAATTCTGCTAATTTTTTCATTACAACAAATATTCAGGCCATGGTATACTTATTTACATGTGACCCTTTAGATAAGAATTGTATTTGTTCTGCTTATTGCTCATGAAAATCGTAAGCAAAAGAATAGTGAAATGTCTGCATAATCCTTTTTGTGGCTGAAATGTAAATCTAGCTTTTCAGAGTTTTTATTGATTCCAGTTCTATAATATCTGAGTGCTTCCCAGGCTAATTAGATTAGCATAGCAATGCTCCTAATGGAATCTTTAGCTCTGTTCCTTCAGTCATCATGTGAAACTAATTGGGGAAGGTTTGTTTGTTTATGTTTGTAGGGAAAATGGTAGCTGTTATTGTGAATGTCATTCTAATTATGGTGGAAAAGATTTGCCAGAGAGGCTGTATGGAGATGTGGGCAGATTTTGAATTATTCTAGTTTTCCCTGAAAACCCATTCTACACCGAGATCTTTCTGCACCTACTATTCAGCTGTCATAAATGTATCTCTCTCATACTGTGATCTGAGGTATCAATAATGAAGATAGGATGTTTCCTAATAAAGACTCTGAAAGAAGAACCAAGATTTAGAAGTCTTTTGGATGTTAATTTCTAGCAGAGAATCAGGCTTTGTTTGCTTATGGCAACCTACACTTGTAAGAGAAGGGTCTTGGGACAGTAAGGAAATAATGTACAGCTTTCCCTTTCCAATATAAAAAAGAATAGTAACTGCATTCTGGTGCATAGATCATTGCGCACAGATTCTCATCAGATGCAAAGAATATTGTAGAAAACAGTAAAGTCATCCTGGAAATGAAAGAGATCATTTATCAAGTTGTTCAAAGAGAAGCAAAAATAATGAAACCTCATTTTACATGTGTTTGTGCTCTTACAGTCCCAATGCCTCACCGTGACTTCTTCATCTGAGGAGAAATAGTTCTGAAAGGTTCAGTATAGACCTACACCTGCGTGGATCGATTGGCCAATGCACATGTGCCTGTTAGCAATCTGGCTACTACCAACTGGAAGATATGAGTCTGAGTTCTTCCTACTTTTTTTCTCAATAGGTGTACTAATTTCATTCTCTTATGCATACTTAACAAATACTTTCTTGGACATAATGGTCTTTTTACCCCTTTTTCAAATCTGGTTGAAATTGATGAAAGGGCTTACAAGTAGTTCTGGAGAAAACTGGCTGACCGATAAGGAAAAAGACAAATGGGAATGGACAAACAGGCAGACAGATCACATAATTGCATAAGACTTATTTCCATAGGAAACCAGGCCAAAAAAAACCCCCAAAACCCAAACCGTATTTCTACTCAAAGCTAATGTTATCTCATCATCTAAGCTTGATAACTTCTGAAGCCCTGCATCTCTGATGAAAAGGATGCTACCACTTCCAGTGGAACTAATTGACACTGCTTTGGAGATTTCAAGTCAGACTGTGTGTGAGACACCTGCCCTTCATAGAAGAATTTCACCTGAAACATCCCGGCAATTTGTTACAGGTATTGGCTGCTAAAATCACTGATATATAGGACATAATCTGTTACAAAAAAAAAAAAAAAGATTTTTTTTTTAATTTGTGTTCTATAAATACTGTTCAAATGCAGATAAAGAGCAAGCTATTTCTTTAAAATCAGTCAGTAACAGTTGCTTGTACCTATACAGCACATTTGAAGGTATCTGAGAAAATGAGTATTATTATTCGATTTTACACTTTAGAGAACCAAGGCACAGAGAAATTAAATGGCTTAGGTAGTGGTCATCTGAAAAGGCACTATGGAAGAGTCTGCATGTCCTGGAAGGACAGCCCATTCACCAACAGAGGGTGACTGAATTCTGTAATATCATCTGATTGTTTTGATTACTCCAGGAAAACAACGTCTGTCCATTACCCTAGTAATCCTGTCTGGATGAAGCAAACCAGAAGGAACAAGGATAGCATTTTCACTGTGGGGAAGACCAGAAGCAGCGTCTGTGGGTGTTTGGACCATACCATAACAACAGAGAAAAAGCATCCAAAATCCATAGGCTCCTGCCACACACCTGACCTCCGCAGAGCCCCATGGAGACCCCTCTGTCAGATCTGTGAATAACCCCTTAAGCCAAATAGTAGATAGCAATACAGGAGAGAAATAACGAAGCCTGTCCCTTGGGACTGGGGAGGTGTGTGTGCATGTGCTCGTGTACATGTATGCATGCATGTCAAGATGTTAATGGGTAAAACCTCATATATGAAGCTGAAAGCAACAGTCGTGCTTACGGTGTAAGCCAGCTCTTGCACTGATGTGTGATTCTGCCATGTTTCCATTGCCCTTACCCACTGCTGTTGTGAATGATATTCATTTCAGCTGTGTCTTCCCAGTTGTGTATTATGATCTTTTGAGCAATTACTTTTTCAGGTAGCACCCACAGAGTGAAGGAAGCTTGCAGGAAGCTAAAGGGTTGGCTCTGGAGACTAATCCTACATGCAGCATGTGAGGAGATGGGATCCTATGGCTCATGCAACTGCTGAGAGGAGTGAACAGGGAGCAGATATCCCAAGGGCCAAGGAAGACTGAGGAGCACTTTTCAGAAGTAGAAAGTCACTGATTCAAGCATGTATGAGCCCAGAAGCAAGTATTAACATCAGGGTTATAACTGACAGTAGGACAGTTGTTTGTAAATGTATATGTGTGCTTGCATGTATGTCTGCAACAGTTTTTGCTGGTTCAAGGACCTATCTATAGCAACCATTAAAATTCAGTATGGCTTCTGCTATCTGAAATGTTTGGCACAAATATCTTCAGTGTTGCCACATCTCTTGATAGCACTTCATACCTGTATGAAACATGGGCAAAAGAAAGCCCTCCAAGAGGGATTTCTTTTGTCACTAGTAGTAGAAGAGAGGAGCTGTGGGTTCTGGTGGTTTTGTTTGTTTGTTTGTTGTATGGAAATGGGACCAATTACAAACATTACTGCTCCCTACAAATTTTCTTTCACATCAAAATATATGAGGCTTCCTTTCTATCCTTAAATCAGGCCCCGTATGCCAGTTAAGCATAAGAAGTTTTTTTAAAATAATCTGGGTATTTTAATGAACTGAGAGTATTGAGACACTTTCTCAGTTATCTGTTTTCTAAATATTTTAATACAATTTTAATATGATAAACTATGATTAGCAAATTCTTCAGGTAATGACCAACTTTGTAGATTTCTCACTGGATCTGTAATGTGGAAGACTTCACTACAGATGGAATTCTCTGAGTCTTAGAAACAAAAAAAAGTTCATCACAAAAACTGCAGAAAACAGCTCATTAGAAAAAAAAAAAAAAAGACTCAGCAGTCTAGAAGCAAAGATGGTTCCTTTATCTCTCCTGAAATGCCGAGACCAATCAGGCAAATGATAACATATATCAACAAGCAAGGGGACATCAGAAGAAATGAGATGATCAAAGAATGTAAATATTTCTTCTCACAGCTAAAGAGAATTCTGCAAGGTGTCTCACACTTGCAAAGAGGCAAAATGCCATCACAGGATGTACAGAATACCATTACATCTGTAGTCATGGTGGCATATTATGAAGATATACTACCTATAAAGTAAGGTGAGACCTAGAGGTACCTAATGGCTTTAACAGTCTTACAGACTACTTAAATCATTACCCCTGGAAGATGTTTATTTTCACAGAACAAGGTGAGTTGCATAGAGGTGTCTGAGGATGACAGAAAAACTTGCAGTAAGTGGAGAGGAAAGGATGTAATTACACATTCATCCACCGCATAATTTCAGTGTGTGTCAGCATCTTGAATGTTAGATGCAGTTCTGGTCCCTTCATCTCAAAAAGAATATAGCAGAATGGGAAAAAGCTCAGAGACAGCAACAAGAAATATAAAGGGTTTGGAACAGCTTCTGAACAAGCAAAGATTGAATAGACTAAGGCTTCTCAGCTAGGAAAAGAAATGACTGAGGGGTTGTATGATGGAGCTGTACAAATATTGTGACTGGCATAGAGTCAGAGAACAGGGAATCATTTTTCTTTCTGTCCTACAAAAAGAACTGGAGGCCATAATGAAACTAGTAAGTGCTATTTTTGAAACAAAGAAAAAACCAAAGAAAAATATTCACACAATGTGTAGGTGGAAGTTTCACAACTAGCCACAGGATGTTGTAGATGCTAAAAATTTGGGTAGGTTCAGAAAAGGACTGGGGAAGGTCGTGGGAGAAAACTAGATCCTTTGGATCAGGAAAGCTAAGAGCTACAGACTGTTGGATAACGGTAGTCAGGAAAATTATTTGTCTTTATATGCTTGTCCTTCCTTTTGGCTCTTCTGTGGGCAGCTGGTGCTGGTGACAGTTGGAGACAGAGCTCTGCACTTTGCTCACTGGCTCCATGCAGCCACTCCTCTCCTACACCCTTGATTAGTTTGCACCCTTGGCATTAGGTGCTGAGATCTCTGACTTACCCTGCAGCTAAGAAATGCATCAGACTAGGTGAAGATGCAGTCATAAATAACTTACCTTAGACCTAGTCTTCCCACCCAAGGTAAGCCCAATAATGTTGGAAAATGCAGTTGGGTTTACTCATTTCTGGCATGACAATAAAGTAATAATGCATCTTCCTTAAAGTTCAATGAAATGCCAACAGCAATAAGATCATTTTAAAGGTATATAGAGCCAAATTTTGCTTCACTCCCCAGTCAGCATGATGCAGCAGAATGTGGCAGACCAGAAAAAGGCTGGTTTTTTTCTGTTATTACTTCACACACCACTGAATACTTATTTATCAAATGTTTTGTTTCCTAACCTCATGTTTTCTCTGCCAAGGCTAAAGCATGAAGATGAAAAATATGTCATGGAAATTACAAATGGGTGTATAGGCTATGGGGAAATGATGTATGTAATGAATTAAATCTGCAGATTAGATAGAGAATACTAATGAGTTTAAACAATATCAGATCAGGGTACTCTGATTCACCAGAATCACTGAGCCAGAGCAGGCAAGTTTGTGCTCTCTCATTCTTTCTCTCTCTCTTTCTTCTTCCTCTGCAGCCTGAACAGATTAATTGCTGGTTCAGTGCAAGGTTAATAATCACTACCAACTGCCAGATTCACTTAAGAGTTTACAGAAGAGATATTAACAACACACTGATATTGCAAAGCTTGGGACTTCTGAGAAGTCATCTCTGCCAGGAAAAGAGGGAACTGAGACTCGGACTATTTCACGCAGGCAGACCCAGATCTGCCACAGCAGTTTAGCTAGTTTACAGAAAAAATATTAAAAAGTGTGCCTCTTCCCTGTCCTAATGTAACTGAGCACAGAAACGGGTTTAGAGAGAAAGGAGACTGCAAGGGTGACATACAGAGTTCCTGATTTATTCTGAAATATTTTAGTGAAGGTATTCATATCCTGAAATATTTTAGTGAAGGTATTAATACTAAGAGTGGTTAATTTTGTGGAGGAGCATGAATTAGGAATATCATAGGAATCAAGTCACAGAAAAAAATCTCTGTGTGTGTTTGTGTATGTGTTGGAGTGGGGGGCAGAAGGATAAGGGAAATTATGGACTCTTGGACTGCCAGAGAGGAAACATCCTAAAGAATAGTACAGCAGTAAATCAGGCCTAAGATGTACTTTTTAATAGCTAAAGCACCATTTCTTTTTCTTGTTTAGGAAGAAATGTAGCAGATTCTTTAAAATAATTAATTGAGAATCTGACAGTTCCAAGGATAATGTCCTGCAGTGATTAGGACAGACCCGTGCTTCTTCCAGACACATATCAGGGAATCTGAAATGACTCGCTGAAGGGAAAAACAAACAAATAAACCTTATTGTCTTGTTACTGATGCACTCCTGTTTATTGTAACAACTGCTGAGGTGATGAAGGCTGATGCACCTTTGAATACTAGTACCTTGTTTGGCCAACTGGGGTTTATTTAAGAACCATGAAGATGACAGTGTTTACCCTGTCTTATTGTCTCACACACCCCTCCCTCGGCTTCTCATGGGCAGGTGGGTGGCTGCTGCACTGGGTGGGTTGGGCAGAAAGCTGTGTTGGTTCCTGCCATGCTGCCGCTCACTGGTGCTCCCCTCAGGCATTACTGGTCATGACTCCTGGCCTGCCCCAGCCTTGGTTTCTGCTCATCTCCCCCATCTCCAGGAGGTTTCCCCACTTCCAGGAGCCTAACTCCAGTCAGGAGCTTCACCTTCATCTTTCCGAAACAAATTCTAATTTTGGGGAACCCTTCTCTTGGGCACCAGCTCTTCTTTCCAGGCTGCTGAAAGCCCCACTCTTCCCAGTCTAATAGTCTGTGTGAAGAAGTATAACAAATGATGAGCCTTCAAACTGGTGCTTCTGTCTTGTGCCTCTGTATTACCTGGAGCATTCAGGATGTGCCACTTGTTTTTAATCCGGCTGTTATCAAAATTTACCACTGGCTTGTCCTGGTCCCAGCCAAGAAGTGGCAGGCTTTTGTCAGTGAATGCAAAAGTTCAGTTTCGGATGTCCACCCGCAGCACACATGCATTCGCTTATTAACCACCTGTTAGCATTCACAATTTACTCTTCTTTTTTTGCCTTTGACACCTTGATGGGAAAATCTTTAGGACTTTAACACTAGTCATATGAGGGAGACCAGAAAATGCACAGTGTGTCCTACAGTACCTCTCCATGCCTTTGCACCACTGCTGAAGACAGACCTTGTGCAGAAAAGGTTTGCAAAGCCTGCTTTATACTTTCATATATTCAGATTATATCCAGATAACTTAAATCCCACCTAAACCCATGCACTTAGAGTTTCTTTAAGGTGAGAAATCTTTGCTGGTCTAAAACCAGCCAGGGTTAGGCAGATGTAAGCTGAATAAAACCCTTACTCTCACTTCAGCATAAAAGGGAACCGTGCTGCAGAAAAGTCATCTCTTTTGAATGACCTTAAAGGTACTCCTCAGCAATGCCTCAAGAGACTTTATACATTCTCATTTCCCCCATGCTTAGGACTATACCTAAGGGCAGCATTTAAGCCTGAATCAGGCTTCAGCTTGAAATCTAGTAAAACGTACCTTCTTGAAACATTTTTCACTGTCTCCCTCCCAGAGTGACAAATAGAGGTCTTTGTTCTTCTGCTTTATCACTGAGGCTTTCACTGAATGAAAGCCATCACTGAGTGACCAATGAGTCACTGTCTCAGTCAGCATCACTGAGACTTTTAGTGCTTCAAGTCTTTGTAACATTAGATGCAATGATGTGGAAAATAACTGCAAAGAATAAATAAAAAAGAAGGCAAAGTTTTTCTTAAGTTACTTTTAAAGAACAGTCCTGCTCAAAGAACTAGATTTTAACATTTGGCCTTTCAGTGCTACACTCTTCAGGCCCTTATTTTTCAGCAAGGGAATTCTTTTTGCCCTAACAATTTAATATACGGTAGAGGTGGAGAGTAAATCATGTTATGCCCAGCTTCATAACTGTCTGATGAACTCTGATTCCAGAGAATTTATTGATTTTTTTGTTGCTATTAGTGGTATATGAATCTGAGAAAATGAAACAAAAAAATAGAATTCTGCAAATTGATCTCGTATGACCTTCTCCCCAGGTGAGTATGTGATATGCATATACGTATATATAGGTACATACATACTTTATGTATTTGTTATTCAGTGACTTATTTTTATCACAAACCTTCATAGGCCATTATCCTCAGGCAGTCAAAGTACTTCCTAACATTCAGCTTGTCAAACAGGTTTTTCTTCTGTATTCTAGCAGAATTTGCTTCCCTAGATACAGTAGCTCTGAAACCTATATCTAAAGAGAGTTCAGGTTTCGCAAATGTAAAGCCATCAGAGTTGCTGCCATACTTACCATACCTCATTTTCCTGGGGGGAATACAGTCAGCCTTGACTCCCCTAAACACAAAACAGAAGAAAAGAGCAGATCTACCTTTGACATGTCACATGGGAAAAGACTACTTTTCTGAAAGAACCTGCCTTTCTGACTCTGCTGTGTGGCACATTGCTGCATTTCTGTCCCTCTTTGAGTACAGTAGTGGGCATTCTGGAATTGTTCCAACAGATACGTTTTTTAAGGCTGAAAGTCCCCTGTACCTACATAAATGAGTAGTACCCATCTGTGGGGTCTGACAAATAATACAGGCTTGCTTTTTCAATATCTACAAGGAGATAAGCAGAAAAGGAAGGGTGTTCTGAGTTAAACAGAAGTTTGGCACAAAGAGTGGGTTAATCTCATGGAAAGTTAGACATCTTACTGAGGAACATAAATTAGGATTGAAATTGCCCTGGTATCACTATGTGGTCCATGGATGGAAATAAACACCCTCAGCCCACCTAAGACTTGAACCACCTTCTGGATAAGCTCCTCTTTTCATGATCATATAGCGTGCTTATTGTGACTATGTCTCTGACCGAAGCATCTCAGGTAGGTGCATATGATTAAATAATAAAAACAAAAAATCAAGTCCAAATTCCCTTGCAGTAGGCACTTTGCACACCCAGAGAGCTCCAGGGTCTTTGAGACATTGTACCACTGGGGTTTTTTTAGGAAATCCTTCCTGAAAATTTTTCATGTGCCAAGAGACCTTCTCTTTATATTATTTTGCATTTCTTTAAAAATAAGGTTAAACTAAGAGCCAAATCTGCAATTTCTTGCTTGCATGTGTATTCTAACTTCCTAGGGCTGCATTTGTGAGTCAAAGATCACCTATGCAAGGGAAATGTTTACAATATGACCTGAAAGAAATGGATTTGGGATGCCAGAATACTTGTCAATGGAACACCACTGTCCTGTTCAAGATACTTTCTGGTAAAATAAATATACATTATTAGTATTTCCTCAGCAAACTGCAAAGCTGAAAAGCATTTAAAAAAAGATGTTCAATATATATTAAATACAGACATCAAGAAGAAATACTGGTTGTGCTCTGTGTTTGTGTGTCTTAAACAGTGCCTCATTTTGTCATATCTCAGCCCTTGTTATTACTCAACTTTTGTTTACCCTTCCTGCAAATTGTTACTGGCAGAAATGCAAAGTTCCAAACCAGAGTTTTAACTTCTCCATCTTTCCCTTGTCTCCTCATACATTTGTAAAAATCATAAGGGAATTAAACACTCATTTCTTGCGTTTCTTTCCCATTTCATACCTTTTTCGCCTGATGTTCCTGTTTAATATCTTACGTTTATTCCAGGATGAGTAAATGATCTATGATAAATTGACTTGCAAAGGCTTATTATAACCAGTGCATCTGGAGCTGTGTGAAGAAAAGGGTACAAAGTTCTAAAATCAAAGTGAAAATCACAACAAAAATGTGACATCATGTGTAGTTTTTTTGAATACTTTCTCTGTAATTTGTAAACTAAGTTTTTTTGTTTTATGAACAGATTCTCAGTGAAGTTGAAAAGGCATACTTGAATATAGATCTCTGTCTTCATATATAAAATTATACACCAGGCATAAAACTAACAGAGGTCTTTTGTCCCAGAACCAATCCCTTGCTGTTGTTTATGTTACTTTATCTTCTTATTGCTGAGTTCATAATCTATTGAATAGTGACACTTTGAACAGAAATGTTAGAAAAATTGAGAGCCTGCATGAGCATAGAGAGCTTTAACATAAAGCTAGATATTATTTAGGCCCTGGTCCTGCAAGCATTTATCCACAAGATGAACAAAGAAGTGTACACAAGACTGAGTTGGATGGCTGTGGATTTTACTGTAATCTCTTTGATTTCCCAGCCATTTGCAACTTTCAATCCCCAGCACTGAAAGCTGGGAATAGAATAGCCAGGTCCATCATCAACCCAGAAAAAGATATACCTCATTGTACTATATATAGAGAGACAGAGATAATAAACATCATCAAAGATTTATCCTAATGAGACCTGAGCACCACAGACTGTCATAGAAGAATAATGAAAAAGCTATTTTCAAATCAGGTAGTGGTCTGGGTTTAGTAAACATCTCTTTGGTCTAATCACTGCCATTGATCATTCTTCTGACTGTGTAATCATATGTAGTGAAGAGAACTTTATTAGGCTCTGATCCAGGGAAGGAGAACAAACAAACAAACAAACAAACAAACCAACCAACCTCAACTATTCAGGAAAGATACTTGCTTCCCAGTGATAGTAGTGAAAGTATTGTAAGCACTTTCTTGAGTCATATCCTTAGGACTCTGAGCTGCTGCTCTTGTTTTGAAGTAATCCTAGTTATCAAATTCCAAAATATTATAACTGATATATATACAATATGAGAAAACTTAGACTTTAAAATCCAGATGTTTCTACACTGGACCTGTTTGATGATACCTTGTTTCTACAGCTATGCCACTGTTTGACTAAAACTGAAGGAGTTTGGTAGAACAGGGACTTCTGAATGCAGTTCTCAACTCTTCAAAATCCTAATTCACTCTGAGATTACTGTTAAAAATAAGACATTTGTTTTCCCCTATTGCTTGGCTTTCTGTAGAAGGGTTAGATGCCCCACTCATACTCAGTCCATGTATTTTGAATATGGTCTGTAAAGTTATCCAATAACATAATATTTCATGTTAGCATCAGTTTGGATTCTATCCAAAATCAACACAAAAAGATCTTACACTCTCTTCTTTGGAGTGTTATGTGCTTGTATTTTTCACTGACTTAGTCACTCCTTGTTAACCCACCCTACCTCATCACTGAAGCAGCATTTGTCAAGGAAAAAGGCTGGTCTGTCACTTCTGAGGGTAATTTCCAACCAAATTATCTCTCTTTCTGTAGAATTACCAATGTGCTCCCTTGGAGACAAATGGGACTGGCAGACTGTAGGCGGTAAGCAGCAGACAGGTGGCCCTGCTGCTACTACACATCTATGGAGAGTTAAGAGCACGCGGCGTGTAGTTATGATTGATGCTGGTACAGCCTTGGTAAACATGCTCCATAGGTAGACAGCTTCAACAAATGTGCTTTAGCGACACAGCCCCTGCTAGGCAGCACAGGGTCTCTTAAACAAGGAAGAAAATCCATATTTCAAGTAACTTTCTACGGTAAATTGCGGGTTTTCATTAACCTTTTCAGTTCCACCATGACAGAAAAAGGACAAATTTAACAATGAAATGTCAATTCAGTCTAAAATGAATTTGTTGCTGAAACCTAATTTAAGAACTCTGGGTCTCACCTTATCAAATCCCCTTCATTTAAATGCATACTCTGACTTCTGTTGCTACCTCAGTATAATTTGAAAACCAAGCTCTCAACTGCAGAGCAAAGGGGTGGTGGAAGGTGTGTGGTGGGAGCAAGAGGGGAAAGGAAGGGAAGGCTAGCTTTTCCATTAAATTCAGCACTAGTATGGTTTTATTACTTTAACCTAACTCTTTGGTTAATTATTAATCAAATAATGCAATACATATTTTAGTGTGTTTCAAGCAGAAAACTAGATTTCAAAATCACATTGAACCTGATATTCTGAATAATTATAAGTGCTTTCATCTGTGACACTTGAAAATGCTGATTTATTTAGAAGTTTCTGTTCAGAATTTATGTAGAACTAAGAACATCTAATAATAACCTGGTGGCTGGTAATGAGCACTACTGTCCCAGTGACAAAGCCAGTGGATTAAGCTTGATAAAATAAAATTAAAAAAAAATAATTCAGCAGTTCCTCTGCTGCCGTCATGCCCTCCTGAATGTGTTCCTACTGATTTTGTTATTACAAAGCCTGGCAGATGTTGCTATACTGATTGTGAATTTCTTATTTATACCACTTAAAATGTTCAACTTCAGGTCAGTTACTAGGGTCTCAACTGAGCCAGATTTCTAAGCATGTGCTTAACCTCAGACTGACTTAGAACAATGAAAATGAGACTGCCATAAATAGTAAATACAGGCGGCAAGGCACCTGAGTGACCTGGGGCCTTGGAAGGAGCTAGAATTCAGCACAACAAGCAGCATACTGCATTAAGGTTCCTTATGTGATCTTGACTGGGTGGCACAATGTCTTCTGTATAACTCCTCCACAGGAATCTAATTCTGCCTATAAAGATGCACCAGCCAGTGATTAGCCAGATTAAGTAAGCAAAACCAAACTACAGCCCCTGTTTCACTGCCAATATTTGAAGTCTGTGGATGGAGGGAGGTCATTATAGCTGGTAACAAATAATCCAGTGATAACACATAGCTATAGGGTGTTAGGGAAAACATATTGTACTTTGGTATATGGGTAGTTTCATCCTACATTAATTTAGTGCATAGTATTTCTCTTCTATGATACATCCATGATAATCAACCTCAGTTCTCTCTTCTGCCAGGATATTTTAATTTTGCTGCTTTTGTTGGATATTTTGTTTTTCTTTCTTTTTTTCTTTTTTTTTTTCCTTTTTTTCCCCTTTTTTTTTTTTTCAGGAGAACTTTTTTTCCTGAAATCCTTAGCAGCAGCTGTCATTTTGGGACCTTTTAAAAAAATCATCATTCAAAATGCCTAGAATATAAACAGTATCTCCCATGTAATTGTAGTTTTCTAGCTCATTCTCTGTTAGATTTTTCAATTATACCTTTCCTTAGCGCTACATTAAAAATGAAGCTCTTTCCTAGGACTAAATACTAAGTGTTTGACATTTCTTTTCATTTTGAACTAGGTTGCATAGTTGACTTACCAAGCAACATTTTTGATTCTATAAATATTTTTCATTCAAAAACATGAAAACCTTCGTCACAGTTTATTACTCTCTTGACAATACAGTGAAGCATATTAAAAGAAAGTCCCTGCGTAAAATGTTCCGCAGTTTGGTGAACAGCAAACTCCTTGCTATGTTGAAATTCCTAATACATCCTCAGTACAAGCATGGCAAAGAAGCTGATCTTTCACCTCCTGGGTTACCACTGTCGTGTTAGGTGATTACACAGAAGTTGGCAAGACCTCCATAGCCTTTTAAAAATAAAACACCGCCTAGCTGCTAGACCCATAATGAGGTCTCAGAATCAGCTTTTAGTTTTTAAGGCATTCCTAAGTGCAACCCAACAATAACTCTAGACAAGGGACAGAACTTCAGATACAGACATGTCTTTGTCTTTTTCTTAAAATCTCCTGGTTCCACCTCCCAAATTTGGGGGGGGGGGGGCGGAGAATAAAAAAGAGGGTCCTAAGTGCTTATGGGAAAGTTCTTCAGGATTTTAGGAGATACAGGGAATGAGAAGTTCAGCACCATAGAACTGACAAGTTAGAAGCTCAGCTCCAGACATGAATCCATTATACCAAGTTAGTTGACTAAGTCCTATTAGTAAGATTATATAGATGTGTTTGAAAATGTATCCCTAACTCATCTTTAGAAAAGCTTTCAAACCTGTGTTTACTTAGGACAGCACCTAAGTAACCATCTGTGAACGTATGTCTGAATGCCAGCTCACAAGAGTCATAATATCCTGTAACTGCTTACAGCAGTTCCTGATTCAGGTGTCAGAATAAAACTGATAACAGCTTTATATCTATATGGGAGCTCCCTCTAGTAGGTATGAGGGAAGATGTGCAGGTTCCTTAGAGTGATAAAGGCAACTGAAATACAAAAAGCATATAAGGAAATGAAAAATGAAGCACTTCCGTTCAAATAAGGTTAAGTCATGCAAGGAGACACAGTGGTAGGAAGTGTATGGAACAGGTAGGGATTTCCTGACCTGCTATCTTTCACTAGCATGATATCCACTACCTTAAAAAGGAAAAATTGACCAAACCCCCAAATTTTTAAGACTATAAGCGTGCATGAAACAATAATGAGGAACATCAATTATTTTTCTTAGATAATTCAGCCTTGTATATTTATATGCTAAGTGTAAGAAGAGTAAAGGAGCTTCTATATCTTTGTGCACTCCTTTATAATTATTGTATATTATCATATTTTAAGTCTACTTCCTCTGTATTAATGATGCTTAAACATAAAGATGAGTACGGATAGTATAAGGAAAGTTAAATATTTTTATGGAAGTTTCTATCAGCCAAAAATCATATTCTATGCATTAAGAAACTATTTGTCTTCCCTATCATGCTACTACCAAATTGTTGGAAGCATAATAGAAAAAAATGTGTTTTGCAAGGCAGAATGTTGTCATTACATAAGCTGATTATACTTTGTCAGCTAATTAGCTATGTTACATAAGCTAATTAGATGGGGCAAACTAATTTAGTCACTTAAGAACATTGTTTCTAGTCAGTTTTAGTGAATCTGGGCTTTTTTTTTTAGAATGTAAGAATGTCTTTTTAAAAAGAAATTGGAAACGGTATTCTAGTTGTGTCACCTGGGGCCTTAGGAGATACCATGATCTGTGGCCTGTATTGCGTCACTTGGTCATTTCTAATGGGAAAGTGGTGGCTCTCTGCCGGAGATGACTTTTCAAAAAAATTGCCCGCTGGTGCTGACCTTCTGCAAACTTCCAGTAAGTGCTTCTCAATCTGTAGGCTCTGTAAGCACATCTCTGAAAAGTAGGTATTTTCAGCTGTCTGACACTTGTCTTACAGCAACCCAGTTCCATGTTAGCAATGCATATGTTGTTCACTGGTTTCACCCATTCCCTCTTTATCCTTCTAAATTAAATATGCTTTCTAATGAAACAAAGTAAGGACTTATGAAAAGGCTATTAAATGGTAAAATAATGAATAGGGTAGGATAGGGTAGGATAGGATAGGATAGGATAGGATAGGATAGAATAGGATACATGGAGTTTAGAATAAGCTCATAGAAAAAACCAAACCATGTATGCATGTTGAACATATATATTGAACACTTAACATAAAAGCATTAATTTTAAAAGCTGCAGGAAATCTAATGCCAAAAATATTACAGACATATTAGTATATGGAGCCAGGGATTCAAGTTTCATGGAAAAAACCTTTTCTCAGGTAACTCCTTCAGGTTCTCATGATCTTCTGTTTCTCCTCCCAGATATAATAGATTTGGCTTCCATCATTCATTGAGGGCAAATGCATTATTAGAAGATTCTCTCCAGTTAATGCTTCTCTTATTTAAAGCCTTTTCCTCTGTTTCCTTCCCCACAGCGCCTTCACAGCTCCATGAGGGGGTCTAGTATGTGATAGTACTAGCCAATCACTCAAAATGCCAAAAGTGAATACTTTAATTTTTTCTGATTTATAATATTTCATTTAAGATACTAAAATATTAATTTTTACATGTGCTATTAAATCTTTTAACACTGTTGCATTCACAAGGCTTTTAGACTATACTTATTCTCCTAAAAGCAACAAGCCTGGAACTGTTCTCTGGTCCTAAGACCAAGTGGCATAGACTGGCATCATCCACAATATACAACACTTGGTACTGAGTCTCCACTGAACGCTATATAATGTCCTTCTATCCCTAAAACAGAATTAGCTTGTGTGTGTCCCATTCAAAATGCATGAAATAAATAAGACAGTGGCTGTGTTGCAGCTCCTCTGAATAATGTTTTCATAGTACTGAACAGCGAGGGTGAGTTACGTGTACTGAAGTGTAACGTCCAAGTGTCTGAGAGCATAAAGTTTGCTGGGTAACGTGGAAAGAACTTGGAGGGAGTGATCTTGTACAAACTTTTCAAAATCACTTATTTGTAGTGATTGCTGCTACATGCTACCCCCTGAAAAGTCTCTGGGCATTATTTCATACAGCACGAGTTAGGAAAGGCCAAACCTGTGCCAGTGAGCCTCCTCACAATAAGCAGCAAGTGACTCCTTGGGACACGCTGTTAGTAAGATTGTCACCTACGAGATTAAAAATCCTGCCCATACATATCTCCAGTGAATACTGTAATCTTTCAGGATCTCTGCATCTCAAGAAATAAGGATAGTATTTGGAATATGTCTTAGCTATTTGCAGTGTTGTATCACTTAGAGCTGTATGCTCAAACAGGCATTAGTTCAAATGAATGTAATAGATAAAGGCTATGTACCATCTTAAAGAAATGAAACCTTAACAAACAAAATTTTCATACTACCTTAGTAGAATAGAGGAAATAGTAATGACAAAAATTTTATAAATGGATCAAAAAGTTATGAGTGTTTTTTTTCCTTAAAAGTACACTGGTATTTGTTGGCAGACTTCAGTTCATGTTTTTGAGTTTTTTTAGAAATTTTCTTACAAAAACACAGCCAAATAGAAGCCAGAATTCCTATGCCACCTCTTTTTTTTTTCAAAATCTGGGCTCTGAAATAAGACATTTAATATCAAAGCTTTCAAATAAACTCTCAGCATTTTCAAATACATGCAAAATCCTGTGGACATTGATTTCCAGAATTACTATGAGACCCAGGACACTTGGAATAAAGTTTAATAAAACTGTCAAAATTTCAAGGTTTATCTAGAAAAACACAGATTCACACTGCTCTGTTCCACTGGCATTCTGGACAGATTCAAGCCCAATTAGCTCAGAGGACACAGGTTGTACTCCCATGGCTGTCCATAATAGAAGTTCACATACAGCTCCAGAAGTGTTTACCAGAGGCGAGGTGGAAAAGCTCAGATGACAGGTAGGTTTCATAAACCCATTCCATTCCTTATCTATGACCTTCCACTACAATATATTTCTTCTTTTTAATTTTCTTTTCCAAGTGCCTTCCGTGTCTTATTTTCTGGTGTCTCCTTGGAAGAGCTCAGGGACTAGGCACCACTCTGAGAGCATCATTCTGAACCTACACAAAGAATTTAAAAGAAGGGTATCTAAAGAGGTGTGAAAGAGATTGTCTCCAGGTGGGATCAAACTCCAAAAAAAGTTAATGGAAGTTCAATTTACTTCATTCATTTTAAGCCTGCCTCCTGCAGTAGCTAGAAATCAAGTTTCTTGAGGCTGTATAACAAGGTTGGCAAGGCTAATTTCCCATCAATAAAAGAGTTAGACGTTGTAGGAAGACTAATACAGTATACATTTAAATGGATGGAGCCCAAATAGTAAATCTCCCTTTTTTCCTCTCAGATATTTTAGTGCAGCTTATTTGTAGACGTAACTCCAAATAAAGACTGACAAAGAAACATTGGTGGCTATAGCTTGTGTTTTAATGTGCAGTGGAGTCTTTGCACAGTGCATTCATTACACCTTTTTCAAGGTCGCCTTTTCTCTTTTATTTATGGCTTTTATTTGTAATTACTCAGATCACAGTGACCACCAAGCAAAACACAGGAACTTAACACAAGAAGACAGATGAATAGATGAAGTCTGGTACTTTTTTACTGACTTCTTTGCCATTAAACATGTAGCTTGCAAGAAATAAAGTTTTTAGTGGGAATCATCTAGGAATATGATGCTCATATTTACATTCTAAAAATGAACACTTCTAAGGACAAATTCCCTTTTCTGTCTTTGATTTTAAATCCTGCTGAATAATGAAGTTAAATGAATTACATGTATCTAAAGCAAGGGCAGACAGTTCAAGTACTCAGTTAAAATGGGATAGGGTTGTGGTTTTACTCATGTAGAAGTTTCTGTAGCTCTCTAGACTCTGCTGGAATTGTCTCCACTTGCAAATAGCTGGAAGTTTTTATTTTATTTTGTCCTCCCACACACATGCATATGTAACTAGAATTACTGGTAATGGAACATAAGTGCACATAACAAGAAAGAAGACCGCTAAAATGAGATTTTAGTCTGCAGGTACACTGAAAATTCACAGTCATATCTTTAAGCTGTTCCCTACATATTTTAAGGGTTTGTGCACTTAATTCATATAATGAACTATCCATTAAAGCTAACATTATTATTCCTACTTGCTTGTACATAAAGACAACATTAAACGTAAGTTCCACTGAAAGAGTGCCTATTGTACTCATTGTGAAGCAGTATAGGTGAATAGTTGCAAAGTATTAAAGGCCAAACATAATACAATTTTTCTGTGTGGATAGGATTTCTCTACCAAATGATATCGAATTCACTGGCATAGCATTTGTAAACTCCAAATAACCGTGGCATTATAAATGTGGGAATTTGACTGTGTAGTAAGGCACTGCATCACAGACCCAAATCTAGAATGTTTTCAGATCTTTTTTTTGTGTTAGCTCCTAAACACACAAATTCTTCCTGGAGATCCCTCTGAAAAGGAGACACAGGACGCTGGAAGAGTAGCCACAGCATTAGATTTCAACAGTTTTGAACTATTGGGAATCTTGATGTTTGGTCTGAGGTAGCAATGCTAACTCTTATCCACAATATAAATATACACATCACGTGAGATGTGAACTTCTATTTAAAAGAAAGGAAATCTAAATAAGTGCTATCACCATCATTTATTTTCATTCTGCAGACCTTGACATACAAGACTGTGTTTTGGTTTTATATGTTTTGCACCAATATATTTGGAACAATCGTAGATTTTGAAAAGCTTAGTATAGGACATAGAAAAAAACTTCATGGGATGTAAAAATGACACATAATTGTTAGCTGGATAAGTACTGTAGTCAGAGCACAGATCAGTCACAGGCAGATCGATGTATTTATCATCAAGGCAGGATTGCCTCCAAGCAACATGATCATTTAACAGGTTGTGACTTTCCAGAAAACCCAAGATAAGTCTCTGGTATTGGGGTCTAACACAAACTAAACTGCTATTTTGGATGAATGAAGGGCTTGGAAAAAAGTTGATAACATCCTATGCCTCATCTGCTGTGAGTAGGATAACCTTTAACCCACTTGAACAGCTAAACACTATGTACACATTGGCTTTGTCAATCACCATAAATCTATGAAATGTTAGATAGAAAAATAATCAAGTCAAAATTATATTAAAAACAGAAGAAAACTAGTTACATATATGTTATATGTTTTTAACCTTTCCCCTTCTCTTGAAAGGCAAGGAGGAGGGGAGGAAGAAAGGAGAAAGGGGGAAGGAAGGAGAGAAGAAAGCAGAATTCTCTTCTAGAAATTTGTTGCAACCTGTAAACCTATGTAACTATTTGACCGAGCCGCTATGTAGTGCAACTGTCCAGTTTATTGGTGAGGAGCTGGGGTTCTGGGTTATGTTTTGGGGTCATTTGGTTGTGGGGTTTTTTAATATATCTAATTTTTACAACACAGATATATACAACTGCCCACAGTAATAGTAAAATCAGGTCTGTCTTGGGCCTTAAAGACTGGATAATGCAAACTAATATAGTGAGACATATCTTTAATATTATTTTGGGTCACTGGCACTGGAAAGTTTTGTATGACTTCAAGTTTTGTTAAAAAACATCTTACAGTTACTACTTTTATTTGTGATTATCAGAATCATATTCAAACTTTTAGCAGCTGTTAAAAAAAAATAATAAATTGTGATATAGGAAAAGGAGGTAGAGACCTCATAGTAACCAGGAAAAGTCAAAGACGATCACAGCTGAATGAAGTGGATGGATGTTTGCCTGTCTCCCATATCATGAAAAGAACTGCAAGTCATACCAAGCAGTAACAATAATGGGGAAAGGCTATATCCCACTTAACTTTTGTCTTTCCACCCATAATACACCTTTCCGTTGGAAATGTTACTGTACATTTTAGGGATAATTCAACACAATAATTTTATTTTCAACAGACCTTAGATTGCACCTTTGTAACTACTTGGAATTCAGTCAGGAAAAGGGGGAAAAAATGTTTAATCCTCTAAAAATACCAAAGAAGCATTAAATTGAAACCAAAAAGACAATGGAAAATAGATAAGCTGTCAAAAAAACCCCAAAACAGTTATCTCCCTCCCCCAAAAAGTTATATTCCAGCAAAGGAGAAAAAAGTCTTCAAAGACATAATGCATAAGATCTCCAAAATTCATTCCAGGATCAAGAGATACATCAATATTTCTAACAACTGAACTAATGATTAAACAATTTATAAAAAAGAACTTGGATAGATAACCAATAAATTTTGCTCTGGGGCCAGCCAGGCTAAACAGAAGTTCATCCACAGCAAATACACAATACATAACAGATGATAGATGTACAGGTCAGAAATAAAAAAATCCCATCAGAGAGTCCTTATGCAGTCTCCAGAGTTTCTGGACAGTTGTAATAAAATCCATTATCTGCATATTTCATTCTTCACCTTTCTCGTTTCCCTACACATCCTTTCCAGGTTCCTATCATTAGTGTCTCTCTTTCTTCTCAAAGACAAATCTGTAGCATTATTAACTGTCAGCTTTTCCTCTTTTGTTAAACTTATATCTGGCCTGGAAAGTGCAGTCTGTATCTACTGTTTATACCTTATACATGTGCTTTTGTTTGTGACTAGGATCATTTAATAAAATGTAGGTCGTTTTCTTCTTATATATATTGCAATGAACTGTTTTAGTAAGTAATTGCTTAATAATGATTTTTCTTCTGATTCATGCCTAGGATTTCTGTGAGGGCTTTTGTAGAAGAGGCTGTATAGGGCACTTTATTCTATTTCTGGTGCTTTCTCTTTCAAGAGTTCCAAATGGATATTATTAAGGAATAGTTTACGTGTCTGGTATCCTCATAATTTTTTACTGCTTTTGGAGGAGCAGATGGAGATTAGGTAATTCTATACAGCTACAAATTGTACTTAAGTTGAACTGAGGTATAAATATCACTGTTTAAAATCATATGTTTGAGCTATCCTCTCTTGTTGCAACAGCCAGAGTTTTCACAGCATATACTGTGGTGTTGATCGTTTAGTCTTCTTAATCCTAATCAATAAAGTATTTGAGCAACGGCCTTTCAGAATTGCTTTTCCAATGTTTACTTCATATTCAGACTAATAATCAGCTGTACATAACAATTTTCAGTTTTTATCTGTAGCATTGCCCTTGTAAAACTGATCTTACAGTCAGCTAGTATTAACAATAATTGTCCCATTATAGTTTTTGTTCAGTATAGGACCTTTCTGGATTTTGATAAATCTGTTCATTACATTTATTCACTGATAATTTTAATGTACTATGTCTTGGCTTTCATATGTAATTTCTCAGTTATCTTCTCATTAACTAATATATTAATTCATTTTAAAAACAAATATTTTGAAAGATGTCTATTCCATTTTGCCTTCACTTGTAGTCACAAGCAAAAGACTTGAGAAGGGAACAGCATTAAGCAGTGCTTTTGGAAATAAATAATTTCTGGATTTGTAACACTGATGGTTGGGAAAGTGAGTTTCTGTGTGAGATCCCTTACCCATGGTGCCCTGCTACAAGGCCTTCTGTCTTCCAGATGGCATTCCATATAAGTGGAATTGATACACTCGATCTCCGGTGTTGCAGGGCAGAGAATAACAACAGCCACAGCTTAAATCATATAAGGATTAAGGTAATAGTTGCACCTCGCATTACACCCTTCAACTTCACTGAAACAAGCACATGCCTCATTTATTCTCATTTTACTAATCATCTTCCTATGGCATTTCCTTGTCTCTTTTCAGTTCCTCGTATTTGGGGCTCTCAGGTGTTCCCACGTATAATAGAAGACTTTTCCATTATCTTGCTGCCGGAAGTGACACTGCACTGGAAAATACTTTAAGGATATTCAGTCCAGACTTTTCCTTTTATAAACAACTGTTCCAAAAGACTGGAAAGCTTTTGCAATTAAGAAAATAAATAAGTGAATGAAAAGAAGATGCTCAGATTTTATTACCTGTATTTTTTATAGAGAGCAAATTGAAAGCAACTAAACAAGAGAGACCAGAAGTATAAAGGTTTGTGCACCTCACTTCAACCCTGTGGTTTCTCTGCATAAACTAGAGGATCCCTGTTCCTCACAGTCATAACTGTAGGACCCATCACTTTCTCTTCGCTACTTGTATTGTCCATTGAGCCTTCCTCTCCCAAATGTGCTCAGCAACTCTCCAGGTGATCCATCCCACCTGTTCTCCATAAAATAATATAGCATAGTCTTGAAAAACACAATGCTGTATTTTGGGACTTCAAAATTATAGTAAAATAAGCTTAAATTAAAAGTGGAAAAAATTTAGCTGAGTCTTGCAAGTAACTTCCTACAATAAAATCCTTTAAGCTTGGTGAGAGTTGCTAGGGAAAGCAGTAATGTGACACAAAACCCAGCAAAACAAACACTAATAATCGTACAATGGAATACAAAGCTGTGTTGGTAGGGAAATAGACAAAGGGTTCATTTTTCAAAAATGCATAAGAAATGAGCAGGCTCGATGCCATTTTCAGATATAACATCAGAATCTCGGGGCTTAATCTCCCGGCAAATTATTGAGGTTACAACAATCAAATCAATTCAGCATTCCTGAAGATAAGCTAAAATGACAAATTATGCTTTTTTTTTCTTTAGACCTCTGTGATAGCATTAATCATGTAACTGTGGCTTACTCATGATCCTTTCTTTGATGTTCACAATGCATATCTTCTGGGAGAGCTGACAGCAATAAAGATAATTTTGATTTATTTTTGGAAGGTGTACTATTTAAATGTAAAAAAAAAAAAAATAGTGATAGAATATGACAAATACTGAAAAATACAGTCCTTGTTTCCTTCCTAGGCAGAGTTTAGAAGTATCATTTGGGAACTCCTTAAGACTAGAGAGAAGTAATTCAGCAACACCATAAAAAAAGTGAATAACAATGTTACTAGAAATTGCCATACTGCTTGGGGGGGGGGGAAGGAATTGTAAGAACATTGCATCATTTATTTCTTTAGTAATAAAAACACTGAAGTATAAAACCAAAGTTCACAACACATTGCATATTCTTCAGTGAAAATTGGCTAAAATGATTCGGTGATTGAGTCTCACTGATTCTGTAAAATGGCATAAGGGCATTGTTTAGTAAAGACAAACTGAAAATTCACAACACATTTCTTTTTCCCAAGTCATAGAATACAAACTGGGATATTGAGTAGAAGTGATTTGCTTAATATCTATGATACAAAAGGGGATCCTAAGTCAACCTCATCGTTCTGCTTCAGCGTCCCAAGCTGATTACAGAAAGGAAATGTACGCAGTTACAATCCAATGAATGATCCTCATTCTCTGTCTCTGTGGAAAATACTGTGAATTATTCATAAAAAAAGCTTCATCAGAAGGGGAAAAGAAAGAAGATGGGTTATTTTTTACAACATTTCACTTATGTATTTTCAAAGGAGGAAATATAATGTTAGGTTTGAGTTTTTCAGTATTTATGTAGCCAAGCTCATAGTTATGATTATGCATGTATATTCTCAGAGACTCAGTTTACAATGTAATGTACACTGTGATCCAACATAATTTAGTATATCTCAAAAGAATGCATGATTTACTAGCCCTAATGAATGCAGTATTTCAAGCCTTCTTCCATCTGGACTTTTGTTATTCTGCAGTACATTTGAGAACAATTTGGGATTTCACTCTGCTACCACATGATATTTCATATAATTTCTAAAGATATTTTTCATTTTGAAGAACCCTTGATTAACGTCTTTGTTTGCCCAATTCCTTCTGCTGGCTCTTAATTGTTTCCTGTATTAACATTTTTAATGAATTTAGAGCCAAAGTCTATTAAAAAATAAATCTATATTCCACAGTAAAAGTTGTCAGACTTAGGGTTTTTCTAATCCCTTTAGCTGCTCAATTCCCAGGATTCCTAGTTGACAGCAATTTTTTGGTCCAATTTCCTGTGAGAAAATCCAAATTTCCCTCATTATGCCTAGCTAGGACCTTGTGTAAAGTGATAATAAAATACTGCACTGCTTATAGAACATTTCACACATTCAAAGCTTTAGGGAAATTGTAACTAATTAAATGAGTTGGACCTTCTTGTTGTTAATGCTGTTCACAGAGCATGCTCATTTCTGTCATGATTGATCTTCCAGTGCTAATACCTAAATGACATTTACTACGTCTTGACAGAGCATTTATCAATATTGAAATAGTTGAGAAAGCCTTGAAGCTGCCAAACTAAGGGAAAATTTAAGAAATCAAATGTTAATCTCAAGGACTTTCACCTAGCTATGCTACATTAGTCTAGTCACATTCATGATTACAGAGGATATACCAGTCTTGTATGGACCTGTTAAATATTGTGCTAACAAAGGTAGCAGTAAATAATGTCCTAAGCATTCACTTAAAATCCTGAATGTAATTTTTCTTTTTTTTTTCCCCCCACCCCCAAACATCCACCTCAGAACTATCCATAGCCAAAAGCAATATGTTTTACAGGTTTGTTGGTAATTTACAGTGCTGCTGAGGGTGGCTGAAATGAGATTGTTTACCTTTTTGTAGAAATTATTATTTCTGTCACATGACAATGGTTTTTTAGGATAGGTTTTCCTTTGCCTTCAATTTTTCTATCCCAGAGCTCTGGGAAGACTATGTCTTAAGAGTCCATTTCTTCTACTACTCTTCCTGGGATGCTGTGACTGCACCTTCTCCAGCCTGGTTCTGAGCCACAAAGATACTGACTTGGTTTGCTGATGGGGAAAATAAAACAGCTGAGTAGCCACATTTAGCACAGCATCATGGGGAAAGGGGAAAAAAGGAAATTTTGTCTATCATCTGCCTTGGGACACTTCAGAAAGCAGAGTGCAGCATGAAATCCAGGCAGGTCTGCAATACATCTTTGTTTCAAAACAGAGACCAAAATTAACAGTAAGAGAGAGCACTGAACTCCAGAAAGAGACAACAAAAAGTTTATCTGACCATAAAGTTACCATAGAATGTAGAAAAGACATACATTTTGGCATTATTTGCTTGTAGACAAATAATGTAATATCAGAACATCTCTCTGATGATAAACCCTTTGCTTATTCTTCAGGCCTGAGAGTCCAAACATAACTGACTGCAAAAAATAGTTGTGAAGCAGGTGTTAAGGATGCCAATAGGATTAGCTGCACTAACGGCTTAATGTTTATTACCTGTTAGGCTTTTACCTATTGTACCTAAGTGTAATTAAACCCACTGCAAGTAAAAGGAAGTCTAAAGTCGTGACACACCAAACAAGTAGGTTGTCCCATTTGGGGCTAAAATAAATTATTCAATTTTAGGGGTAGATAACACATGGCTGCTAGTTCGGAGTTCTGTCCAATCATATAACCAAGAATCAAGACAGCATTGCGGAATACAGGGGATGTAAATACTTATTTTAAGAAAATTATAAAGTATTTCAGTGATAATACTTTGAGACACCTTAAGGAAACTTGTTTTCATTTGGGCTTCAAGTATCAAAAATTACTGTGATTCCAAGTGTCTTTCTAAACCTGAGGGTTTTATTTGTAAGGACCTGGATGTGGGTGCCACATTGGTATGTGAGACCATTACCATTAAACTTTTGGATCAATATACGTGAAACACTGGCAAAAGAAATAGAGTTGAAAAACATAAAAGCTACTGTACTTCATATGCTTTCTCATTAGAAATGGAAAAAAAGAAAACAAATAATACACAAAAGTATATAAAATGATGTTAAAATAGCAAAGTGAAGCACATGAAATGATTGCAAATTATTTCATATGCTGTTGTTGCTGTGCATAAAAACACCCATTATTAAATTAAATCACTGCATTTTAAAATTACCAACAAATGTTTAGTGTGGAAAATGACAGCTTTACTAGTAGAGCTGACAAATTTATAAGTGACTGTGAGAGTATTATTGAGGAAAGCTTTGGACAGCATAACTATAGACATAATTATACTAAATACAGCAGATCCACCTGTACATAGAAGGATTGGACAACTGCATAAACATAGCATCATTTTTTTCCTATCAAAATGTGCCTCCACACTAACAAATATAAGTGCCTTATGAGTTAACTCCTCAGACTAATTTCAGGGTGCCTTTTCCAAAAAAAGAATAAAATTTAATATAAATAATGGTGGCTAAACTGACTTTTTAATGAAATCAATGACTCCTTGCTGAAGTGCAAATTCAAAATATCATTTTAAGACATATAAACATAGATGAACTTCTGTTTTAAAAGAAAATTACTTCCAAAGTTTCAAAACACATCCCATTTTATGATTTTATCTAAAATTATTTTTTACTGTAATTTAAAATTATTTTTCTTTGTAAATCAATGTTTTGGTTATTAACCAGAGAGATGAGCCTGAAAATGAAAATGTAATTATAGACACCCGAGAAAAAAAATTTTCTTTCACACAGGATAGATGTGTTCTGATTCTCTTGTTGGTATAGTCACATTATTCTCAGACTACTGAACTATACTTAAAAATAGAAAAACTACGGTGAACTTGAATTGAAATCACATAGCTGTTTCAGCAGGCATTGAAATGGTAGCACAAAATTTCTATAGAAATAAAACTGTACTCAAGAAAGCCAATGGAGAACTTGTGTAAGAAATATTCATGTTTTTTATTTGCAGAATTGATGCCTAATGTTAGGAAAATACACTGTAATGGTATTTTTAGGTCTTTCACAATTAAGGTCAGACATGCCAGTACTGCAAGCCAGTTCAAGAACCTAAGTATCTATTTCATGTCAAGAGTTAGCAGACCTTATTAACAATTAGCTCATATTAACAAGATCCTACATATTGTTTGAACATTTGGCAAAAAAACAGTATTACTAGAGATGGCTATCCAATTTCCTCATTCATATTCACATTGCTGAACAAATACGGAATCTTAGCAGGAGCAGAATTTACCATTTTTTGATTCTTTATATGATTCATATGATCCTTATCTTCAAGCAGGACATAAATCTAGAAACGCGGCCTTTCTTATAAGCAGGTAAGCAGGTACTATTCTTCCTTGCTTAAAGTGTCCTTAGAATGGAAATATCAGAAGGCATTTAGCTCAATGAAAAACAAAAAAAACCCTATTTTGTGTAAAACTCCAAATGGGTCTTTGAGAACACTGTGAGTGAGTCAGTGGCACAGATCACCTTGTCATTATTCAGACATCATAAATGGACTTTTAAAGGTGAGATCTCTTAATTTATCATGTAGGAATTCAGCAGCCACCAGCCTAATAGAAGCAGCCATCCAGCTTTTAGTGGTCCGTCCGCACACTTGCCACTAGCCTTGTTAGAGCTCTTATACCAATAAGGCATTAGGTATAAGTCTGTTCTGTAATATTTCACCTCCTTCTGACCTCCATGTATCATACATCCTGATATAAATGGCAAATCCAGGCACACTGGGTTTAATGCAGTCACAGACTACATAGAAGACTTCTTTAACATATGAAGTAACTAACCTTGTATTTTGAGGTATTAGTCATCACACATTCTGATTTTGTAGATGCTAGTCATAAGAGCCAAACTGTCCTACCTACTTTGCACACAGAGACTGAGCTTTGACTGCTCTTTACAAGTAGTCCTCTTGAAACGTGCCTAATCCTGGCCTCAGCCACATGTCCCCTGCCTATCAAAAGGATTCAGGATTTCCATCCCTCCCTCTGACTCAAGGAAGGGTTGCAGCCAGCTGTGAGACCAAAACATCTGAGATGCCTCACGTGTCCAGATGGCTCGCCAGTCAGGCAGCTGAAGTACTCGGCACATATTCCTTTCCTTTCCCGTTCCTTTTTCTTTTCCCCAGCTCTACTGCAAAATAAAGCAAGAGCAAATAGTAAGAAAAAGAAGAAAGAAAAAAAAAAACCAAACAAACAACCAAATACCAAAACCCCAAAGAACTTTAGACAGTATCTCCTTTTTCGAACAGCCAACTCAGATCCAATGCCGTTAATATGTAGAAAATTATATAAAAAGCTAACTTGCTGTTAATTTAGCTGTCTCTGTTACAGATATTCCCTCCTTATGCAGTTTTCTCTCAGCATTAAGATCACCAGAAATGACATCATACCAAAAAAATTCAAAGGCAGTAAGCTAATTCAGACATTCCTGGATACACTGAGATGTGGAATTAAGGTGACAATATAAAGAGTAACATGCCTTAGTTACAGTGGCAGTGTCTAATATGCACTTATATTATTTTCCTAGCAGGAATGTGTCTATCATTTAAGGAAAATTTCCTTCAGAGTCATACATACTTAGTTAAAAAATATATCCATAAAGGATTGTATTGAATGATTCACAGCTGTGGGAAGCAAATATATTTCCAAATTTTAAAAAGAAATTGCATATTATCATAATTCATTCTTGTCAAATTTTCACTAATAGACAAACAATACTGGATGATTTCCAAATACTGATAAAGAAGAGCAGTATCACAGTATCAATCCTAGTTTGTATGTCAATGTTGCAGAAATCGGTGAAATCTGAAGAACAGAGGAAACATTACAGACATTCTTGTTGATGATATATATAATGTAATCTCCACTAGGAATTTACCTGCTGTGTCAAAGATGTTTCTGTTCACACTATGAATAGCATTCTTGCCCCCTGGGGTTACATTAGTGTTTGATTTATTTATATTTTCCTGTGTCATTTAAATGTAGTGACTGAATCAGCTATTGAGACATTTCACAAAAAACAAATAACTTTTTGACTTCTTTAAAAGAAGTGAGCAGTAAGGAAAATTGCCGGAGAGAAAGAGCTCTCACGAGAGGATCTATGTTGGTCATGGGATATTCCCAAGATAAAAACAATTCCAGCTTCAAAGACTTTAACAGCAAAGAGCTGTCCCATCAAACAACGCTAATCATCACCTAATCTGAAAGCAGTCAAACAGCCTCTGGCGTGTGAGGCGATTTCACGTATACAGTTGTAGGAATATTTCGAGTAGCAGCAATACATTTTGCAGGCAGTGGTTGCAAGTTAGGAGTGAATGGCATCATGTCTTGTTACAAACATCTGTGGCAACAGTGCAAGATGTAGTTCAGAACCATTAACACAGGTTTTGAACATCAGCTACATCCTTGTGACAAATACCGAGGAGGGTTGGCCAGGTCATATAGTGGCATTCAATCCCCAGTAACATCTCTGGAACAAAGTTTTAATGCCAACATAAATGCTGAATGGTAGTTTTAGTAACGTGACCTAAAAACTTCAGCCAGCCCACAACTGCGTCCTGGCTCACTCTGTCCCTGCTTCCCAAGATCTACTCCAGTTAAAATGTCTTTTTCTGTCCCAGGAACCACAGATATCAATCACAAATCTGTATGTTGGATTTTAAAGTGAAAGGATGCTTAGAGAAAGGAACTGGTTCCTGCCCCTTGTTTAATTAACCTTCCTTAACTTTGAAGCAGAACAGCCCCTTCATGAGACGCAGCACAGGTTCAACTGTACAAGCCATTTTTGGTCTCCTCAGCTATAATAAGTACTCCCATACTTGCTATAGGACAGGAGTAGCCATCACCAGTTAGATGCAAATGCTTGTCTCTTCTTCATCTCCCCATCAATCTGCTCCCCAAAGAAAAGGTTAAAAGCTTGAGAATACTTTGCTGGTGTTTCACAGCATAACTCCTGTCACTATTTCCTAACAAACTGGGCTATGTGCTGCAGTGAAGAAAGGGACTGTAAACTCTGACAAAAGGAAAAGTGACATATTTTTCCAAGACAACACAAGCTCTTCATGCTCCAAGCCATGGGCCATCTCTGACTAGAGACTGTCGTACAACAGCAGTCAGCACAGCACAGTGACTGAGCGAATAAGCCTGTTAAGTAGACTTTACTAGCTCAATCACAGTACCATGACTATGTGTTTTCTGGGCCAGAACAAGTGTGAGTCCTAATGGCTTGCTGCACTGACAGAGCATACACATAACTATCAAAAAATCACAAACCCAAAAAGATACCCCAAGGCCTTTGTTTTATTGCCACGGAAAATATGGTTAACCACTTGGCATCAACATAGATGGCTACAAACCGTAATTCCAGGTGAGATAGTGCAATTAATTTTGTCAAGAATGAAAGTTTAGTGTTGTTCTGCACAGGATGCTGCATCTATGAAGGAACACTAATTCATTGATTTCCATCCCTTTCACACAAGCTGTATAATATTTATTTAGCTCAGAAATAGCTATAGGACTTGTGTCCCTGGCCTGACACCTTCACCACAGCCTATCACATAGTAGGTTTTGATCTTTGTAGGAACACACCGATTTCTAATTCCTCCAAAAGAGAAGATTAAAAACTGCAATTAAAACAGATTGCATTAAGAAAAAGGAAAAGACCAAGGGTATCATTTTGCAGTAACTAGAAATTCATTAGCTGGAACCATATTAGCTTGGTGTGAAAATGTCCAAAAAGCCCCAGGAAATCAATCAGGGTCCTCACTGTCAACGAAAGCAAATGACATACTGGGATATGGGCAGACTGTAAAAGTCTGAAGGTTTTACTATTGTAATGTAGTCTGGTTACTAAACCGTATAGACCATATGAATTCCTTGAATTACTTTATCCTTGAAAATATTGTCTTGATTTTAAAAAATTGATGTGCTCTGGGCCTAACTGTATCCATTCAGAGTCAGAGTATGGGGTTCATCTGGCCAAAAGCAGGTTTTTTCAGCTAAACTAACAGTCAACACAATTCCTACAGTCAGTAGAGAGAAGTAGGTTGATATTTATCTCATGCTTGCATAGATGTTTGAAATATATCATCTAAATCATACCCTAAAAGCACTGCTTATGTCTTGAATATTAAAGTTACTTTCAGGGGTATACTGGGTCTGGCTGAGATGCAGTTAATTCTCCCCATAGCAGCCCTCACAGTGCTGTGCTCTGTATTGGTAGCTAGAAAGGTGTTGATAACACACCAGTGTTTTGGCTACTGCTGAGCAGTGCTGGCACAGCATCAAGGCTGCCTCTGCAACACCCCTCCCCATCACCAGCATGCTGGGGGTGGGCAAGATCTTGGGAGGGGACACAGCCAGGACAGCCAACCCAAACTGACCAAAGGGATATTCCAGACCATAAAAATAAATAATAAAAGCTAAGAGAAAGGAGGAGGAAGGGGGCGAGGGGGGCATTCATTATTTATGTTTATCTTCTGGAACAACCACTACGCGTACTGAAGCCCTTGCTTCCCAAGAAGTGGCTGGACATCACCTGCTGACGGGAAGTAGAGAATAAATCTTTTGTTTTCCTTTGCTTCCACTCATGACCTTTGTTTTGCTTTATTAAACCACCTTTATCTTGACCCACAAGGGGTTTTTTAATCTTATTTTCTCCCTGCCCCATCCTGCTGAGGAGGGGAGTGATAGAATGGCTTGGTAGGCACCTGGTGTCCAGCCAAGTTCAACCCACCACGAGGGAACTTCCTCGGATGCTGATTTCTGCTAAGTAGACTTTTAACTTTAGTTGAGGTAAAACACACCCTTTACTATCCTTTCTGCCTTACATTTTTCATCTTTTAATTTTAAAACCATTGAAGTTTTATGAAAAATTGGTTGTTTTCTTCCTGATGACTTCAACTACATAAAAGCTCAGTAAGAGTAAGAAAGATGTACTCTTGGTGAAAAAAAAAATAAAAAGAATGAAGCCTGACAGCAGGATGTAATCACTTCTTTGCAATGTACATGAGGCAATGATGAGGAAAGTACTAAAAGTCAGAGGAAAATTAGCAGGCCAGATGGCTGGTGAAACAGTGACAAAATGACAGCAAAATGAAAAACCTAATAAAAATGAGCAAGTGACTAAAGGAAGTGCATGCAAGACATTAGAAATTAAATCATAAAGAACCTGATAAAATAAAGAATACTATTGGAGGATACAGAAGCCAGAAAATCAGAAAACTCTGGATAGGGGTTGAGGCAAGAGAGGTGACAGGTAGCAACAGATGTTTTCCTGTGGCAAATTGATGAAGAGCCACATAAGTAGGGTGAAAAGCTACTAAATATACATCTTACTTACATCATTGGTATGTGATTTTTAGGTTTTTGGTTTGGATTTGTTTTGTTCGGTTGTTTTTTTATAACAGGGATCAAGAACTCCTAGAGACAAAGAGAAAAAAGAGTACAAACTACTATAAGTAGTAATGGTGGTAATTATCATAAAGGTATTCCACCCTCTAAAGAGATTTTAATTATAGACTTCAAAGCATCATGGCAACGTTAATTAACCCTTACATGATGTCTCTGAGGTAAGTGAGGTTTTACAGTCTGCTTACAAATAAGAAGACTAAGCATAGAAAATTGGACATAAGCAAAATTATACAGCAAATTAATAAAAAAGACAGAAATAACATCTTAAAAAAAAAAATCTAATGCCCAGTACTCTATTCTAGCTAAAAGAAAATGCTTGTAAAATGCTACAGAGTTTTGTCAAGCAGCTACAAAACCTGTTTGCATGGGGATAAACTCCATTTTCACCAAAGTCAACAAGAATTTTCACTAGCCTCCAGTGCAGTGGAATATAAAGATCCTGATGCATCTGACATACAATTCGGGCAATTGTGTTAAAGCTATTGGAGTGTGAAACAGTGGAATGGTACATTGCAAAGGGCATTTGTTATGAATTTAGAATTTTGTCACAACAGTAGTATTTCAGTCACACATTTTGTTCTTTATTAGATGAGATCTCATTATAAAACTTATGCAGAATGTGTAAATTAAATGAATTGTAATATAGGACTTAAACTGAACTCAGAATAGAATATGAATCTGAGACACGGCTGCTCACCAAATAGGAAGGGATTGAAAAAAAACCCACAAAACCAAACCCACCAAAACCCAACCTAAAACTTTGTTACCAAGTAAAGAATAGTGCTTTAGGATGTAATTCCTAAATTCAACCTCTATTACTCAGCTAAAAAAGAAAGCCTGGTTCAAGTGCTGATGGCTGGAATCGTTATTTGTTCTCACACTGAAATATTCTTATTTTAGCGCTGTAGACCTGTGAGGTCCACACAGACTCACAAATCTTTATCTGAAAAAAAAGTGACACATTATTTAGTTGTAAACAGTTCTGATATCTGTAAAGACCACAGACATCACGTACCCAGTATATGAAAGTATAGTGTATAAAAAGTAATGTGCCATCATTACTGCAAGCAAAGATTCTGCAAATAAGCAGGTTGTCATTTGGGTTTTGCTGCTGTATAGCTTTAAAATATATGTAGCATAATAAATACAACAAAAAATGAGAAATGAGAAAATTTATGAGAAATGAGAGAAAAAAAAAAAGTATCCAAATGAGAAAAATGGAAATTAAATATTTTGTGGCAAGTACACACATGAACTCAAAAACTAAGACACGTTTGGTTCATGCAGGGGCTTATCAAAAGCTACCAGTGACAGCACATAGCAAGAAGGCGTTCAGCTGTCACGTTTCCCCATCAGAGGTAAATTCAGAACTTCAGTGCAGAGCACAACCTGAATGTGCTGATGGAGGAGTCTCGTCGACAGTCAATTTGTAAGATATCAATGATTATTAAGGTACTTTCCAAACACAGTTTAATCAAATTGAGGAGTGTTTTTTTAGGAAGTGGTTCAAGACTATCCACTTCATTTCATTTTGTCAGATTTTGTGGTTAATTGCTTTTTTCCAGATCAGTCAAGGTGCATCCTTTTCTTGGACTTTTGAAACAAATTTCCCAAATATCCCTGCTTTCTCTGTTTTCATTCCCAGTCTAGAGCAGTTTCAGAGCACGACCTGGATACCTTCTGGATGAAACTAAGGAACAAAATAAATTTCCAAAGCACCCCTGGTGCACTCCATGTGTATGAATAGAGCTAGTCCCAAGGAGGAGCTGGGAAGACACGGTGCGGCTGCCAGCTCCTCTGCACTACCTGCTGTCTTCTACAAGTCACCCTCTTGGCCATTGTCTGCTAGGTTTGCATTGCTAGCGTGGGCAAAGCTGGAGCCAAACTTGTTTAATACTGTCGTGGTTTAACCCCAGCCAGCAACTAAGCACCAGGCAGCCGTGCACTCACACCCCCCCAGCCAGTGGGATGGGGGAGAAAATCAGGAAAAGAAGTAAAACTCCTGGGTTGAGATAAGAACGATTTAATAGAACAGAAAAGAAGAAACTAATAATGATAATGATAACACTAATAAAATGACAACAGTAGTAATAAAAGGATTGAAATGTACAAATGATGCGCAGGGCAATTGCTCACCACCCGCCGACCGACACCCAGCCAGCCCCCCAGCGGCGAATCCCTGCCCCCCCCTTCCCAGTTCCTAAACTAGATGGGACGTCCCATGGTATGGAATACACTGTTGGCCAGTTTGGGTCAGGTGCCCTGGCTGGGCATGAGAAGCTGAGAAATCCTTGACTCTAGTCTAAACACTACTGAGCAACAACTGAAAACATCAGTGTTATTAACATTCTTCACATACTGAACTCAAAACATAGCACTGTACCAGCTACTAGGAAGACAGCTAACTACATCCCAGCTGAAACCAGGACAAATACTGTCTTTGATTTGGTGATATGACATCAGCAAGTACTTTGCTGAAAACATAGGTCTATAATATAGCCAAAGTACAATTATAAATTAAAGTAGTTTCAAAATTGAAGTACAGGCAAAATCTCACTGCTTACAGCTATGACAAAGAACACTTGTTACCCCCTTCATTATCAGAGAGGAAAAAATGGCTTTTGAACTAAGAACATTTGTTTTTATTTTCCAGTTGAATAGGAATGTTAGTGACATGGACTCCGACATGATTCTTACATCATTTAGGGTGACAAAATAGAAATATCCCATTGCAAGGAGCAAGCTGGCCATAGTTCTTACTCTCAGGCTTATAACACCTACAACTGACAGTGCTACGCTGATCCCAAGGCCTTTCAGTTTAGTTATATTATCTAAAGCACAATAATTCTTGGAATACCTTATCAAAGAGAGAAAGTCCAACAATCTCAAAGACAGAATAAATTAAATTAAAATAAGTCTAAGATCAGTTTGATACATAGTTACACAATGTAATAAATAGGAATATTAGTGATGAAGACATAACTTATTCAGTGAATTTACTACTCCTTTCTCCTTGTGAAAATGTGATTAAAGTTTTTACCAAATGTGTCCAGTATTAGAACATATTTGATAGGTCTCATTGTTGCTGTTAACTCCATTCACTGCCTGCTCCATTGAGATGTGGCCTATGTACAAACCAGCATTCTCCTCCTCCCCTCTTAGGTTCTACACACAATCAGTTTTGAAATTATTAAATAATAATAAAAGCTATACATGGGGTAGCTTGAAATGTTGTACAAAGCTACATCAAGAGGTTCTTTTGAGAATGAGTTGTCAAGAATAGAAAGAAATAGGGGAGAAATAACAGGAAGTATACTCATCTAATGAGAACAAACTCAAAAATTAAACTGCATACTACCTTTCAATGGCTGCAAGTAGCATGCCGAGCTGAAACTAAAGAAACAATTTTAACCTACAGATGTGTCCTGGGGAGAATGGTTAATACAAGCCATATTAGATCTAGGGGATAATTTTATATGAATGGAAAATTTACCCCCCCCAAAAGATGATCTGGTAAAAAGTACTGCTTTTGCAGCTTATATGACACCTTTTCAGAAGATATGTGAACAAATTGGAATCAAACTGATTTTTGAAAGTGAAAGAAAGAAAACGTATCTAGTGTTGGTCATAGTCAGTAAGAGTAAATGAGAAGGGCTGGAAAGGAGCCAGAGGAGACTGATGACTGGCAAGCAGTAAGAATAGGAATGACTTCCCGTGGAACGTAGCATCAGGAACTTGGAAGATCATAGCCCCCTCAGATCTTGGCAAATTTACATCTTCCAGAAAGTCAGCTGGATTTAACAGCATGGCAACATCCTGCACAGTTGGGGGCAACTAAAAGAAATTTGAAGCTGGTGTTCCTTTCCTGCTGAGTTTTTACATCTCCAGTTGAGAGGCAGCAGGCAGCCCCAGCAGAGTACCTTTATGTGTGTACTTGTTTCATGTCAAAATAGGGAATAAACTGTTGGAGTAGTGCAGCAACAGAGAGGAAGCTTGAGGTTTTCTGAAGGAAGCACACCAGCTGCACACATAAAAACGTTCTGCTGGGAAAACACAGAACTAATATTCCAAGGACATTTATGGAGAAACAATAACAATATAATGAGCAAAGCATGGGCAAAACAAGTAGATAATGAGTTGGTACTACCATATTCATTACAGGAGAGTTGAGACACTGCAAAAAGTGCTGGGGAGAAGATGAATAAGGCCATGCCATCAGGGACGAATCTGAAGCTTAATGGTCTATAGGAAGTAGAAAGTTTATTTCTAAAAGGGCATATCGGGTAATTAGAGACCTGTCAACTAAGTAGAAAAGAAAAGAAGAAAGCAAAATAAAACATCCTCCATCTGAGAGCAAAAGATAACACACTTATTCCTCTGCCTGCCATTAAAGCCAGAACTTTTTCAGGTATTGAAAACTACTTGAGTTGCTTTCTATTTTGTTGATTGTTTTTGTGTACTTGTTTCTTTATACTATTAAGTATACTCTTTATGAGATTTTATTTCTATTTATTTCAGCATTTCTGAATCCAATATACACATAGATTCAGGGAGTACATACCAAGAAATGTTAGTCCATCATATCCAAAGTAACCAGCAACTCAGATACTATATCCTTCCAAATTCAGCTTTTTCTTCTCTATGGCATTTTCCTTCTTGGAAGTTTCCAAGAATAGACCGGGATTTAAGTGATAAACAAGACAGTTTGCATAGTCAGAAATATATGTCATTTTATGAAATGCTATCATCATAGGAGACAGGCCCATTGTAAGGAATGGTAGCTTCCACAAGACAGTTGTTTATTGCATTAAATTGAACTGAAAGAAAAAAAGGTTCATACCATTTTAAGAAAATGAAATTTTGCAGTAAGGTTGAACAGATCTGCATTTTATTTATTCTGTTTTCATGACTGAAAACTCCAGACAAACACACAAACAATATTACGTTGGTTGAAATTATATCTTCCAGTCTTGTGCCCCACCTTGAACATTCCCTGCTAGTACTTTTGAGTATTTATCAATTGCATCATTTCTTATGTGAAATATGTACCAAAAAAGTAAATCTTAAAGGCTTGTGTGAGGACAGATTTGCAACTCACAGTAAGGAATGCACTTTAAGATGACTCTTCTCTATGACATATTTTACTTCTAAGATATACTTTACTTCTCAAAGAGTGCATGTAAAAAGCAATTAAGTCATCAAGACCAGCAAAATGCAAGAGGTGAAGTTGATGCAATAATTAGATCGACAGTATGGCCAGGAAGGAAGACTCAGTGATGCGATTGAATTTAGCATGGCCAGAGATAGAAAATAATATCTGTGTTCATATGAAGAAGGGATGTAGTCAGAATTTCAACAGATGAAAAAGAATATAGAGGAGTAGAAGAAAACCAGTATCGAGACACAGAAAGTGAATAGAAAATAAAAAGCAAAAATTGATATTTATAAAATGAAAAAGAGTTTATTTCCTTGTCTTTTCCTGACCAACAAATTCAACAACTAAATATATTTTGGGCTCTCCCCAAAAAGCCCTGCCTCTGGCTTGAGCTATACTACTTCCCAGATTCCTGTGTCTATATGTTCCCATGCTAATGTGACAGAAAAAAAAAAACCTTGTGAAATGCTGAGCTCCCTTCACTAGCGTTGTGTGAACTGAATAAAAATCTGAATCCATGAATTCATCTCAAGTGTATACAACTGGAAAAACCTATTGAAAATATATGGTGAATGTTACTTTCCAACTGTCTTGTTTTGAACCTCCATTATAAAATATTACCATCGGTATCACTTAAATTACATTACAAACTAGAAGTCTTGCTCCATTAGCTTAAATTTAACAATCTTTGTGGAACTTCATTAATTCACAGCTTTTCAAGTTCCATCAGTGTTCCCCTTCCCTGA
This sequence comes from Haliaeetus leucocephalus, assembly GCF_000737465.1. Classification (NCBI taxonomy): domain Eukaryota; kingdom Metazoa; phylum Chordata; class Aves; order Accipitriformes; family Accipitridae; genus Haliaeetus; species Haliaeetus leucocephalus. Next base: position 2,991,211 of record NW_010973325.1, read on the forward strand.
GACTGGGAAGTCTTCCGTGTCTGGGTAGCACTTCACTGTGCGCTCACCTTCAAGGCTGTGTTTAAGTTAAACTCAAGTGGTAAGGATCTAAAGCGCATGTTGCAATATGCTTCCTAACCTCGTGTACCACTTCAGCAGGACTTCTCCAGCTATACACATCAATGTTTGCTTACTTCTAAAGATGGAGACAAAACAAAAAATGATGCTAAAAGGAAAATATCAGCAGGCATTCTACCTATCAGCAGGTGTTCAGAAACAGCAGGAATTCCACGTTTACTTTCTGTAATTCCCGTAATTACCACCTCTGTACTTGCTGCAGTGATGTCACAGCAGGTGGCAATTTGTATGTCTTAGTGCTGTGATGCTCCTTATTAGAAGTACCATTTGGGCAAAGCATCTAAGGTACCTACCACAAGTTGGATGCTTGCTGCATAAACAGTTTGCCTGACTTACTTTCAGCATGTAACAAACACTTCAGTTAGAAGTATCCACTATACAAATGGTAACAGCGTTTGCACCCAGGTAGCCTTTCTTTTGCATTCCTGTGCAAAACCATCCTCCATCAAGTTTAACAAAATTTGGCTGCAGATGGTTCTGTGAATCTATTTTTTTTCTTCGTCTCAGAAATATACATTTAAACTGAATTTAACGTTTCATGAAAGTTGCTGACGTGAAAGGCCTTGAACTTGAAGCTACTCCTTGCCTGCAGAACAGATCCTCTACTGCAGAGAGAGAGAGATATACTTTCAGCTCCCATGTTTTCTCTATCTTTAAATTCTTCATGTTTTTTCAGGGATTTAAATGTATATACACACGGATCAAGTTAATTTTACATCACATTCTCTATCACAGAAACTGCTCAAATCATTAATGAATAATTCACTGTTAGTCTAAAGTGCATGCCATTTAAAGAAATACTATTGATTACTTTTGGGTTTTTAATTGAATTATTTTAAAACAGTACTCTTCTTCAGTTATGATAAACCCTACTTAAGTGGTACTTTAGAGATTCTCCAGAAAAGTGTATAATAATAATACATCAAAACAGTGAAATAATTTTTCGCTTAATGCTAGCTGCTGTCAAATAAACAAATGAACTGAGAAAATAGACAAAATCACATTTCTCTTTTATCTCATTCTTATCACCATATGAAATATATAGCACTTCCTATTTCTCCTGCCTAGATTAAGAACTATACATATGCATATTTTATCTGAAATACTCATTTTTTAAATCTTGAAAATTTGGTAGAAATTCTTGTAGGACATACTTTGTCATGCCATTGGCAGTCTTCTTTATCTGCTGGTTGAAACAAAAAGGTGTAATAATATCTTTCTTTTTAAAGGGTGTGTATGTTTTTACTCCTTCTTCTAGGAAACACTGAAGAAAAATGAGGAGAAATAAACATGAGCAATGAACAGGGAACTGTATTTACTAACAATTATTTAAAATACACAGGACTGGTATATGAAAAAGTGTTTCAAATGCAGAATGTTGTAGACAATCAATACAACTGCATTTTCTATATCTTTATAAAACCTCTTGTTCAGGCAAAAAAACACAATTGGTATCAGTATCAGATCATATCTTGTAAAATACACATAATTCTTGTCTACTTTTCACTGGGGTTATAAGTTAATTAACAGTATAACATGTTTAAGATCCTTCATCAGAGAGATTATATTCCTGAAAATCAGAAAGTAGGATGAAGACTAAATGATAAAATATGAGTAGAAGTGAGAAATTAATAATAAGAGGAGATGCTAATATACTTATTTTTATTATTTAATCTCTACATTGCATATTTAATTATGTCAATTTTTTTAAAAAGTCACATCTCAATCCTATTTAAGAGTTACAGTAATTTATAACATCATCATCATCCTTTCCTTTTTTTATATCTGTAGGCCATTTTTTAATCGTATTAATTATTCAAGATTTTATTTTAAATCTGGTTTTCCTTTCTGTGCTTATAGACTAATTGCTGCATAATTTCATCTAAATGCCAATGTCCATGCTGTTTGGATAGTCTAATATATCATGGTACCTTTCTAGGAAGTGCTCAGGGCCATAAATTAACTTTAATTTCCACTGCATTCTATAATTAGGAATTATCGATGAGCTGAATGTTTAAAAACAGAGCTACACATTTTCAGATAGTGACAAATCTTTCACAAAATCTTTGCAAATTTGTAGGTAAAGGCAACTTAATGCATAATGTAAGTGTGTTTCAAGGGCATAAAGCACCTTGTATTCTGCAGCTATGGCCAGTTGGTATTCCTTGATATGGTATCTGAAGCAGAGACCTGTTTGTACCACCTATAATTTCCAAGCGCGTTAATCAGGATACAGTCAAAGCTAGCTTGCCTTGAACCCAAATATAAGTGTACTAAAGTAGTGTAACCAACAACAGCATGGAAGTGTTTTGTACCACTGTGATGGCACAACCAGACACAATGTATAAGCATTTTATGTAAATACCAGAGTACTGTGACCACCAACGGGGCTAAGAAGGATGGGTATAGCTGAAGGGAGAAGGCATCCAAGAAGCTGCAAGATAAAGAACAAGATGAGCAGAAGGGACTGCCAATAGGCAGAACATCCTGCCAAATACCCCAGAAGAATGAATGGGAAAATCAAAGGCAAGGTAAGCTGTGTTTGCTGAGGAAGGAGGAGTGAGAAGGCTAAAACACCAACAGTGGCTGAGGAAGGATGGGGAAGACAGGAGTCTCCTCTCTGATTTATCTCAATAAGCCAAAGGGCTCTCCAGCCTGGTCACCCTGACCTTGGCAGCTCAGGACCACCAAGGACCATGGTGATTATTGTGACCTGCACAGCATCAGCTCTGGGACATGGCGTGCTCACCACTAACTTCAGACATAACTGTTAAGGAGTAACAGTTTTGTGCAAGTAGTGAGTACACAGTGGTAATGATTATTAATGTGTAGGAGCAAACCATTTGCATGCAGTGTGTTGTTAATGAATGAATGAATCTATTAAAGTTTTGTTCTTGAAGTTTGAAACTGGCCTGATTTATCAGTCTTCTAAACACTCCCGTCACAGCAATCTCTAATCCCCTAACTGAAATATATGTACACATATTCAGTTGTAGCAATGTATAAACCTTTGTAATATATTATTGTTTGTGCTGTCATGGGAAGAAACATAAACTATGTAGAAGATACAGACCCTCTAAAACACCCATGACACTCTTGTTTTGTAAAGAAAAACAGTTTTCTCTAAAGTTTATCCAAGCCAAAAAAGAAAGTTGACAATGCTTGATAACCTTTTTTCCCAGCGTCACAGAAGTAAAATTTTTAACGAGGTTTGTAAGATAACTCTTAAGTCCTTCTCAGTATCGACACATACACAGGGATAATTCATATGTTGTATTGCTGCTGATGAAGGAGAAATGCTCTTACTATGAGTAACTTTAAGATACGAGGTTCTTGCAATAGTGTGCTAATTTTGAGAATGAATCCATAATTATCAACTGGATAATCTGCAAATGTAAAAACATCTTCAAGTTTATCTCTGGTATCTCTGCCTATAATCATGCTTGTTCATGAATGCCTCAGTTCTACAACACTGAAATCAGGAAATAAATCATGTGCCTTAAGTTTTAGGACTACTACTTCATTTTAAGAAGGGAGAAAAAACACCCAAACAGTTCTGGTTTACTACTTCTGTATAGGTATCCCAATGAAATCTTTAGAATTTTCTAAGTAAACGAGCAATTAATTGTATAGTAAATTACAGGCATCTTTCTAAGAACAAAAATAATGGAGAGTATTTTTTCTGGCTTTGTACACAGCTAAATGTCTTGTGAAGTTCAAAATTGAAAATTTACTTTTGCATGATGTGCTACAACCATTTACTGTTGCATTGGGAAAACAACAACAAGGCAAAGTGCTAAAGGAATAATGCATTCATCCTTTCTTTTCTCATTTTCGAACAATAATCCAGGGTGCTTTTCTGAAAAGATGGAGACTGATGAGAAAGCTCTATTGATCCACCTCCACCTCCCGCCCTGAGATGAATAATGCCTACAAGCAAACTGACTTCAACGAGACACATTGATTTGAAGACAATTTAAATGGGGAGAGTATGTGTGTGTAGGGAAGAATTCCTCTACAATAACTAAATGCAGACTATCAAATTTAACACATTAAAAATATATTGTAGAAATTATGCTGTATAATCATTAGCAGAGTCTTCAGCAGTCCTTTCACACCCATCCCATTTCAGAGAGCTCTATGTTGGCCAAAGGCAGTCCCTAGTTTTCAGAGAAAAAAAAGTAAAAGGTTTCTAGAGACTGAGCCAAGATTATGAAACTCAGAAAACTGGACAATATTTGTCTTTAATTTTGTCTTTGGCTTGTTAATTTATGAGTCACTCTGGGAGTCTGCCAGAAAAGTTAAAACAGTAAAAAATCACTTCATAGACTTATTATACCATATAATTTTCTCTCCCTTCCCTCCACTGCACTATTTACAGAACGATGTAACAAAGCAGTTTTCATTAGAATACAGAAGAATAATAGTTATTTCTTCAGGGGTCTAGATTTTGTCACCCTCTGATGAGCAGCTCCCTCAAAGAGCACTTTTTACAAGCCATGAAGTGAACTACTAGCCATTGTGAATAAATATGAAAACTGGATACAAGAACCTGTGACATAGTCTGCCAGCTTTGAAACCTGGTTCTTCTACTGCTGAATCTTCAGAGCCAGTGAGAGAATGACTGGCAAGTTTGTTAGGGAGCAGTAGCTGATAAAGTCGTACAGAAATTATATTAAATACATAGAATGTTAACTGTAAGTAATTGTGGTTTTGTAATGAGAATCAGTATTTAAGATTATTTCAAGATTTATAACCCCATTTTCAAGTGTTTGTAACTTGTTGGCGAAATGAATTTTCCTTATTGATTTAAGGCCCATCTACCATGAGCTGATACTTTGGTTCAATTTCTGATTATTGCCAGGTATATATAAAATTTGTTACATTTTCCAGCCCCTTTTACATTCAGTTCAAAAAAGCCTGTTTCTCTGATGTGAGTGGATGTTGTTGACTGAAGCAAATTTAATTGACTCTCATTGCACACTGCCATAAGTGAGCAAGTAACATGTAAACCAGACAAAACGGAAGCCTACCACTACTCCATGAGTCATGAGGGAAAATTTGGTGTAACCTACATCTTCTCAAAGATACTCCTTTTCATTGTGTGAGAAGTAAGAAAGCAATAGAGTAGATGAGAATAAGGCTCATTCTGTGTAGACAGAACTCATTGAATATACTTTTGGTATTTAAGGGAAACATGATTAACAAAAGAAGATTAAGGGTGATATTTATTTATTCATGCATTCTTTTTAAATCATACAGTTCTGAAGTGCTCAGTTCTCTAAGGGCTTTTTCATGTTACTTTGAGCAGAGTAGCAGCTGTAACAGGCTATTCTTTTAACTTTTTGTAATTTTTATTAGCTTGCCACCTTTGTGATGTCTGTACTCAGTAAAACAACTTCCTTGTCAGCACCTTTAGAAGAAATCGATACAACAAAGCAGAGAGGAATGCATTCACTGTATTCACTGTTGTGAACGAAGAAGTGCTAACTTGTTCAGTCTCAGTAACTGCTCTCTAACAAACCTGTCACTCTTACTGGTAGAAGCAACACAAACACATTCCAAATAACCCATTAATGATCACTTATGTACAAATACAGCCTTAACCAGAGGATTTGTAATTTATGGCTAAAGTTAGGTAATTTTCAAGTTCCACTCTATCACAGTGTCTGCTCTCAAAAGTGCATGAGAATCCTTTGTGATCGTACAAAATTGTATTTTCAGATAAATATCCTGTCTATGATAAAATTGAGACATTTCCGTCTTTTCTTCTCAGTTATTCATTAGAGTTATTCATTCATTCCAGTTTTGTATGTAAAATCTGTTTGATCTTTCTATCTTGTAGTTCTTTATTCAGTTCAACTCTCATTCCCAGATCTGTAATAAACTTACTTTAATCTTGCTTTGACCCTTGGCTTCCTGCCCTGGAAAATGGCCTTCAGGCTAGGCTTCTGCACTGTTTCTTGTCCTGGTATAATTTCTGGCTTTTTAGACCACAGATCTGAGCTTGTCCCATTCGTGAGTCCTAGTCCTAGACTATGATGCCATTATTCTAACTGTATTGCTGCAAAATGAGATTTCCAGAGCACATTTCTTGCAGAACATATTAACTCTCCCTTGCCCCTGCCCACTCCACACACCCCCCACCCACAAGAAGGTCATCAAGAAACAGATTCAAATAGCTTTATGACTGCAGAAGCATGCCTGACGGGTAGGAAAATTTAAATTTGCTCCCACTGGAGCAATAATCTAGGTTTAAAAACATAAACTTTGTTCTTGGGAAATATCTTGGCCTAACAGTCTCTGATATGAAGGAACTACAGATTTTTTAGCTGGATGCATGCTCTTTTAGAAGTACTTTTTGAGGTTTTATTACCTGCAAAAGAAAGAACTGGAAATGTGAAGTGATATAGAGGAGACTACTTCTTTGAAAGACTTATGCTGGGAGACTGCTTTTTTGTTTCCCCCTTTTTGTTTTTCTTTCCAAAAACTCAAGTATCTTTCTTACGCCCCTTCAGAGATATTACTGTTGGTGAGGAAACTGCAAAGAGTTTTCATGACTTTGTTTAGAAAAATCGTATAGCCAGCTGGGACAAAAAGCTTGTTGGAAAATTAATGGAAACCCCACCTTTGGCTTTAAAGCTAAAAGCAGTCCTTATTTTTCTAAAATTTTCAAAGAGAAGTTTAGCCTGGCCATAGGTTTACAATTATTCATAAGATTCTGATTTATTTTTCAATGACATCGTTTCATATTGTGCAACTAAATAAGAGTCCAACAGCATTAGAGATGCTAAAAAGTGAACAGTGATTGGAAAAAGAGGTCACGTAGGTAACTAATAGTCATTTTAATGCCAGGATCTAATGCCAGATGGTCCTAGAAACAATTTCAGTAAGAAGTCATTTAACGATAAGCTTCTATCCTGCTGCTTTTAATGTTCAATTATTTTTTAAACTCAAAAATCATAGCAGGACACAACTAGACATGTAACTAGACTAGTGAAAGTGTGTTAGCATAAAGAAAAAGAGAAGAAAATAAAAAAAAGGAGAGTTCTAGATTACTGTCAATTGCAACAGTGTCATAACAGAAGGTTTTGCACCTTCAATCAGATGTGTAAATGCAGGTATTAATATTGAACATGAGACCCACAAAGGCTCCTTTTCCTCCACTGCTTTTGGAAATGCATGAGCTGCAAAATTGGTTGGTCTCAATTACCAGCTTTGTGAGAAAGAAAATAGACCAGAAGAATCGTCATTAACTTAATACTTCCCAAAGAGGTGAGTGATATAAATAGTACATTGGCCAGATCAGAGCTGAAAATGGAGGCAAGCTCTGCTCCTGCTGCTGAAAATATAGTCTGTTGTCTGGATTTCTGGGTCTCAGCCTTTTGTCCATGCCTGTGTCTTTTCTGAAAGAGTAAAAAAGTGATAGAAGTGTACCCAAAATTTATGATGTGTATATGTTTTACCTTCAGCCACTGAACCAAAAGACACTTCACAGCTACATTTTCTTTACAAACTACCAACCACTGACTACCTATATGTAATTATCAGGAAACAAATACTTTTCTCTTCTATCCTTATCACCTTTAATGTTCCTCAGAAATACTGGAAGACAGAAAGAAACAAAATTTTTGAGAAGAATTGTTATGTAAAAATATTTTTTCTAATTCACGAAGCTTCCCTACTTTTTTATCTTTTTCTTTTTACATTATCTTATGTGATTTATGTGCTATTATGCAATGATATGATTTATGTCCTATTATGCAGTGATATGCTATGTAAAACCTTTGTTGTGGATTTTATACATTGAAAAAATTAAAGAATGATGATGGGTATGATGATCTTGATATATCCCAAGATATAATTAAATTGCTGAATTTCAGCAGCCGAACAATAAGTCATTGTAATATAAATTGACTGTGAAACTTCCGAATTAAGAGTCACGGAAATAAAGGAAATATTTTAAGGGTATTTATATTTAATGGGAATTGCCTGTGAGAATAAGCCACTACGATAAAAGCCACTAAGTTGTAAAAAGTGCAAGTGGGATTAGTTGTCATTAAAGTCTCCCCTAAAATGTAGATACAGAGTGCTGTACTAGACGGCTTGGTGATAGAGAATGCTTTCCCAGGACCAAAGTTTAGAATTTAATTTTGATTCATATCCAGTGTTGGTATTCAATTAACATGCATTAGGGTTATTGTTATCTGTTTCATTTATTTCCTAATGTAACGACAACTTGATCTATGCATCTATCCACATGGACAGAAAGAGAAATAGCAACCTTTGCTTGCCCACACGCCTCAGGAATCCGGCAAGGGAACTGTATCTCAGAGGAACGTCTGTGATGCTTAAACCCACCTACTTATGCAGTGTTGATTATGAACCAGTGAAGGCCCAAGGCTGTCCTTAAAGTCACCATTTGCAGCTTGCTAAGTTTTGCTAACAAATGTAACATTACACTTTGATATTTGTGTCTTGACTGGTTACAGTAAATTCAAATAAACCTGCTTATTTATAAGGAACATAACTATCACTGCAGGCTTTCCTCAAAAAAAACACCATTGCATGTTTATATTCGCTCATGGGGTAACTTTAAAGCGCTTTTAAAATTCAATACTAAGTTTTCTTTTTATTTTTTTATTTCCTTAGTAACAACTTCTAAGTGAAAAAGTACAGATTTCTTGTAAAAACATCTTTTATTGAACATATGCTTTTCACTGATACTCTGCAGGGAGTGTTTTTCTAAAAAGCAGACCAAAAAGCCTGTGCGTAAGTAGTTGGGAACACAAAAGCAGAACTGCCAAGTAACTTGCCATTTTGCTAAGTAGATAACATCCACATAGGATGCTTAGAAAGCCTGTTCTAGAGCAATTGATTTTGCCTTAGCTTTTTTTATTTAGCTTCTGATATCTGTACTGCTTCATATAGCAATGTCACTCTAAAAATCTGAACCTATATTCTTGGTGATCCCAAAGTGTAAAATATAAATTGCATTTCCTTCCCTACCTTACTTTATGGTTCATACATTACAAAAATCCTGTGGAGGACAGCAGTGTATGTTCTCTGAGAATTCCTACCTCTAGCAGACTTGGTAATCTCTTCAAGAGAGATCATTTCAATGGACAATGTTAGTGCAAAAAGTCACTCCTTACATCTCGGGTCATCCATATGCACTGACTCTATTCAGGGGACTGCTAGCACATTGACTTGATTAAAGTCATAAAAATATATACCAGTATTTCCAGACCTGAACATTAAATATCAGTTCAACAGTCTATTTGAGGTACCCTGTAGAAGTTTGAGATAAATTGTATTTGAGACAAGCTGCAGTTACCATCAACAGCAGCAGTGGGAGTTTTGGATATACAGCATACTTGGTCTCTCAAAGACTCTGAAATATGGAATTAGGAAGTTGTTGATGGGTAAAAAGAGCAATGAAGAATTATTAAAAGATATGGGTTACATGTCAACATGATTAAGACATTAGTAGCTGTGCCTTCTTTTATCTCTGTAATAAAGTGGAGACAATAGAGAAAGTTGGAAATACTATAAACTAGTGAAGGAGAAAATAAATTAAAAGTAATAATTTTTTAAATGAAGGACATGGTGATAAAAAGATTGGGAACATTGTCATTTCCAGCCTTTTAAAGTAATGCTGGCTTCTATCACTCCTAGTACCCATCCAATAATATTCTAGTGTTCCTTTGCCTGCTCATGCAGATCATTTACCTCAATAGCCTGGCTCTTTTTCTTTGCTCTCACCCTGAGCTGCCTTTACATATTAAGGAAAATTCATTTGTTCTACCAACTAGCCATATTCTTAGGATTAGTACATTTCCTTTTCTACTTTTGATTCGGATGAAAATCTGAAAGTCTCTTCAGCCTATTTAAACAGAATCTCACCGAGAGGTTGTTGCCCAAGTTCCTCTTTTGTGATTTTCCCTTTTATTATCTCTCACGTTCCAAGACAGGTTTGACACAGACCAACAGTATACACCAAGGGACTGGAGAAGGTGGAAAGGACAAGTTTCAGAACAAAAGCAATTAAAATGTGTGAAAATGAAAATGACAAAGCAGTTTGAAGTCTCTAGTGACAAAGAGAAATTAAATATGTGAGCACTCTTAGCATTCCATGTTCTGGCATGGGATTTACCAAACACCTGGCAAAAACAGTGCTTGCCCTTTCTCTTCAAGGGTTGTTTTAAGAAATACTTTTCTATTCTCTTACTCCTTCCTTCAATTTGGGGCCTACATTACAGACTTGCTTGAATGACTGAAGACTGTTGTTCATGAATACCACTGGCACAAAAACAGTGGTCAGTCAAAAGAAATACTCTTTCTGAGGCAAATCACTTCTGGGCTGTGTAAGCATGGAGAAAATAAGATAAAGATGATTTTTTCCCTTAATATCCAACATGTAGTAAAAGATTGTGCTCTTACCAAGAAGTCACAGAAGATGACTTTGGACTTCACATCCTGTTTCTTCTACTTCCACAGCAAGATTTTATCAATTTTGAAATCAACACAAGTGCTTCTAAAAAAAGTACGAGGTTAGAGGAACTATGAACTTAACACAGGATTACAAACACAAAACCAGATTTTACACTGAAGTTGCTCCAAACCCTATAAAAGTTAATGATTTTAGGATAATTATATGAGGCCAAAATACCCAAGAGAGCTGTTTACAGTACCTATAACTATCATTCTAAAGATAATCACAGAAATGAAATTATGTGACTGCTTTTAGTTAATTTTGAACAATGAGGTCAAAATTACATCTGGTACAGATGATGTTTTTGTGTTGGACTCAGTAGAAATGAAAATTCATTGCTCAGCTTTTTTACTTTAGTATTCTCTATTTATTACTTATGTAATCTGGAATAGGTTTTGGTGAGACCAACTTTCATTAATATATATATATAATTACATTAAAGATTTTCATGGCTATATCTCATTTTTTGCTTTTGTTTTAGTGTTTGTGTGACCATATATAATGAATAAGAGTTATTGTGTGATAAGCTGATTTAACTATGCCACTTTTCTAAAATGGATCATTCCTTGTGTTTTGTTGGTTACATACTTTATGAAATATAATTAGCCAGAATAAAACAAAATTTGTAGTAACCAGACATAAGAAAGGATCTCTGTTTCTTTGGATATCAATAATTCTGAGGAAATGTAAATGCAATTTTATAATTCTAAGATGTTTAAATGATATTCACAAAAAATCAAAAAAATTAAAAGAGGATTCAGAATACAGCATGTAATTTTACCAACTGTCTGAAGTGTCATCAATATTTTGCAGGTAATTCTGAACATCATTTTGAGCAACACGTTCTGCACTATTAAAATAGTATGTAGAAAATATGTCCAGCTGAAAGAAGTAATTCAGAGTTTGCTTCAGATTTCTGACACAATCCCATCACCTCCTATTTCTTCATGCAAATTACTGACATGCTTGTATGTACTTTTTTTGTTTGTTTCTTTTATACAACTGAAGCTGCAGATTTTTTGATGTAGAACTGCATTTAGGTAGAGAATGTTTTGAGTTTAGATATTTACTTTCATTTTATTTCTTATCCTTAGAGTCAAACTGACAACTTTGTACACCCAAAAATGGATTTTACCTTAATCTTCCACATCCTAATACTTTGAATGAAAATATCATAATGAATTTCAGAGTTTAAACTCACTAATGCAGAGCTGAACACTCAGGTCTCTTAAATATTGTCATACAGAAATCATGGATGGTGTAACTTTGACTTTAATTTGTTTCACTTGGTACTCATAGCAGTAACCTTCTGATACTAGTACTTCTAGAATGGCGTGAGCTTCTGATGATTAGTTTTTAACACGTTCATTTCCTTGTTCTTAGAACTGTTACCTCTGAGGTAGGCAAGATTATGTTCTGTCAACACACCTCCTAGCTGAAGTGGTAGATACAGTATTACTTGGAAAGGTTTGGTGTATTAAGGACCATTGGCTCTTAAAGGATTTTTTGTTTTGCTGTTTATGCAAACTCTTGGGTATCCTCTGTAGGACAAGAAGACCTCATAAATTCACTAAATTCATTGTTCCATATTGCACAGACACAAAAAACTCCCCCACAAATCCACCCCTCAATGGCCACAAAGAATGTCCAAATTTGACTTTGTGTAACAAAATCCAAGTAATCTTACAGAGTGACATACGTTTCTAACATTCATCAATGACAATGCTATTTCCCACTTTAGAAAGCCTAGATTATATGATTACATAATCTACCAGTAAATTTCAGTAGCTAGGCTTCCAGTGTTCTCTGATAAACTTGTTATCTATGAAACTTTCCGTTTCTGCATTTGGTAAAATACACTGTCAATGTTAAAATTGATCATATTATGATCATGCAAAATTATGTTGCTGTATTACTGTAAATGCCTGAAACAAATCTCTTTCTAAATAAATTTAGCAATATAGTTTCAACCTGATTGAGTTAAGGACTATTGAGATTGCTTCAATATCCTTTTATGAGGGTTTGCACTTGTGTGGCAGCATTGCTTTTAGTTATGTCAATACACATTTTCTGACATAATAAAGGCATTTATTGACTGCAAATAAACAGTAAAAAGTTGATTAATTGCACAGTTAATTAAGCCACAGTTTGTCATAATTTTGAGATGAGTTATGTACTTTTCAAAATTACAGTAAAAATACTCACAATAGCTTCATAGATGGTGTCATGGTTTAATCCCAGCCAGCAACTAAGCACCATGCAGCTGCTCACTCATTCCCCCCCCATCCAATGGGATGGGGGAGAGAATCGGGGAAAAAAAAAAGTAAAACTCATGGGTTGAGATAAGAACAGTGTAATAGAACAGAAAGGAAGAAAATAATAATGATAATGATGATGATAATAATAATAATATAATTGGAATATATAAAACAAGTGACGCACAACACAGTTGCTCACCGCTCGTCGACCTATGCCCAGTTAGTTCCCGAGCAGCGATCCACCTCCCCTCTGCCAACTCCCCCCAGTTTATATAGTAGGCATGATGTTACATGGTATGGAATACCCCCTTGGCCACTTTGGGTCAGCTGCCCTGGCTGTGTCCCCTCCCAACTTCTTGTGCTCCTCCAGCCTTCTTGCTGGCTGGGCACGAGAATCTGAAAAATCCTTGACGTAGTATGAATACTACTTAGCAACAACTGAAAACATCACAGTGTGTTATCCACATTATTCTTGTACTAAATCCAAAACATAACACTATACCAGCTACTAGAAAAAAAATTAACTCTATTCCATCCAAAACCAGGACAGATGGCTTGATCAATATTTTAATGAGAGACCTTTGAGATTGGAGAAATAGTCCAGATCTTTCTCTGCTTTGCAAACTATTAATTCATTCATATCACTGAAAGGAAATAATATAATTCCTTTTCTTTTTTTCAAAAGAGGATCAGGAAACCTTCTCAAAACTGGAGAAACTGTTCTTAATTTTATAAGGAAGGGAAATTATGCTTCTTGTGCAGTGAAATTGTGCCTCATTTTTCAAGATAATTCATTTCCTATATTGAAATGCATTCTGACTTTGCTACTGTCATAACTCCAGAGAATTATGACTCATGTCTACATGTTTTTCCCGCAAAGGAGAAACATATAGTTTTGTATTTACCATTTGTCAGAAAAAAATAACATGGAAATTAGTTGCACAAAAAAAGGACCTTTGAGGTTACAAGTATGAAAATAGATCTTGTAATTCTAAACTTTCAACTACCCACAGCTCTTTCTAAAGCAAATGGTAAGCACATCTAAAATTAGTATCCTTGGCTTCCATTTTTAGTGCTTTCATAATTTGTGCCCATACATAGCCTCAAGGTCCTTCCTACTTTAAGAATATCTTTACATTATCTTAATCTTTCAACTGAAACTTCTTTGCCAAACCCCCCACCCCCCCCATCACCTGAAACCATTGCATATATTTTTAGATGAGTTGGAGATATTCGAAAGCTGCTTGGACATCATGCTGGGCAACTGGCTTCAGGTGTCCCTGCTTGAGGAGGGGGGCTGGACAAGATTACCTCCAGATGTTTTTTCCAATCTCAACCATTCTGTGATACTCTGATTCTGAGGAACTGGGCCTTTTGCATCATGTAAGTGGCAAAAAAAGGATGGGGTTCAACCTACAGAGTCACACTAAATATTTTTTCTGTGACACTGGAACTCACAGGTTAAGGCACACTTGCAAGTGATGTAGACATTTTTGCTCTGCCTTCCAGCAAAGTAACAAAAGCTTAGAAACAAATTCAGTGTCTATCTCTCAAGTTCACAGTAACCCATGTCTCAGGAACCCCCAGCTCAGTCCAAATGACATATCATTTGAGTTTTTAAAGTGGACAGCATCTACCATGAGACTTTAAAATTGGTTACTACTTTAACAAATTTAAAAGTTTAATTTTTTAAAATGTGTTATTATTTTTAGCATCCCTGTGTTACACAGAAAGCCAGACTTGGGACAAAAGGATAAGGAAGGTATTTCTCTAAGCTCAGCAGGACTGGAGCATTGGCTCAGCTAACTGTATTTTGCCTCTACAATGGGAAAGGCATCTGACCTACTAAATTTCTGGCAGGAGTTGGAAGCTGTGACCAGCTCTCTCTTGTCCCTATGAATAACAGGTATTAGTATGTTCTCCAAAGGTTTGAGTCCAATTGATTTCCAGTCCCCTTCTTCTGTTAGAAGCAGAATGCTAAAACCCTTCTCCACTGCTACTAGATGGGTACAAAGGGAAGGTACAAGGTCTGTCTGGGATGAAGTTATGAAGTTAACTTGCTTCACAGCAGCCCGTGAGGTGCTGTGCTTTGCATCTGTGGCTAAGTGTTGATAACATGCCAGCATATTGGCTACTACTGAACAGTGCTTGTTCAAGGCTTGCTTTCTCTCTCTTCTGAACCCCCTACAGGCCACTGGGATGGGGGTAGAAAAGAGGCTGTGAGAGGACACAGCCAGGACAGCTGACCACAACTGACCAAAGGGATATCCAATACCATATTACATCATGCTTAGTAATAAAAGCTGCAGAAAGAAAGAGGAAGCAGCAGACATTCAGAGTTATGGCATCTGTCTTCCCAAGTAGCCTTTAAGCATGATGAAGACTTGCTCTCCTGGAAATGGCTGAACACCTGCCTGCCGACGGGACGTAGTGAATGAATCCCTTGTTTCTCTTTGCTTGCACATGCAGGTATTGCTCTACCTATTAAACTGCCTTTATCTCAACCCACAAGTTTTCTCTCTTTTACCCTGCTGATTCTCTTCCCCACCCCACTGGGAGGGGTGAGCAGGCAGCTGTGTGGGGCTGAGCTGCCTACTGGGGTTGACCCACAGCTTCCCAAATTCAACTAGTACATGTGCTGAGGCCCTGCTGTCCAGAAAGCGGCAGGACATCTGCTTGCCAATGGGAAGTAGTGAATGAATTCTTCTTTTTGCCTTCCTCGTAATGCAGGGTATGTTTTTCTTATTATACTGTTTTTATCTTGACCCATGAGGGATTTTTTGCATCTTATTTTCCCCTGCCTGTCCTGTTGAGGACAGGGAGTAAGAGAGCGACTGCGGGGGCATCTGGCAACTGACCAAGGTCAGCCTGCCACAGGGAATAACATCTCTCAGTCCCTAAAGGCATTTTTTTGAATGCAGGTTTATTTTACCCTCCCAAGATAATTTGGAGATACTCCAGTACATCCACTTCAAGCCTTTACTACATAGCTGTACTGTTCTTCACAAGTTCCCAGATACTTTACCTATTATGTTTCCCATGGCAGTACTGTCACATGTACTTACTGATTTATTAAATCTCTCTTTAGAATGAAGGATTATCTAACATCTATGAAGTCACCTAAACCATTTCCTATAGCAGTAAGATACTTTCTCTTCAAATTCAGACCCTTATTATTTTACAGCAGGGCAAATTGAATTAATTATTTTAGAGCAATTATTTTAAATACTGTTTTGATTTCACCATGCAGGACATTTTTTAAAGTATTTGCTTCAAAATATTTTTTTAAGCTGGTATCACATGGGCTAAAGTGTGATACAGAATGGATGTTACGAAGTGTACTGCCAGTAGGCAGGATACGTGATTTCACAAAATCAAATCAGTAGGATTGCCAGGTCTCAGCAACTTCTTTACCTGTTGCTCTCTACGGTTGTGTTCAAAAGGAGTCTGCAATAAGCTGATCTCTGAAATACCATAACCAGAAGGCATATTTCCTTAAAGGATTAAGATCTGATTGCTTGGCTGAAAACATGTGGAAGAGAGATATGTAAAGGATAGCACAAAAGATCTTTCTTTGACAATTATATTATCTATAAATCAATAAAAGATATCAGAGCTGAAACAAATTTGACTGTTTTTCTGCCATAGCTCTCAAGCTTACAAAGGAAAACATTCTTCCTCATTATCTCCTCGAAATATGCCAGAGGGTTCTTCAAAAGATTCTGCTATCGAGACCTCAAACTACAATATCATGAAAACTATCCCTGAGGAGAAACTTTAATTTTGAGAAAGTATATGACTGAATGCCCTCCTCTTTATAGATAAAACCTTGGCAGGAACTATGGTGATTTCAAACTGAACAAAAGGCCAACCAAATTCTTTTCCTCCAGATATATTTCTTAACTACCTTTCACTCACAGAGTGCATTACAATTGTCAGGTGGCTCCAGTCACACTGTTATGAACTCAAACTTTCATTACATCAAAATGTAAAAAGGTCACAAAAGTCATCCACTCCTCAGGTGCAAGCCTAGGAGGAGACCCGACTCTTCACATTTGTCAATAATGAATAGTTTCAGTCTGCATACTTTCTCTCAAATTGGAATTTTGTTTTCTATCTGTAGGGAAATGCAATAATCTGTCTACTGGAAAAAGTGAATGATATTTCAAAACTGTCTAGAAAGCTTTATAGCAAGACATCATCTCCTGCAAATCTCCATCTGATGATATTATAGTTTGTAGCACATTTCAGGGCTGAAATGTATGTAATGGAAGAAAAGATCATTGGTTCAACCTTGTACGTAGCATACAGCCTTTTGAATTAGTGTAAATCAGGATTAAGAAACAGTGTTTCTTAGTTCATTTATACAATGCAGTGTTGTCTCTCCATTAATAACCACCACCCTGACTTAGTTCCTTAGAAAACTGTATTTCAAGTACATTCGTCTTATTTTTATTTTTAATCATCTTTGAATCCTCCTTTCAGTTGTGAAGTTTCATTAAGATCAGAAAATCCTGTTTTCATAACAGTTCTAGCTCAAGAAATCAGAGGTCAGTATTTGCATACTTTTTTTTACTTTCAGTGAATTTTATGACATATTTATTACATTTGTCCTTAAAGCAATATAAAAATGTGGCTTACACAGCCTCTATAAATTGAATGGCTGCCTTATTTGTATGATACACAGTTAACAGTAGCCCTTTTCCAGGATACATTGAGGGGTAACAATATGAAACATTTCTTTTACATTAAGACTAAGAAATTGTATGTTTTCTGAGGCCATCCTCAAATTCCTCAAAGTCTTCATATATCTACCTGTTTGTGCAAGTAAAGCACATTTTCTCTCTTCCCTCAGATACTGTATACAGACATCAAAAAATATTCAAATACTTGCTGCATACATAATCTTATCTGAAAAACAAGATTAATTGAACGAGTGGGTTGGTGTGGGGCTTTTTTTTGTCTGGTTGGTTTACATATGTCACTGGAGATGCTGTCTGTGGAAAGTAGCATTATAGGAAGAATCCTGTCTCACACACAGATTTTATACAAATATATTTCAGATCTTTCATAAGACAAATTTGGTCCTTTAATGGGAAAGTAACTTTAAAAAATAAACTCATACAATGAGTTCATATATATTTCAGGGAACTTTCTGCACCAAATCATAGAAATTAATTTCATCCTCTCTCTTACTAGGCAGTTTGGGCATTTGTTCTCTTTTCTCCCATGGTGTTCCTATTTTTTGATGGAAAATTCACTCTCTATGACATTGAAAGGTTAAGAAAATAAAAGTGAAATGTTAATTTTGATATTGATTCATAACAAACTGAAATATCCTTCATCAATGAATTGAAACAAAATGTGGCATGTGAAGTCCACCAAACCTTAAACCGAAGAGCAGTTTGTGAGCCTTCCGGCTTGGGGGTCGTTTGTGGAGTAACTTCTTCCCAGCAGACATGGCCATTGTTTGATCTTTGTACCAGAACAGCTTATCAGAACTGGGAGCTGTGCACCCTCCAGCACGCCCTCCCCCTCCTGTTGCTGATGTCTGAGCTGATGGGCTTTTCACCTTGGTTCCTTGCTGTGCAGGGTTTGTCTTTAAGCAGAACTTGCCCCACCACAATGTTTGAGACATTAACTGTTTCAGTCTCTCACACTAATCCAGAAGGAGACCATGACAGAGTGCTGGAAATGAAGTTTGGCTTTCTAAAATGTTGTGGAAAACATGTAAAACTGCATAAATAGTAAGTTTTCTATACTGCTCCACACACACAAATCTGGCCTGCTTGGAACCAACAGTTTTCCCGCTGCCTTCAGTGAAACCATTCTTCAGAAAAATCTACAACCTTTGAATAGTTTTTGTCAAAAGGGAAGTTCTAATGACATCACCAAGCTGTGGAAGCTGCAGGCGAAAGCTTGCATTTGATGCCTTCATCCCCGCATGTTTTAATCAGAAAATATGAACCTCCTGGGCTTACAGGCAACCTTCAGCAATGTTAAATTCAAGCATGTTTCACTAGGGAAGGAAAAAAACAACACAATCTATATATTTAATATAATATAGCTGAGTAATTTAAAATCAAAATTATGTGAATTCTGTGAATTTAAATCTTCAAGAGAGATGACATTTAAGAGTGTGAATGTTAACATATGTCACTAATATTTTATCTTTTAATGTATCTTTCTGAGAGCTGGCAAAAGATGATGGAGGATTTACAGGTACCAAACATATCATTATACTATTACTAAAGAAAAAAGTTTTATTACTTTAATAGCAATTTTATATTTCTTTAATCTCATTTGCATGAGTAAAGAATATGCATAGATATAATTTCATGAATGAACAATTAATCTTAAATTCTATATACTGTTATTGCAAAATATCATGACTGTTTTTCTGCCACCATGGTAAGAGTATCAGACAGCTTTCAAATATGGATTACTTAAAATAGTTTATTTTCTAGCCTTTTATAATATTTACATGATTGAGGTATTTCTTGCCATAAAATAGATTTTGACTGTATCTCTGAGGGCCCACTTTGGTGGAGATAAACCATATCTGTTTAGCAGCTAAATGGCTACTAGGGAGGTATCACAGACCAATAGTTATTCTGAGAATACATTTGTTCCTGTAACTCTTTCAAACAACATCTGTTGTTGGAAACAGGAATATGGCTTCATGTTTTGGTTGCATGGCTGAGAACAAATCTGTTTAATTGCATACAAGATGGAAGCTGTTCTGCACTGAAAACTAAAGTAATGCTCTATAATTTATCTGTATAGGAGGCTTTTCCATACAGTGGTGACATAATTAAGCCGCTAAAGTTATTAAGTTACTTTGTCATGTGGAAACTTTTATATTACAGTAACTATGGTCCTTTTTTTGTGGTTTATTCTACACTGTTTCAAAAGCAACAAAAGCTAAATTTAAAGGATCTTTTTTACTTTGACGATGTAACTATTACCTTTGAATAGACAGAGTATCCTATGGCAGTATAATTAAGACTGTCTTAAAACATTAAAACAAACAAAATTCCACCCAACTCTAAAGAACTGTTGACTTCCATTCACTTACTACCTAGGCTTTAGGTCAAATTATCTTCCATTTACTTTCGGTTGCAATAATGTTCAAGACACATTTTCTTGTATCCCTCCATTAAAATACGGAATCTCCCTCTTAAGTTCTGTTTCATCCACCTCTGTGATGACCTAAAATCCCCAAAGTGAACTCTCTTTGCTTTAGTTGTCATCTTCTTTCCCTTACATTCATATTTTTTTCACATCTCTTTCAGACTATATGGGAAATGCCTAATAAGTACGTGCGTTACACTGAAGTGTTAATCAAAATGAAGAATTTGCAAAACTGTTCTATGACAGGTGTCCCAAAATGTGCTCCCATTACATATTAGTCATGGAAAGTAAATTTATATGAAACAGAAGTAAAAGAATCAAAACTCAATTCTTTGAGTTTGTTTTAGCACTGCTCACCCAATTTAGCAAAAGGAAATTGACAGAAATTTGAACTAAATTATAATCTCAGCTTTTTTTTTTAACTTGATGATGTGCAGCTTAAAATTATGTAGTATGACTTTCATTTTCCAAAATGAGACTATAAAGCAGGTAGGTAAGCAAAAAAGGGGGCCGATACACACATTGCTGGGTTTTGTTTGCTTGTTCATTCATTTCTTTTTAATTCAGAAACTGTGACAGCCTTCTATAGCATCAGAGGAGATCCAATGAACTTTAATACTAACATTTCTCAAAATATTTTACATAACTTTCAGAAATGGAATCAACATACAAAACTTTCATAAATCCTATACATGGATTAAAGTTTCCCCATATATGATTCCTACTATTTGCTTTTGTTTATAACTGAATGAGTGAAAATCAGAAGGAACAGTAGAATCAACACAGATTGAGACCATTCACTAAGACCTACTTGCATGCTACAGTCCTCACCTATGTTGCTATGCTTTTGTTGGTTCCCAGTGGGGTGGCTGTGGGGAAAAAAGCTCCTTGCAAACACTCCCCAGGCCCTTCCTACTCTCAAATAGTGCCTTGCTCCTCTTTGGGAGAGCAAACGCAGCCAGCACCAGGCCAGAAGGCTTTCCAACAGTGTAAGAGTACAAGTGACTGGTAGAGATAACTGACCTTGAGTGCTGAGGTATGTTTTCTGGCACTGCTTAATTTATAGGTGGTGGAGCCTTTGAGTGCCTTTTGCAGTTGCCAAAGGACAAGAGCCTTGTCTCAAATATGGGACAGGTTAAGCCCCTTAGTTACTCTCACCCATCTGCTTTCCTCCAGGTGAATCTTGGCTTGCAGTTAGGCAGCAGTCATATATCACGCGCTGCATCTGTCATGCCACAAGGAAAAGATGAGAATGAGACCTGGGGGACAGCACAGCATATGAAGCCAGTGGAAAGGTTAAGAGGATTCACCTAGAGAAGGGGGAAATTTGTTCTCCTTTCCAGGTGAGGAAAATTTTTCTCTGTTCAGTGTCTTTTGCAGCATGTTATTGAAAATAGCACACTCTCTTGCCAATATCCTGAAGTTCGTATCTGCACACAAAGTTTGAAAGATATTTTGTCACTGAAACAGTTAAAATGAAGTATCTCCCTATTTCTTAAAGCTAGACATCTGACTGTTAATGAAAATTACAAGACACTTTAGCGTGATAAATAATACATGACAAGGTGTGTGTTACTGTGAGATAACACGCATCTCAGAGGCACGGTGACATATGCCTTGGAGTGTCTTAGTGCAATTATAAAATGGCTCAGAGTTAGAATTTTTAAAAAGAAGATTCACATGTTCATATCTGTCCAGAGGAGAAACATAACTAATTTGTTACTGTAATGATTACTGACAGATTTAGGAGGGGAAGTATAACATTGGTTTAATATTCTGATAATTTTCTTAGTTTTCTGACACAAGCATTACATTTATTGTTCTATGGGACTGGACTCCTGCCAAGGGCTCTGTTATGACAGTCTTAAACAGCACTATAGCTGGTATTAGCAATCTGCAGTGAAATGTTTCCTACCAGCAAAAATATTAAATTAACTGATTCCAAATTTCTTCCAATTGGGCAGTCACAGTTTGATTATTGTGTATTCATCATCTTTGACTGAGTTCCAGATTTGGACTTTTGCTTTCTTAAAGGGCAATGCTAGGACCCCCAAACTTGTGGGTGTTAGTGTAGATGGGAAAGGAGAATTTTGTTCCTTGAAGACACTAATCTCCATTTAGTATAGGTAGTAGGAAGTGGTTAGGTCATGCCTCCTTGAAAAATATGTAAGCAAAAGCAGGTGAAACGACATGGCAGAGAATTAATTCTCCTTCCCCCCTTCTCTTCTCCTTGCCCCCAGGGATTTCTGGGGGAATAAGGATACAGGTGCTGAAAATCTGTTCCCACTGTGCTCTGGGAGTATTGCTGCGGTAACACCACCTCCAACTCTCAAATGTGCCCTCCACAGAGACAAAACTCTTATGTATTAGAATGCTAGACACAAAATGCTGCACATATTAACAAGACTTTTATCATAATATCCAGTATGATTGCCTGTCCATGTTGTAGGATGTCCTGTTATGCATTTATAGAATAGAATAGAATCATAGAATCATTTAGGTTGGAAAAGACCTTCAAGATCATCGAGTCCAACCATTAACCATGCCCACTAAATTTCTTTGCATCATTTTTTAAAAAAAATGCTATGATAGCTATAGCAGTGTAGAAGTTTCTTACTTCTTACAAAATCACTAGAATTAGACTGGGAGACAAATTACACAGAGAATAGATTATTTACTTGTTTCTTACATTTACTCTGAGATGCTAATAAAAGGAAGGGGAGCAGGGGATGAATATATCTTTGTGATATATTTTCTAATCTTAGCCATAATTTTCTGCCTTAGCCTTTTCTAGGTTAACATTTTTAGAAGGTGTAGCTTTTACATCATCTCTCTTTTTTTCTGGTATTCTTGACTTCAGGTAAACACATAAACTCCCACTAGCAATGACTGCTGCATGTAAGGGTCTATAAAAACTCAAAAAGTCACTGTACATAGCAATCAGTTGGGACTGTGAAAAAACACAGTCACATTTATAATACAGCCAAAACAGACACAGTTCCTATGGAGACTATGCATGTGTTTTAATAATGCAGTTATTTATAATATCCTAATATGAAACTTTATATGAAATAAACATACTTATGGCTTGCATAAGAAAATCCAACACTGTTTAATATGTAACTATTATGCTGTATTCATCTCTTTCCATGTCCACTGTGATAGAGTTCGTTTAATTTTATTGGAAATATTTTTTGAAATATTGTCTTTCACTTGTTGTTGGAGTACTCATGCCATTAGACATCACATTCTCATATTTACATTCCTTCTAGACTTCTGGTTTCACATGCCTCCCTTCATATTGCCACCCGTAACTCCCAGCCCAGTTTATAGCTAGTCAGTAGAGCACAGGATGAAGCAGACTCCGCCATTTCTCATATGCAATTTTTACTCACTGGACTGTTATGCCAATCATGGGTAACAGGTTGCTTCTACGCAATGTATCTATTTTCTTTTTCTTTAAAGTAATACTCTTGCCTGTGAAATAGACTTTATTGGTATGTTAGAGTAGCACTAGAAAATTACGTCTACCCTTTGAACAGACAGCAGTCATCACAGCTAATGAATCCCGATTATTTGGAAAAGTTATGAGTAGCAAAGAATCTTCTTTGTGCAATACTTTCTTGTGCACATCTATCAAAGTACAGTTAGCAGAAATAGTATTAAATCAGACCTGTTTCTACTGAGGACAGTCAGGAACCTCTTCACTCCAGACTCTCTCTGTATATCTGATCAAGATCCTCATCGGTCATGGGTAAAATGAGTGTAACAGCTCACATAACCTTTCACTGACCAGCGTGAAGTGAGTTTGTGTCACTCCTGGTCATGGCGATGATGTTCGTGTCCTGAAGTATTGCTACATCTGGTCTGTTACTGTCAAGCTCTGCAAGTGGTCACAATGAAGCAGATGATGAGACTGTCATGATAAATTAAGATAAATGCAGTAATAAGTTATTACAATGATAAATTCAGAAGAGATAAAGTGCAACAAGATGAAGAACTCTTAACTCTTACACTGGGACGAGATGCTTCAAGGCACCAGATAAGTGTAAGACGTCAATTAGCACTGGAGCATTTCCAGAAGGAAAAGGATGGGCAAGACCCATTGTCACCTACAGACTAAACATGAGTCACCTGGTCACATAATATGGAAAAAGCTCCAAGTGGGTGTCACAACCTGTGCTGGACAGACCAGGGAAGGGCCATGGTGGGTTCAAAATTCCCTTGGGCTAAATTAAGGTAAAAAGACACCAAACCATCAGTTGAACGTTTATTTATGGCAGAAAAGGCCTGAATTTGGGAGCTGTAACAGTAGGTTGCCGGGATCCTCACAACAGGAGTTGGCATGAAACCACCTCAGTGAACTGCGTCACGCGCGCGAACCGCAGGTCACCCAGCAGGCCCCGCGAGCCCTGCTTCTCTGGGGACCAGCTGAGGGGAGAAGCTCCGGAGATCCCTCCCGCCGTGTCAGGAGGTTCAGAGCGGAGCCCCCGCCTTCCAGACTCCTTCTCAGAGAGGAGCCCGGGGCGGCTGGACCCGCTCCCCGTCCCAGGCTCGGCCGGCGGGTTTATGTCTCTAGAGGGGCGAGGTGTGGGGGTTACGGGGGAAAAGAGGGAGAAAACAGAGAAGAGAGGACGACTCTTCCCTCGGCCCGCCCAGCGCTGCGCTGCCGGAGAGCGGGCGCCCTGAGGGCGGCCTCCGCTCGCGCCCTTTCCCCCTCTCCCTGCCCCTCCTTCGGGCGGGCCCTCCGGCTCATGAGGCTAACCAGGCGTCCCGGCGGTTCGCGCTTCCAGAGCCTTCGGGAGAGGGGCGGGCGGGCCCGGGGGGGTCCTCTGGGGAGTCCCTTCTCCCTCCCTGCAGGCGTGACCCTGGTTGGAGCTCCGGCCGTAGCCGGGGAGCTGCCCCGCTCCGCCTGTCAGCAGGGGGAACCGCGCATGCGCCCTGCGCCGGCCTCCCTCCGCGCCCTGCCGCTGCTGCTGAGCCGCCTCTGCCCGGCGGTGCGGCCGGGCCCGGCAAGCGACGGGTTTGAGGCCTTAACGCTTGCTGTCCCTCACAGTGGGCTACCCAGGCGGTCCCCTTCCTTTTAGTGACCACAGATCTCATGAAATCCATTTTTTATCTCTGCTTTCACTGCCTCAGTGTTTCAGAGAAAACAGGAGTACAGGGTATGTTGTGTGCTGCTGTATATCAGCAACTGCGAAGAGAGCATTCAAGATTCTGCTTCCACAAACACAAACTTCTCTTTAATTACAGTCTAATGATCATTATCCACACAGAGTTTGTATTCCCTAAGCCTAATGTCCAGTCTCCTATATGATGATAACTATTATTTTAAACAAAAGAAAGAAATTACAGTTGAGTAAAGGAGTGGAATGTCCAGGAACTGGTTCCTCAGATAAGAAATGGAGGGAAGAGACATGTTCGTGTTGCCTAATGTAAGTCTACTGAATTACCAGGCTACTCTTCTAAAATGCTGGATTTGGTCAAGGCCGAGAGAAGGAGGTTCTTTCAGTGGGCAAATACTCGGGCTACGTAATATTCTGTGTCATGAGAGATGCAAGGGAAATGTACCCCTTATTATAGAAGGAATGTAGTGAGCAATCTGTAAACTTACATAAATTAGACACCTAACATGCTATCTTGCCTTATATTGATCATATAAAAAAATACCTCATAGTCTTGATTTGTCTGTTACTCAGTTTCTGAGTGCTTTCTTCTGAAAACTTTGCCGCTTTTTGGACTGTATACAAGGATTAGAAACTGTTAAAATAACAAAGCCAAAAAAAAAAAAACCAAAAAACCACCACTGCTAAGATTATTGTTGATTTTTATAAGGAAGGTAATTTTATTCAATATATTAACAGGTAAAGCTGTATTGTGGGATTTTTTTTTTTTTTTTTTTACTAAAACCTAATAAAAAGCTATGGCTTAAAATGTTATCATAAATCATACAGAATTTTTAATGCACTCTCTGGTCAAAATGTCAAATGTAAAAAGAATAAAAAAAGGTGGAATAAATAGAAAAAAATGAGCTTCAAGGTAAGTGATTCACTTGAATGCAATAGAAATTTTTTATTCAAAAGGAAAATCTAATTCCCTGGGGTTGCAAGATCTATGAAATTTAAGCCATATTTGCTATATAAGGATGAAACTCCAGATTATACTGTATTTACAGTTGTGATACAGCTGTGTATAAGGCCTGTACCTGTGTGCATACCCCATATATTTAGTCACCAGCTTCCTGGGTGGTGCAAGAACTCGCCAGGTAGTATCTGCACAGTTAAGACAATGGGCTGGTTGAAGGTAGCGGGCTAGCTGGATTCCTACCCTTCTTCATAACAACTTATTATTATTACAGGAGCTCTACAGGTGGCAAATTAAGATAGTCCCAGAGATTTCACCAGGAGGTTCCTGCTGTGCATAGGCCAACTAAATGATGCTATTTGTATGCTTGCATGCGCTGTTGATTAACATCTGGGGTGGAGAACCACGACACCCCAGGAACCTTCCTGTAGTTCAGTCTTTTCTATGTAGGAGATCCTCTGAACATAGTTTAAAATAATCCATAACAAATGCTCAAGCATATGCTGGAGTTGCCACATAGGACAGAGGGCCAGCTTAGTTATAGGAAATCACTGGAACAACAGTTCAAGCAGTCTCACCTGATCCAGGTAAAGATGTCATGTCAAGGACACTTGAGATGGGGACCCCCCTCATTACCCGCATGATGGCTGGTTGACCCCTAATCAGAACAGGTTGAACCTGTTTGAGAAATTGGGTTGCTCACATGAGGATGTATGTTTTTTGACAGACATTCAGTCTGTGAATGTGCAACACAGGTAGACTGTGAAACCTGAAAACTATCTTGTATTTTATGATTCTGTGCACTCACCATAGAGATTTTTTTTTTTGTGAAATATTAAAGAAAGTTTTAATCTCAAAAAAAAATTTTGTGAATCATAATAGCCACTTTGTTTGGTTCTGTAATTTACATTCTTTTCAATTATTCCAACAAGGCTTTCTCTGAATTTTTTGCCTTGCATTCATGAAGACCAAGATCTTATAACTACGGATACTACCAGCTGGCATAGTCATAACTGAAATTACCAGGAAATGTCTATGGTAATGAGTAAGTTACATTCATTTGATAATCTTCCTATTAAACATTAACAAATGTACAAAATTGTAATACTGAAAAATGAATTTTCAAGAAATGGATACTGTTTCCATGTTGGTTGCTGTAACAGTTGCTATGATCTTAGAACATATTGTCTTATTTTATTCATAGAAGAATATCTGTTCAATGCTTGACCTTCAGGAAAGGTTAGGTCAGGTAAAATAAACCTCTCTATATACTCCTATATCCAAGTTATGAATGGGGCAATTTCAAAGACAGTAAAAACAACTATCCAGGGGACATGTGCCTGATGAGTAACATTTACAGCAATACTTGCTCAGAGGGCACAAGAATCTTTACAAAGCAGAGTACTGAAATAAGGAGGAGGGAAATATTTGGGATTTTGGTCACTACAAAGTGGAGGTCTCTTTCTTAAATTCAGATCCCAGTACAATCCTTAATTTATTAGATTATATTTAGCATAAATGCACTCATTAAATCACATTTCATATAAAATATGTTATTAATCTAAGTCTGAAGCAGCAATTCATTTAACATTTGATATGATTTATACAAGAATAAAACTTAGTTGTGAAAAGTGTGACTGGGAAACAGTGTAGGCCGTGCAATACTTAGCCTATGTACTTACATATAAATCTCAGCATTCCAAACCAGGAAGTTTTATGCACCATCACAAATCATATTTGCAGTGAACAAAAATTCTAAGCTTGCAAAAGCAGTCAGTTTAACAACTTGATCAATGTACCAATACTAAAGTATACGCACACAAGTCAGCTTCCAAATCCTAATAAAGTCTTATATCAATCTAAATAGTGTTTCAGACATAAACTGACTTTTTAGAATCAATGTACTGTATTTCATGTATTGCTAGTTAAAAAAAAAAAAGCTTTTTGAAGATAGAACCTTGACTACACTGAAATCGATGTAGGCAAATTCATCTAGTATGTACACACCACATGTTAAAACATTAGCATGTTCAATAGGATAGTAGATCAGATATAAATCTTTCTAATGTGAAAGCCTGGTTCTGCCATATTGAACAGGCCTAATGGACTTTGTATGAATCAGAACAGAATTTCTGTTAGTTTAAGACAGCTAATCCACAATATTGGATTTCTATATTATTCAGAATGCAGTAATAATTATAGTATATGAATGCTATAAAAGATTAAATAATAAATTAATAAATTAATATTTTGGTCATAAATGCCACAATTTTTCATTGTAAACTTAAAGCTGAGTTTGCCCTCTAGGTCTCTTTACAACTTGATGAAAGTAGGTCGAGAACTTCTTTAGGTCAAAATACCCTGCCAAAGCCTAATCAGAAACTGTGTTTAAGTGCAGAGGAAGTCAGAAGAGTGACCCCAGTGAGAAGTCCTGTTGCCAACAAGGTTACAAGATAGGAGTGATACTCTAGGTCCTGCTCCAGGCTATTACCTGACAATTTTCTTGAATGCTTTCTGTGACTCTCCTTTGTTTGCACCTAAAAGACTCCTAGCTACACAACTCTGTGAGATAACAGAAAGCCTTCAGACCAAATAGCTCGGTTTCTGCCTGACCACATAGGTACTCTACATTGCTCTAGCATTTATTCAGAATGAACAGACAACTGCTGTCAGGTCAAAATGGATCCGAGCGCTCAATGTCCATGAAGGCAGTATATGTGACTGACACTTAAAACAAGATGTAGAGCTACTACGAAGAGGTATTTGATGAAGTGAGAGATTTCAAAAGGTATTCCACTGTTTAGTATGAATACTCCACCAGTAATCTCAATACAGCAAAGGAACACTGTTGTATGAAGTTTATCCAACCATAAATAAGAGAAACAGAAAGTTAATGTAATACTTTTTTTTCTCTTCTCTTCTCTTCTCTTCTCTTCTCTTCATCTTTGACCACTGACCTATGGGCATATATTGCTCTTGTCAGAGTAACAGATAAGTACAGGAAGCATCTGTAAATTAGAAAGCTTGAGATACATCAACTCTGCTGTTTCAGGAGACAATTTGTTAATATAACTGTCAATTTGTTAATTTAACTCATCAGAGAGCTGGCATTGCAATGTAAGTGAAAAATTGATAGCTTTATAGAATTTCATCTTGGGAAGAGCTTTTAAAAAATGTGAAAATACAAGCCATATGATTTTAATTAGTCACAAGTTTGATCCCTTTATTTAGCAGAATAATCATATTAACAGAATTTATACCTTATTCAATTGATTTTCAGGAAACACTCCATTTCCAAAATATTGTCTCTGAAAAATTAATCTAAAAGTACAGCAAATAATGCTTGCAAAAATTATATCACAGGCTAGAGCTAGCCATGAGTCACATACCACTCAAATTTCATGTTAATTACAGTCACACTCATTTAGAATTTGTGATCAAAGTAGACACACATATTTCAGATATATGATTCTAGATGGACTTAATGGTTAGGGCCAATTAAAGCTAAAAGTTCTTTGATGCTGGAATCCGCATGAAGAAGGCAATGTTACATACCAAATCTTGTTATGGGTGGACCACGTATGCAGAGCTTAAAATTTGTCACTAGTCCAATTTATGTCTTAATAATTTTCAGGTCTAAATTATCTAATTAATATGGAAAAGTCTCATAATTAACATAGTTAAATTGCTATACAAAAAATTCCTTGTAACTCCCCCTTTTCTCTGGTGTTTTGCTCATCTTTCCATTGTCCCCAATGCAAGGTTGACTGTTTCAGTCTTCCTCAGAAAGAAAGAGGGAAGGATTCAAACAAGTGTCTTTGCTGTGAGGAGCATGATGTTCATGTTAGTACCGCCTTCTTTCTCAGCATTGGTTCTGCTTGGGGCTATTTTAATGTTTTTTCTTAGCACAGTCTGCTTCCTTCTCACTGGTTCCCAGATAGACTTTTACAATTACACAGCTCCTCGAGTCCTAAATCTCCTAAAGAGAATTTTTGTCATAAACTAACGACCTAGGTCTGTCAGACCATTACCATTAAAGGTATTTGGAGAGGTTAAGATAAAACAGGTGAGAAAATACTCACTTGATGACTAGACAATTGTCAAAACAAGTGAGAATCAGCTCAGGCAAAGCAAGTTCAGAAAATCCTTGAGACCTTGCAAAGCCAGGTTAATAGACCTGTAGCCTTCTGCTAGGAAGGGCAAAATCATATTTACCTGGCTACAGCAGCATGCTCCCCTGATGATGGCATAAGCTTAAGAGACTTATATTAAATTAATAATGATGCCAGATACTACTAATTTCTCTGCGCCTCAGTGTCCTATCTTCTAAATGGGGATGCTGGTACTGCCTTACCTCAAAAAGGTATTAAAGATTAAAATAACGTCATCTATGATAAGAGCCCTATGAATGTATATCATAAATATCCAACTTAGGAAAGCCAATTAACTAAAAGCAATGCACACAAACAGAGTTATAGTCCTTTCAAGAGCACATCTCAGGAAGTATGACAACCTTTTTCAGGGTGACCTCATCCTACAGTGAAGGCAGGGCAAGTACAGAGAAGGGCAGCTAGAGCAACCATAATGATGGAGCAGCTGTCTTACGAAGGGAGGTTGACAAAGTCAGGACTCGGCAGTGCAGAAAGGAGAGGACAGAGGGGGCAGGATTTACTGAGATTTACAAAATCAAGGATATAGGAGATAAGCTGAAAGCAGGACTGTTCTCCAAATCCTAGAATACAATCTCTAAGAGGCGCTCTATAAGACTAGATGGAGATTAATTTAAAATTAATAAAAGAAAGTACTTCTCTACAGAGTAGGTAATTAATTTCTGGAGCTTGGTGCCACAGGAGGCTGCACAGGCAGGCACACAGTATCTTCAGGTTCAAAAAGGGACTAGAGAAATTTGTGGACAAGTCCCTAAACAAATCCAGAAAAGACTAAGAAGAGATATACCCCCTAAAATCCATAAGACAGCACTTGTGGCTGCTAAGGGACCACAAAAAATAGCCAGGCTTGCAAGCTCTCCCTAAATAGCATTTTCTATTGCAAGTGTCCAAGGCAGAATTCAGGCTAGGCAGAGCAGTGGTTATGCTTTATATTCTTAGGTACTGTATTGGTAGGCAGGACTGTGCCTTTCTAGCCTTTATTGGTCTCAGGTATCACATCAAATTCCCTTCTGAAATCCAGCCATCTTCTTCACTCCATCCTCCTACTACAAAGGCTGCGACTTGGCCATCTGCAGGCCAGTTCCCGAGCCCCTCCAGAGCCCCACCAAGCCAGTCATTCCTGTATATATCTCATCATGAACATTCATATTGAATCTTGAGTTCTGGGTGTGTGACAACAACCGCTGAACATTGATTTAGATGCATACAACTCTAGTGAAGCAAGCGCTCAAAGCTTTCTCTTACATTCTGACCTGGAAAGTTAAAAAACAACATGAAAACAACAGCCACAGGTTCCCTTGTGGCAATAAGCTCTATCTTTTGCATTTTCCCCAGAATGTTCAAGTCTTTTCAAACAACAGGTCTGAAATTTTAAAGCAAATGCAACTGTATGATTCAGTAAGAAATATTTAAATGCTTTTTTATGACAGTTTAATGTCAGAGAAGTTACTGCAAATTGTCAGAGAAAATCACTCATGTAAAGCAGAAGCCTTAAATCAAATTATCCAGACAGTTAATGTTACTAAAACTGTATCTTTAAAATCCACATATACATGTCCTCTTAAAAGCCACCACTTAAGATGATTTTCAGCCAACCTTAACTTCTGAAGGCACACGAGCCCTGGAGAATTACACGACTATTTGAAAATTAATTTTCCTGATGCTCTTTGTCCTATCAGTTTGTCATAACACCACTACCTTGCAAAGATAAGAAAAGCACTCAAATGCACAACAAACCAACTTAGTTCAGCTAATGATCATAATCTACCTCTAACCTTATCTGTGGAAAATCTTTCTCTTCAGAAATCACCGTTACTGCATCACTTCAGGCAAACAGTAGATCAAGCTGCAGATTACATTTAGTCAGGCTTTTGTTCCACAAAACCTCTTCGCAAAGGTCTGTCTATTGGGTTAATCAATTTAATTGTAAAATCCTTCCATTATGGGCTAATACAAAAGAAAATGAGGCTAAATACAAATGCACAATACATAAGTTTTCAGGAAAATAGATACCAGTATTACATACACTACAGAGAGGAACCACTTATTAGACAAACTGCATTTAAAGTACAAGCTAATCAGATTTAAACTATGTAATTAAGTGTTAATTTTCTGTTGATTTTTGGTGGTTTCTTGGATTTTTTTGGTACTTTGTGGTTTTTAAAAAAAAAATTATTAGGCACCTTCTATGTGTAAAGAACTCAAATCTTGTCCATATCTGTCATACAGCATGCTGTAGCTTTTTATGGTTTTTCACATCACACGTACATTTTTCCCTGCATAGATAAGGTCATATCAAAGCATCTCAATCTATACTATGAGAGTGTCTCAAAAATAACAGTACCTGGGAAGAAGCTGTCTCTCATTGCTGCCTTGCATACTATTTTGTATTTTGTTATACTATCCTAAGGGAGGGAGTATTGTGTCTTGTTTCTGCTTTCTATAGATGACAACAGAATTTTTTCTTCAAACTCACAAGGTCCTTTAGTGAAAAGCAGTATCAGCTGAGCATCCACCTGCATTTCTGTGCATTTGAAAATCAGGTACATACGATTATGGTCCTGTTTATGCAACTATTTTACAGTCACATTTTAAAAGGCTTGTAAAGTAGCATCAGAATTTGTTCTTAAAAATTGTTTCCTGTTTTACGCTCTAAATAACCTCCCCCATCTGTGTCGTGATAAAAGGATTGCCACTTCAAAAATGCCTGGTACTTGCCTTCCATCAAGCCCTTTCTCTAGCTGAGCACTTTTGTGAGCTAGGAAAAATTAGTTATCAGATTCCTTTTCTTCACAACTACTTACACATATAAGAGACTGGAACATTTTAGAAGACAGTAAATTATAATTCACCTTGTCTGACAACCAGCTCCTCAATGTATTTCATTTTCATGAGAAACAAACTGGCCTCCTGGCCAGCAAGTATCCCAAGCCAATTCTTCTGGTGATGCAAATCAAACCAATTTTCTCTGTCTTGCTTTATACTAGCTTGGAATATAGCTCATAGGTGTTGTGTTGGATTAAAGACTAAAGCTATATCAGAGGTGTTCATTATTACTTGCATGTTCCCATACTGCTTTTCATAAGAAGTTCATGTACTTTGCCACATTTAATAGAGTAAAAAATATAAGGGGGATCAAATATTTGCTGATTAGAAAAATATGCTGTAAAGATAGTAGGTTACTGTTTGTTTCTTCTACATGTATTGTACAAGTAACAAACCCCAGCAATTTGGAACTACTCAGCTTTTAAATTATTACCTTGCAACATATGTGAAGGGTCTGTTTTTAAGGTTTCTGATCATCCTCCCTGCAAATGTGATAGTATAATATCGAGGGAGACTGGCCCTTCATTTCTAAGACTTTTTTCTCCTTTCAGCCAACAGTTTTAAATATCTGTATGCTTCCTGGGTTGCTTACTCTAACCTTTCTTTCTGCAATAGCTATGAGGTATAACTGTAGGGATGTTAGAAATAACAAATTCTCATCCTTTTCAAGGTTAAAAAGAACATTATTTTTTTGCATAATGGCCCAATGAGGCTACTCATATATATATCAGAAAACGACAAATCCCTATTCCCCAAATACTTGCACACACCAATACTTTCAGAGGATTATTTATCTCAACCCTGAGGTGGATTTTTATCATTACTTGATATACCCAGTGGTAGCTGAGAAAATATGAGAATAGTCTCTGCGACCGGAAGAAGGCATTTAGCTGATATACATTCCCAGCCATTTTCTTATATTCATAAATTTACAGTCACACACAGATATATTCAGTGAAGCACGTTCAATTTCTGCAGCCTGAATAGTGACTAGAAAACACAACAATGGTCTTCAATCTGAAAATAGAGCTTCACTGCATTTTGTACTGTACTGAATGCTCAGTATAGTGCAGATATCAGAGTGATTTAAACTTCAATTTTCTCTCCACCCTGCAGTTCAGAAAACTCTCCCCCTGCCCAGTTCTCTTCCAAGACATTATAAGTGGTACAATACTTCTGTGGAAATGAGAGGCTAGTTGCTGACACCTTGAATATAGAAATTAATTAGCATTCCCTTAGCAGTGTAAATAGCAGTCCCTGGAGGCATGCAGTGGAGATAATGAACATCAAGATTAACAATACACATTACAGACACCAGACTATTATTACACCTTAATGACATGCAAATGCACAGTCTTCAAGTAGACAAAAGACGCTGGGTAATAACAGACTTCTCCGGGCTATAAACTGGATTAGGGAAATACAGTGCTTGTTCACATAGACACACAGCACAGTTTTACCTAGCAGGCTATCTTGCAGGGGAAATTTTCAAAGGGCATGGCTGGAAAGATATAATCCATAACCATAAATATTTCTCAGTCATGTCCAGACTTTCACCAGTCTTTCATTTTTTGTGACCATGCGACACATTAGTTGAAAATAGTAGTAGTCAGTCTGCTGAAATATGCAAAATGATGTTGTGGGATATCCTAATTAATATCACAAATTCCAGATAATATATCCATCTTTCCACATTTCTATAATCTCACTGGGTGCTGGCTATGTTTCAGAGCCAGTCAAAACACTTGCTCCAAATAGGATTTTTTAAATTAACCTACTTTAGTTTATTCACAGCCTGATTAAACAGATAATTAAAAGTTACAGATGCATAGCAGTACTAAATTACTGTAGCTTGAATGCATTTGTGAGAAAGATTATTAGTCTTTCAGATGTTGGCAAGGACCCGAGTGGCTATGATGATGAAGATCCACCAAGGTTCAATATTTTGCTGTCTTCAACACATTTTTTTCTGAATTTCTTTTCCTTCTAATTAATTTAAGCAACAGTAGGAAACCCACAGTACTTGTCAAGCCAGTATGAGGTTAGTAGGCTTTGAGTTTAAGTCATTCCTCACCAAGCTGCACCAATGTGTATATCTATATTCACAGTACAGCCTCTGCAGCTGAATAATTCTGTTTAACTCTACAGGAAACTGACTTGTCTTCAAAAATTTCCTACACTCTGCAGACACTTGTTAAGAAATAATGACAGAAAATGGCCTTTATTACTGTAGTTCAAAGACAAGATTCAAAGCAGAGATAAAGTAGGTGACTCCCAATTTTCAGTTTCTGTGATGTTAGCCTACGGAAAAAGCCTGTAATTGGGATCCACAGGATTCTGCTTTCTGCGAAACAGCAGCAGTGAACCTTTGGCACAGACACAGATTTGGTCTGACACAAAAAGTAATGTGCTTACAACACTTTTTAAAATTCATTTGGTACCAGTTGCAAAGCAAAGATTTCTCCCTGTCTACTGTTTCTGAAACTACTAACTTGGGTATTTATTCTTTTGATTTCTGAAATCCTCAAACCGAGTGTTTGATTGCCTTATTTAGCTGAGAAGCTGATTCCTTTTCTGTTATTCAAAAACTTGTCAAGAATAGGAAGTACAGAAATGTAAAGCTTGAAATGATTGAATGAACCATCCAAAAGCTTGAAATACGGGTCTAGACAACACTTCTAAGTTGTCTGAGTCAGAGAAACTGACTCAGAGTTATTTCCTTATTACTTGGGCTGTTTTACATGCCTGTGAACTAAATTATAATTTTAGGTTTAAAAATGCATAAAATAAATCAAGAAACAGTTAATTAAAAGAGCGCATCTGTCAAAAGATCTATTTGCTTTGCAGTTTGCTAAAATATGATTCAGAAAACAGGAAAGGACTTGTGGAATTTCATGGTATGGAGAGTTTCACGTTTCACATGCAAACTTTGTTCTACAAGAGGACACAACAAAGTCTTGAAAAAATCTAAACTGTAGTAGATTAATTACAAAGGGCCTTATGTAGGCCAGTAGATATGATTGTGCCATCACTAGCCAAAGGCCACAAGCTCTGTATTGACAACTCAGTGCTGGGTCTCTGGGCTTCATTGGCCTTGCCTGAGACTGATCTCCTTTCATCTGGCTTTGAGAGTGCTAACTGCCGAGAGGAGCAGTACCTGCGGGCTCTGCTCTTTTAGTATCAGCCCCAGGATCCTCGAGGTGGCATGGGCCTGGCTGGGCCCGGGACTCAGCGGGTGACAAAGGGCAGCCCTCGAGGGGAGCTGGGGCTGGGGGAGGCCACTGTGCCGCTCTCTGGCTTTAGCTGGGAGCCCCTGAGAAGGAAGCTGGGGCCGTGAGAAGAAGGAGAAAACAAAACCAAAACCAAAAAACAAACCAAAACAAAATCCCAAAACCTCTCACACATATAAAAATAGCCCAAAGCAGACCCAAGACAGGGAAGAAGAAAAACTCATTATGAACATCATACACTTCTCAGAGGGAGATACTGAGGATGCTGATAACTTGGCACAACACTGCCTCTCATTCTTGAAAGAGAGAGAAATTCTCAGTCGAAAGATGTGGAAGGGTGAGCATCCCACCAGAGAGAAGAAGAGGCTAGGATTTTTTGTATAACCATTTTAACTGTGTTAATACTGAGACTTTCCTGTGGTTATTAGACAATTTAGACTAGTGGTGAATTCTTGGTTCCATATATATGGTGTGCCCATAGCAAAATTTTGAGTTAACAAACATTGACTTTGAGACATGACTGGAGGTAAAGAAAGTATATTAAAGATTAACTACACCCTTCCATTGTCAAAATGGCACAGGATCCAAACATAAAGATTCTCTATCATAAACCTAGATGTAAAGGCCAAAATACTGCAACGCTAGCCTTCATTTTGAATGCTATATTTACCCTATGCCCATTTTGTTCTCTTTTAAAAGGATACATTCTCAAACTGTGGAAATTGATGTTTTTCAAGGCACTATAAGTTTGGCAACAACACATTTGAAAGTAGAGATTTTACTAAAGTTTTTAATGAACAGAAAATTTTCTTTGCAAGTTAATGACTTATCTCTTTCCATACTATTGCATTTAAAGATCCACTTTGTGTGTCTTGTCTGCTGACTTGTCTCCAGTCTGTAAGCCAAGTCATATGCTCTCTGTTTGCAACAAAGGTCAGAAAGCTTTTGATTTTCTGTGTGGGAGCAATATGGTACATAATATTAATCATAGATGTGTTCATTTGCTCCCTTTTTACCTCATGCTGGGATCTTAACTCATTTGTCCTAAAGAATAAAAGATTATTTCATTTCTTCAACTGTGGTCAGAGTCATAAGAGTAATTAATTTTAAAAAGAAAGAAACTGTAAACACAAATCTATTTACAAATTGCTGTAAGTCAGCAAAAATGCTAAGAGAACACCTTACTTTTCTTGTTTATCCTTCTTTCTCACATATCTAGCACTTGTTTGTAATATACCCTGGTTCTACCAGGTTTCAAATATAGCAATCATCATGTGAGGGAACCTGCTTAACACCTAAGCAATCTAACTGCATTTGATGAGAAACTGTTAAAAGCCAAGGTGTCATCAATTATTTTTTGTGAAGCCCAGAGGAGTACTGGCCATTATTAACATTGCACTTTTAACTATTTTTTCCTGCTTTACCAAAGAATTTTGCAACTTCACAAAACATTGCTCCTGAACACAGAATGAAGAGGTCAGCTTAACTTCACTAGCTGAACCTCAAAGAGAACTATGCAGTGTGCCTGTGGCATTTTCATTCACTCACATGAAGAATGCTACCTTACAAATAGTGTACTTTAAATTACATTTTACCTGCTGTGAAGACCTGTGTACTTCTGCAGTGAAATATGTTTTCATTTGGAAGTTGTCAGTTCCTCAAAGGTGAAATTACTAGGCATTGTTCCAAAAGAAATCAATACATAATGTTTTGTTAGAAGGCGTTAGGAGGGAAAAACAAGTAGGATTGGCAAGCGTGTTTTTATGAAGATGTCAGAAGTAGGGCAATTCCAGGTTGTTTTATTTATGCCATTATTTATTACCATGCTTAATATAAAAAAAAAAATCAACATACTTCCATAAAAGTGGAACATTTATCTGTGCTGATGTCCTAATACTTCAAAGGTAACACATAAAATAAATGAATTCTTAATTTCCTGTTTAAAATTCCACTGCATACATTTTGGAAAGCTGAAGTGTGAATGTTAATAATTTCAAGTCTCTTCATGATGGATTTTACTGTATTTCTGTAGGTGCAAATATGATTTCTCCAGGAAACCTGCACTAAGGAGCTTGGATCCTAGATCTAATGTTACCAATGTTAACCTTAATTTTGTCATTTCAGTCAAATGATCAGAGCAGTAAATTTTATCTTTTGAGTCATGTTGATGTATTGATTCACAAAACCTGGTCACAAAGTATTGAAAGAAGAGTGTCAAAAAGACAACCGCTTAATTGTGACAAACACATTTATTTCAACATCTTTTCTGGTTCCCCTCTACAACCCAGAATACTGAGTATAAAAGTTATCACAGACACACACAAAAAAGGATGCAAAAAAAAAGTAATACATACTACAATAAATCAAGACCAGGCATGTTTAGAGTAATATCCCGTCTCAAAGGGATTAGCAAGTTATTCATGCTTTGCACTTGTGGTTCATCCCACCATCTG
Organism: Haliaeetus leucocephalus; assembly: GCF_000737465.1. Lineage (NCBI taxonomy): Eukaryota > Metazoa > Chordata > Aves > Accipitriformes > Accipitridae > Haliaeetus > Haliaeetus leucocephalus. The sequence goes on from NW_010973325.1 coordinate 3,029,977, forward strand.
TTATTCAAGTCTTTCCTATTAACTATGGCCACCAGTGGTTTAAACTTCAGCATCTTCTAAATGTTTCAGTGACCTGAAAAAAAAAAAGCCACATAACTGGGATTAAAGTATAACACCAATTTCAAGTCCTGTATTTTGTATTTAATAGTGCTATCATCAATTAACTAAGGGCATATGTTAGATGAGTTCTATGACCAAATACATTTCTCTGATCTGAATCCATCCATCTACATTGCTAAAAGGCCATGAAATAGCTTCTTTGATATTTTATTATCACTGAGGTGTAAAATTTAACAGCAGAGCCAAATCTCTCTCTTCAGGGAAAAGGACAATATGCAAGATTTAAAGCCCAAGTAACGAGATATTCAAAAGTAGAAAATGGATGCTCAGGAAGAAACTTTGTCCGTAAAAACCATTAGTGAAACATGCCAAAATCAAAAGGCTTCCCTTTCAACAAAATACTCTTTTGACAGTTTTCAAATTCCAAGTGCCCATTTCTTCTTCTGAAAGAGACTATGCTTAATGCAAATTTGTTCTGTGCTCTCTACTTTAACTGAGCAAAGGAGTCAAGAAGAGCATTGCAATCACCCTTCACTTGCATAAAGTGTTGAGGATGTCAGGATTGTCACAAACAAATCTTGTTGTTGTTCATGGAAAATGAGTATTTAGAAAAGCAGTAAAACTAACTTCAAGAAGCAGGATATAATAAATGTGCAATAACTTGTGATACTTGACTGGGTTGTTTTGATGCTCGCAGACAAGAAGGTGCAGAGAAGAGAGACAGGTTCCTACCAAGGCACGTTCGCTTGAATGTGGACTTACCAATAACTTTTAGGTCTAAGGTGCTGTTCTTCACTGCTGAAAAGTCCCACTGTCTCTCCACTCCTGACACTAGCACCAGCTCCTCTGTGGATCACAGTGCTGACCCTGCAAAAAACACAAAACAAAACCAGAAATCTTCAAAACCAGATCATGTCAGAGTGAATGACATTAAAAATGTGAGCTGAAGAAATTATCTGGGTTTTTTTGTAAGCTGTTTAAAAAAAAAAAACAACTTTGTTGCTGGGAAGGCAAATATCTTTTGTGTCCAGACTATCACCATTCACTGATTTAAGAGTACATTTGGAAAATGCCTGTTTCCCTTTGACCCACAGGAAATCTGTTCTCTGATTCCAAAGTGGCAAATTACAGTCTTAAGAAAAAAAAAAAAAATCGCTAACAGTTCAGAAGGCTGAGAGTAATTTTTCTTATCAATAAATACTCACAAGTATAATCCATTCATTTCCTAGAGTAATCTATAGTACAGTTTTCAACAGGTCTGTAGATAGCTGTTAATTAGTTATGGTGATGTGGTTCAGCAGCGCTGTTAGAAAGCTGAAGTCAAGTTAGACCCAAGACTGAGCTGTGAATGTCTTAGCTGCTACGAATCGAAAGGTGGCACTTAAGTATGGTAGAAAAGGCAAACTCTGTGTGCCTTTCCTGTGGCTCCATTTATGCACACGGATCTAGAAGGTCTTTTTCACTGAGAAAGGTATCAGTCTGGGAGTCAGAAGATGACATCCTCACTCTTAACCTTGATGCTTTATTTCCCAAGTCAAAGAAGCTCTCATAACTTTTACAGTGCTTATCTTAGTTTGTGGGGTGCGATACAGTTGTAAAGCCAGTACTGTTTTGTATCTTTTTTTTCAGAAGGTTAGAAAAGTGCATCCAAATTATATTTCTTCACATCATTGTTGGTATCATGTCAAATGTGTGAGTTCTTTCAAATAAGGACTTACCCAGGTCACTGATTTGCAAATCTCCATTAAGGCTTCTCTTGACAGCAACATATTTTTCATAACTTTTGGTCAATACAAAATACCATGCAGCATATAGATATGTTATAGACCTACAGTAGGTCTAATCACATTTCCACAGAGAACTGACCTGAGAGTCCTTGGACTTTAGGGGGGCATCAGACCACAGTGATTTCATACAAATGACTGAGACTCTTTTGGTAAGTCTTAACCTTGCCCCATCTCTTGGCTTTTAGTAGTTTATCAATCATTTTGAAAGAGCATGAAAGATATTTATTGATCTTTATAATGACAGTTAAGTAAAAAACTATGTGTACGTAGTCCTTTAATTCCAGTCTCATTATGGGTAAACAGAGAAATAAAAATTCATGTAGTTGTAATATTAAAAAAAACAAACAGACTCACAAATAATTGAACATGAAAAAATGAACAAGAGAAAGAAAGGGAGAAGAAAAGCAAACAAGTAAGCAAGCAAGCAAATACTTGAGTATTTTCTTGTTGCTTGACATTCACGCTTTTTGTGCAAATCCAGATTAACTTTCGTGTATTAATTAAACCTCTGAGCCATGTAAACAAAAGTCAAGATATTAGTTAAAATGTTTACAGAAATATGGCATATAAAATATATCAAATACTTCTGACATATCTGAATTATACTCTCTGTAAGAAGCTGCCTCTAGCCCAGTTCAGTAAAACAATAAAAGACGGGCTTAATCCTACTGAAAAAAACCTCACATGCATAAAATTAATAATTCACATACTCTGCACAAAAGATTTCTTTTTTTCTCCAGCTTGTCTAAAGAAAAGTGGTGCTATTACAGGAAAGTAACTTGTACCACCTCCTAATACCAGGTTTCAAAATACATATATTTTTAAGGTAAGATTGGCTGTAAAGCAAATCCTAAAAAGACTAAATTCTGCCATTTGGGAGTGATTGAGTATTATTTATCTTATTTGGAGTTACAAATCCTCTTTTTCACTCTCTAAAATAATTTAACCAATGAATTGTGGATAACAAAGACTACTTCCATCTTCTGACCTATTACGGTTATCGGACCTTTTCAGATTTCACAAGCTAAAATTACTTTGGATCTGATCTATACTTCAGGTAAATTAAAACTCTTTAGGAAAACATCAGGCACTGCTAGTGTTTGTGATTTGGTAGGTGACATTTTTCTTTTTGTCAGTACTGGTGAACTTCCAGAGCGTGGCGTTAAAAGGAAACGTGCTGTTGAATGGACTTCATTCTTTTCTCACAAGATGTGTATAATTAAGGTCTTGACCGCTCACAGTCATTAAAGGTTCCATAGCTGTGTCTTAGGAAAGCTGATGTCCTGGTCATAGTTCATTTTCTCTGCTTACTTTCCAGATTTCATCCGGCAACAACAGCCTTTCTTCTTCCTAGTCTGCCAGCAGGTATTCCATGTGCTGTTGGAAGAGCTGCTGTGCTCTGTTGCAGGGGTGGGTGAAGATTCCCAAGGCACCGAGGCACCAAGCTCCCAAGGATCCCAGGGAGGTCCACATATTACACCTAGACCACAGCTGGCAGGACACAGCCTTTCCCCCCAGTTAAGAGTAGGAAGCTGGGAGCCAAGAAAGCCTGTAGAAATGTCTGAACTACATACAGCTGTTCTGGAAGAACTCGAAGCACTGAGGATTTTAAGGAGCCCTTAACTCAGAAAGTATCAGGAAGGATGTCACAGTTTTACGTGTTAAAATATTTTTACCTCTTCATTGTATACTGCAGTCTATTGTAACCTGAGACAGAGATGTATAGATTCTTACTCTAACTCTGCTACAAATAAATTTTGCTTTTTCCCACTGATATTTCAACACATTTAACAACAAACATTTCTTTCCAAGTGGTTTCATATAGATGATGCTTATTTCAGACATTGTTACTATTTTGCCATTGGAGAGAAATTTTTCCTCTCAGTTAAAGAATAATATCTCTTTCTTGACTTGTTTCACAAAGTACTACTACCAGTACTGATTTTGCTTTTGTAATATTGATTTATTTAAAAAATACATTTGTTTATCATTTCTGAAAAAATCAGTAGATTATGTTTTTTATATAACACTGAAGAACTCATCAGCTGAACTGTGGTTTCTAAACGTGTTGTTCCATTCAATTTGTACCATTGTCTCATTTGCCAATGTTCCCAAAACTTTGCAAGTTTTAAAAATTTGCATTAAATTGGAAAAAACAAACAAACAAACAAACCCCAACAACAACAAAAAGCCCCAAGACAAAGTCTGAGTGGCACATCTTATTCTTTTACTTCATGAGGATGTAGTGATGCAGACCAGAGAGGAGTAAGAGTTTGTAGAATCTCAATAAATAATATAAATCTTTTCACCCATCAATAAGTCAAATACATTACTGCAGGAAATAAAGTGGGGACTTTCAGGCATTAAAATACTTCTCGCTTCCAAGTTTATCAGTGAGAGTTGATATTATTCAGACTTCAGCTTTTTGTTTTCTCACTCATGGAACATCAGTCCATGCACTTTAATTTCAATGGACATTTGAGTTGTCTCAGGGGGTGTTTCTTTTTATTTATTGTATTTTTAATAAAGTAAGTCTCTGGATGTTTCATTCTTTGAAGTTAAGAATTAGGCTTGCTAGCTATTGAAAAGATACGCAAGTCACTACAAATTTAACTTTGTTCTAAAAATGATATATTCTATCTGTCAAACACAATAAAAACATCTCAATAACTTTATAAAGTAAAAAGACCAACAGTGCAATATGTGTCTGTCTGCGGAATGCAGATGATGCAGATGTCAGAGCCAAAGATCAGTCAAAAGTACCATCACACATCTGAACCCTTACACATGCCAAACAAACTCACTGTCTACTCTAATTCACAAATCTTCATCTATTCCTCTGGGTTATTATTCATACTGAAATACCTACTACAACAGTCATGCTAATTTTATTTTGGATGAAACCAAGGTTTCACATGATTTTGCAGATTTTACACAAAGAACCTTTACACAAGATTTTGTCTCTGTTTTGCAGAAAGTTTTGTTACGTGATCATCCTGTTTTGACTCAAACTCTCTTTTGGCTCAAATTCTTATCACTACAAAGATTTTTAAGGTTGTGATTGAAGCATTGACTAAACCTTAAGCTGATATAAAATAGTGTGCCATTCATATTAGCTGGATTGTTATCTGCTTTTAAATGCCCTTTCTTCTTCTTCTTGTGAATGTTAGAGGGTTTTTAATTTACAGCTCATTTATGAACTAATGAAGTTCCTGGTATGATGTTCATAGACATTTATATGTTTGTGTTATGCAAATTGTTTAAAATGAATATCTTGTTTTCATTCATAAAATGTGATTTTTAGTGATGTTCTCAATATTTATAACAATACTGTAGGATCTTATCTGGCATTTCTTATTTGAACAAAAGTATGCTACAAAGAGTAGCAAATAAACACTGTAGAGTTGTGCTGGTGAACAACTGAAGGCTACAGTCATCCACTAGGCACTGCTGATAATTCTCTTCTGAAGAATATGCAAATAATCCTGTCAATACGGAATTCCTGTCCATACCTCTTTTCATTTTATTATCTGCCCAGGATGCAGTAGAAATATTCCCATCAGTCTTTTGGGTATATCTGGTTTTATTTCTTCTGCCATGAATTATTCTTTTGGTTTCACCTCAGTCCCACTACCATAAAGCTCTTTTACAGTGATCTCCCAACTATATCTTTTAGTTCTACAGAACCACCCACACTCTGAACAAAGTTTCACTACTCCAAACCTTCTGTGCTTTTCTCACTATGCTATTTTTGACTACATATTTTAGCATTTCACAGAGATATAAAGCTCCAAACACGTAGTGCAATCATCACCCTTGCAAACTTTCTGATTTATAGTTTTTACTAGACTCAAAGTGAATGAAAACTCAGTCCAAAAGAAGAGTAGATATACCTGTTTCCTCAAAAAATTCCTTAAATATTTCACCTGCTTTCAGATGAAATTAAATAAACTTCAGTGTCCTCTGCCTACAATGTGAAATAACATCCTACCATAGATTGCCTCGGATATATAGCAAGAAATCAAAGATGCAAGGTACATGATTTAATTAGCGAAGTTTTATCCAATTCACGTGGGGACTATGCCATAGTAAAATCTACAGTACTGGTCCCTTTGATGAGAGACCTTGTTAAAAGCTTTTTGAAAATCCAGGTAGACTTCTTTGTTGTCATCCACAGAAGTTTGCTGAGAGCTTGCTGAGAGCTCTCTCATGTCTTCCAGTTTTTCCAGAGAGGCTTTTTCCACTTATTCAGATACCACTGTTCACCTCTCATCACAAAGCAGGAGTAACAAGTGATTTTTCTGAATAACTGAGATAATCACTTTCAGAAGGTAATTACAAACTTGTCTCTTTCCTGTGATTTACATGTCTTCTGGCTCTCTCTCCATTGAGGGCTCCATTCCAAGATGCTAGAGGGATGTGACTGCAGTGCACAAAGGCACACTTCATAGGCAAGGATGGAGAGAGTGGCTCTTCACTGTGTTTCACTTTAATTTCTCAAATGCCATCCATCTCAAATTGACAGTGACTGGAAAGATAATGTGCTTTGCTGATTTTTTCTTTTCTTACTTTTTTCTTATTTTAGGAGTCTCTGGATTTTATTCCTGAAAAATCATTGCAACTAGAAACTAAACTAAATTCCCTGCTTCTTTATAGATTAAATATGTAAAACATATTTTATGGAACAATTATGCAAATGGACCTTTGATAAAGCCTTTATTAAGACATGGACCTTTCTCATTACTCCATATCACTTTTGTATCTGAATTCAGATTGCATTCATTTTGCAATAGAAGTAGGATTAAATGGAACCCAAAACCTAAAAATTGGTTTTCCAAAAACTGCTCACATTGCAATGCATGCAATATAGCATTCTCGGTATGATATTCTATTTCACAAATGAATTTCTCCCTCACATGTGAAGATCAAAGGTAAAATAAAATTGTCTTGTATTTCGATTTATAAATCCTAAACAATCAGGAAAGACATCCCCCCCCCCCAAACCCAGTAACTTAAGAACAGAAATGTAAATAAATACCACAAGTAAGTATCACTTAAAAGAAAAACCAGTTCCCACGCCAGATCCTTTAGTACTGCAGTTTTCCTCTCACAGACTCTTGAAAGTCCTTCAGATCAAGTAATATTAGGACAAAGTATTTTAATCTGATGAATCAGTCCATAGCCTTAATGCTTGTAGATGACAATTCTAAGGAAAGTAATTTATTTCTCTTAACAAAATTTTGAGAGTCTGAACACAGTTCAATTATATTCTTTCTACAAAAATCCAGAATTATTACTTTCCTTTTCAGGTAAGGCAGGTTAATTCCACTTTCAGTTAAGTTGCCTGAATAAGTTCATAGGAGAAAAATCCAGCCATCTTTTCAGTGCAAGGACACCAGTTGCTGGAGTTTGGAAGGATTTTCTGGGGGACTAGCAAAGTATATTTTTTTGGTCCTTCTAAGGTTACGTAGGCACTCACTGTAGGACACCATCAGCACAGGCCACAGGATGCCAGCACCTAGAAGAGCCATGGCATTGTCCTTAGCAACACCAAATCAGAAAAAGGTTCCGGTTCCTATTCTGTTACTGAACCTAAAGGGATTGTGCTGTCTTCTTTAAGCTAGAGAACATTGGGGAACATACTTTAACAGGACTCAATGCCTAGTCATTTTGAACTGTTCCCAACAATGCCCCTGGGGTTCAGTTATACAAGTTGCACCGAGCACAAAACTATTACATTTACTTCTAGTTGTACACAATAAAATAGTTAAATAATCATGCAATAAAATAATTAAAATACTGAAAAAGCCAAGATTAGTTTGAGCTCAGGAGATCATATTTAGTACACAGATTGTGTAGATGTGGAATAAATTATAACATCTATGTCTTATGTTCTTTCCTATGTTTGCTGTAAAACAGGAAAGAAAGAATTATAATTTTTAGTATCTAAAACTTGCTTTGGCCATTTACACCTTTTTTGTTGTTTAAGGGTTTTTTTGTTTGTTTGCTTGTTTGTTTGTTTTAACTGATTCATTTTACTCCTCAGCTTTACGGAAATGTGACTGGCAGGATGATTCAGTTAAACACTAGATTAAGACTTTGTCATAGAATCATAAAGTCCCAGAATGGTTTGGGTTGGAAGGAACCTTTAAAGATCACCTACTTCCTACCCCCTGCCATGGGCAGGGACACCTTCCACTAGACCAGGTGCTCAAAGCCCCATCCAGCCTGGCCTTGAACGCTTCCAGGGATGGGGCATCCACAGCCTCTCTGGGCAACATGTTCCAGTGCCTCAACACCCGCACAGTGAAGAACTTCTTCCTTATATCCAGTCTAAATTTACCCCCATTTTGAAACCGTTACCCCTTACCCTGTTGCTACAGGCCCTGGTAAAAAGTCCCTCTTCATCTTCCTTATAAGCCCCCTTTATATATTGAAAGTCTGCAATCAGGTCTCCCTGGCGCCTTCTCTTCTCCAGACTGAACAACCCCAACTCTCTCAGCCTGTCCTCACAGGAGAGGTGTTCCAGCCTTCTGATAATTTCTGTGGCCCTCCTCTGGACCCACTCCAACAGGTCCATGTCTTACTTGTACTGGGAACCCCAGAGCTGAACGCAGTTCTCCAGGTGGGGTCTCACCGGAGCAGAGCAGAGGGGCGGAATCCCCTCCCTCGACCTGCTGGCCACGCTGCTTTTGATGCAGCCCAGGATACGGTTGGCTTTCTGGGCTGCAACTGCACACTGCCAGCTCGTGTACAATTCTTCATCCACCAGTATCCCCAAGTCCTTTTCTTCAGGGCTGCTCTTAATCCATTCATCACTCAGTCTGTACTGATACTGGGGTTTGCCCCAAGGCAGGTGCAGGACCTTGCACTTGGCCTTGTTGAACTTCATGAAGTTTGCATGGACCACTCCTCAGACCTCTCAGGGTCCCTCTGAATGACACCCCTTTAACATATCAGTTACTTGGTGTCATCTCTAAACTTGCTGAGGGCATATTCAATCCCACAGTGTATGTCACTGATAAGATACAAGTCCAATAGTATTGGTCCCAGTATGGACCCTTGAGGGGCACCACTCATTACTGGTTTGCGCTTGGAGATTAAGTCTCAAGCATCTGTTTGAAAACAGCCACAGAAAGCCAGACTCAAAACTTATATACAGAAAAAAGACTTGGAGCATCCTCTCTTTTATTCCTCCTGATCTCAATAACAATAACAATTACAACAGCAATAACATTTGCAATAACAATTAAAATAGTTTACTTATTATTTATGACAATAAAATAATTTTTATATAAAAAGAAATAACAATAAAGTATCACTAATAGCACTTTTACTACATTTATCTTACAGAAAACACATTTTCTAAAAATATTGCAGAAATTCTAGTTATGTACATTTATTTCTGGGTGAAGAAAGAGAAGGAAAAAGCGACAAAATTTCCAGGTAGATGAACTGAGTTTGAGACTAGAATAAACTTTAAAGACATATGGATAAACTTTTGTTCAATACTGATCTGAGGCAGATCACTACGTAGTAAATTCAATTCAATACAGTATTTTATTGTGTGGTAGAATTATCAGCTTTACCTGAGTAGAAATAGAAACGAAATGCAGACTTATAAAAAATCCATAACTCTTACCCAAACAATGCAAAAGGATAATGAAAGCAAAAAATGTGTCATTTTATTATCATTAGAAAGTTTTTAGAGCTGCATACCGATTCTATATCTACAAAATGTTTGACAACAACAGCGTATTGACAAAATTACTTGTTCAATGTTTCAAGGGCAGAATTAAAACCATACTTTCACCCAGTACAGACAAAGATCAAGGGAAGGTGTTCTTATACATAAGTCAAAAAATGGAAGTATGCAATACTTACCACTGGCCTTCTCCGCTGCTTCCTTTCATCCTCCCTGTTGCTTCCCTGGATAGGCCATTTGCAGCTGATAAACATCTGATGTAGAAACAACACAGCAAGAGAAAAACAGAGTAACAACTGCCACTGGGACAGCGCCTAGCTCAGGCGAACTGAAGAGGATGTGCAGCCTACCTCTGCAGCCATCTTCTCACACACAACACCTCAAGTAAAGCTGAGGCAGTAGCGTACCTATTCAGCATATAAGGGTGGCCATTGTTACACATTCCTAAATCTCACGTAACTCATCACTACTTGTTACACTCTGTGCTAGATTTATTTAGCAGGCAGAAACACTCCTCTAAAGTCAAAGGCAACAGATGAAAATGGAGAGCGAGATCCTGGCTTTTCTTAACTTAGTGGGAATTTCTCCACTCACTTCAAAAGAGACAGGATTTCACCCCTGCTGCTTAACATGCTTTAACAGTGGATATACAGATGGTCAGTACAGATAAGATTACACTGAAAATATAAAAAAATATATATAGTTTATTGACTGTTACCTTACAAATCATGCAGACATTAAAATCTGTCATGGTATACCCCTAAGTACCCAGGAGATATCTGTTTTCAGCTAGGGTATTGCCTTCTATTAGCAAGGAAAAAATGGATAGATTTTGTGGTGCTTGATTAAAGAAATCTGGAAAACAGTTTTTGAAAAACAGAAATCTGACACTGGTCCAGTTCACAGTGAGCAGCCTTATGAATTAACAAACAGCACCAATGGAGAAACAAATTCCTAGTCACAATTATTTTTTGGAAGAAAAGCAAAATAAAAGTGGAGCCATATGGACTTGCTTAATGAGAAATTATGGTGTATAATATGCTTCTCTGATTATCTGTGGCTTATGTGACCATTTTTTTTAATCTAGTGAATAAAAAAAAAATATAGAACACTCTCACCATCTGCATTAAGGACCACACCAGAAGTAGCACTCCAAACCTTCACAGGGGTCGTACCTCCTGTGTAGCAGAGGTTTAGTGACGATCTAGTATTCCATCAAATACAGAAAAAGAATGAAAAGGTACATAAGGAATTTTTTGCTTTATGCAGGTGACATAGTGGGTAGCAGAGAAAGTCATCCTTTCCTATTTTCTCACAGTTGCTTCCAAGCCATGGTTTGAAAGAAACAGCTTTTAAACAAGATTGGGAATGTTTATGTTACCCTCCCATCACAGGGTACCCGTGCACAGTAATTATGATCGCAACAAAGACACATCTTCAGCCATTCTCGGTTTGTGCTTTTGCAGAGGCAGCAGTAGGAAAGCCTCCAGTGCCTCCTCGCTGGCTGTGACCCACCTTGCCTGTCAAATATCTGGAGGCAGTGACAGATTTTCAGAACAAAAGGCAATCCCTTCATATACCATTTACGACTGATCGCTGCTTCAGCAAGGTGTCCATGGCTATTTGTTCAAGTTATCAGACAAAATTGTATCCATCAATAGTAGCGACCCTTTTGAATTACTTTAGCTAGGCACTTGAATTCTGTTAACACAGCTCTGAAGGAGAAGCACGGGTTTTAATGCTTTGATCTTCAGTCTTGTGTGATGCAAATATAGGTGGTTCTCTCAGCTGGAGATTAGCCTCCAGATCAGAGGAAAGGGGAAATCCTGTTCAAAGGTCATGGAGCTAACTTGGTAAATGCAGAATCGGTTCCCAGCTTTGATTTCCTCCATGACTTTAAGCAAGTCTTTCAGGTGAGGTAGCACAAAAAGGATTTAAATACATAAAAAGAGTAAGGCCACTAATCTCTTTGTAGATTTGAGTAAATCAGTCAACTGACAGTGTTCTACATCTTTACCTCACAGGAGTAGCTGTGCATGATTAAACAGTGTATGAGAGAATGACAGGTTTACATTCATCAATGGGAAATGCAAAACCCCACAGAAACACTAAGAGACTGAGCTACTCCTTTGTCTAACTTTGCTTAACCTGTTTTCGTTGTAAAGCACCTGCATACATTTGGTTCACACAGCAGCCTAAGGTGGAAATTTTGAGGCAATCACATCAACTGTAAGAGCACAACACCTATTTCAGCCAATTTCTGCAATGACAAAATGTAACTTTTTGAAACCTTAGCAGAGATCTCATTTTTATTAAAAAAGATCATTTAAAATTATTCTATCCTAACTCTCCCTACTAGGTTTTGTTTAGTCAACACTCAGCTACTTGAATTGTGATAAAACCGAGTGTTAAAAGAAAGGCTCTGCAGGAGAGTAGAGGAGTATGTCTCGGTCTCCTTAGCTCTGCCAACATTACTGAGAACAATTTTATTTTGAAGACTGGCTGGTTGTTTCCAACAAGGCGACAAAGCAAGGTTCTACTAAATAGTGTGAATAAAAGTAGAAAAATCTACTTGTCAATCAATAACATATTCAGTGGGAAAAATCAGAAACATAATGGTGTTCCCAAAATGCACCAAACCTGTAATTAATATAAGAAGCTCTACAAAACAAAATGACATAGACGTATAGTTCAATCACTCAACAGAATATCCAATTTCCCACCAAAACTACATACCTGTAAATTCATATCACGCTGTCTTCTTTCTACTGTTTATGTTCTTGAAGTGAAAAATAGCTAGTGGATTTCCTTCATATTCATACAGCAAACAAATTAAACCACCACTGTTCAGTTGCTTTCATTTTTATTGATCCCTTCTCAATTTTTTTATGCAACCAACTGTTTACCGCACTATTATAATGGAATAATACAACCTTGCCTAGCATCTTTTTTATTACTACTTTTTTTAAAGCTCTGGATCATACAAGCTGGAAAAAAAAAAAAGGCATGAATCAAAATCACATTAAAATGTACTGCTTTTTAGATATTAAACAGTCAGCAGCAATTCCTAATTTTCAGCTATGTTTTATTTGCAAAACGCCAGAGTCAAATTCATCCCCAGTGTAAACACTTGGATGGAAGAATGAATTTGCTGTATTGATTTAAACAAAAGGATTTAGTCTCTCGTAGAAATGCAAGACATATCTCTCATTGCCCATAGTATGCATTCTCACAGTCAAACATAAAATAAAGCACATGCAGAATAAAAAAGTATGAAGTCTTCAATCTGGCCTTTTTTAAAATGTATTTAAAATGAATCATGATGAGGGTCTGCAAAGACTTTAGTAGAGCCTACAGCACTATGAAAAAAATACTAAACAAAAATCAATGGCACCTTTTGTAAACAGCCATTGTGTATTACAAACACAAAAACCTAACTGCTTGTTCAGCTCCCATTCATCAAGCGAGTTTTGCTCCTGGCTTAGCTGAGGTGTCATTTCCATCCAAATTAAAGAATTAGAAGTTTACTTTTTCCAGCCCTAGGCTACCCTACATGTGTTCTAATGTCCCCTCTGCCTAATTCTCCTATCAGTCTTAGTCACCATAGGATAAGAAACCCTGGAAGATGGGAGACAGAAACCTACAGCCAACAGCAAGAAAACTGCATTTTGTATAGATTACAAAACTGTATTAAATAGGAATGTCACAAGAGCCTTTAATCTGCTTTCTTTTCTTTCTTTCTTTCTCTTTTTTTTTCTCTTTCTGGTCAGCCTGTATGGATCTACATTAAGGAGTATTATTAAGACTAGCATTGAGCAAAATTTTCAAGATGTAATGTCTTTTGTAGAATCATAGAATCATAGAATATCTCAAGTTGGAAGGGACCCATAAGGATCATCAAGTCCAACTCTCTGCTCCTTGGAGGACTACCTAAAACTAAACCATATGACTAAAAGCGTTGTCCAGTCGCTCCTTGAACTCTGACAGGCTTAATGCCGTGACCATATCCCTGGGGACCCTATTCCAGTGACCGACCACCCTCTCAGTGAAGAACCTTTTTCTAATGTCCAGGGTAGAAAACCCTGTGAAATGAAGCACTGAATTGTAACATATGTTTAGGATGTTCAGACCTAGAAATAATGCAATTACTGAAGGAGGGATATAAATCTTTATTAAATTCTAATGGCCTTCAGCAACCTAGATTCTAGAGATTAAAGCTGATTACATGGCCATCATTAAAGTATTCATACCAGGGAAAACACAACAGTTAGATTTCTCACGCAAACATGTGTCTAACATCTATGTGCTCTGTAGCTTAACAGACTTCACATTCTAGCTTTAAGAATATACAAGTTTAAGAAATAATTGCAGGAATAGTAGTAATTTCTGGCCTTTTATTAATAACAGATACAAATGTTGGAAAAAAACAACTTTCACTCAGGGCACCCCACAAATTTCTTTGCTCATTGGAGCACTTTGATTCCTACTGTAGGCACCGAGATGACCCCCTCCATGAGGAAAATTCTAAAAAGTGAGGAATCCAAGTGGTGATATTTATGATTTTTAGGACAGCTTTAGTATTTCATAGTATGGGCACATACAAAGTAGTGGAAGGTGATCAGCTGCTAGAACAAAAATAATGAATAGTTCAGCATACTGAGAAAAAATTAAATTCAAAGTGTAAAACTTGCATATGCAGTATATCTGTTAGTAAACATTCTCTAATAGAATTCAAGTATGATAAATATCTTTATTGGAGAGATACATATTAGACCTATCTCAAAGTGCAATCAGAGTTCTCCTTTTGGCTTCAATGGATTTTTAGTCAAGCCATCTGAGAGTATGGCCTTTGATAATTTGGCTACCCCACTATGTTAAGCTCCAGTGGAATTTAATACAAAATAATCACCTTCTAAACTTTAGAACAATGTCACTGCAATGAAATTTTGTAGGCTTTTTCCAAAGTTCAACAAAAGGATCATAATTTCCTAATAAAATACATACTTTCAGGGTAATCATGTGCAAGTGCATTTCTTTCAAATTCTGTTGGAGTTTTCCAGAGAAAAATCAGTATTAGAACTCAAGAGTTTGTGACTTCTAAATCCAGGCTATAATCCATTTTAATCTACCAGACCATACTGCTTGCATAACTAACCTTCCTGTCAGTTATGATGACTGACTGAGAAAAATTGAAGAGTAAATAGTCCCTGGTGAGATCAAGGATCCCAGCTGCATATTTCATTCAGTAAGTGATATGAGAGGGTTACTTTGGTATTATAGCGATTAATAAGCCCTGCATGTGGAGTCACCAGTGAAATTCTATGTGAGCTTAAACACTTCCATGTTATTTACTTTCACTGACAGGCCAAATTCAGGAGTGAGTTGTAAAGCAGTCATGTTCAGTTAATGGAAAAAAAAAGAAGTCTAAAGTGCTAATATGTATCTTCCAGTCTTATATAAACTGCTGTCTTCTATGCTCCCCTATTTTGATTTAATACAGTCACCCTGTTTGGAGCATTTCTTTTTCTCTGTTCAGCACTGGAGCACTTCTAAGGAGCAGAATCTTGTCCTTCCTTCCTCCTCAAAATGTCTGTAATACCTCCACTCAACCCTGTTTTCTTGGCTTCTGCTTCTTTCTCTAAGAGACCCTGCCCAGAGACTTACATCAACATGCATTACATCTTTGTAAACTGATCACATCTTAAATTGAAATACACTAAAAACTGTGGGAAAGAACTGGTCTGATAACTGAAATACTTCCCTTTATCTCTCAGTATTTTAATGTATGAGATGTTGATAGATTCTCAATTATTATAAAGCCCAAAATAACTAATAGTACATATGTACATATCATTCTTGTAAAAGTAGTCAAATCTGGTTTAAGATTGAGACTTGAAGCTTAAAACTGCAAGTTACCTTACTTATTTTGATTTTAGATCCCTAGTATTTTTACTTGAATGTGCCCCATTAACTTTCAGAATTAAAGTATGTGTGAATCTATGTTATTTAACATGGGGATAAGACATGAGAGCAAACAAGAAAAAGTAACATTACCGTAGAAGTATCATAAAATACCAAAATCCTGACCCAGCTGCATGAGGACAGCAGCTTAGTGAGACTAAGAACTTTAAGATCTCTTTCTTCCAATTTTACATCCATGTCTTCTGTGTTTTCTCTCTAACATCTTCCTATCAAGAAAGAAACAGTATTTCTAGAGTTAGTGTTTATGGTTTAAATTAAGAGCTTAAGTCTTCAAGTTCCTAAATTAATTGTCTAAGTCTTAAAGTTTCTAAATTAATTGCCTAAGTCTTAAAGTTTCTAAAGAAAAGCAAATCCCACCCTTCTGGGCATCCTCGGCTGAGCAGCCCAGTTTTGCTGGTTTTTGAAGGGAAAGTGTAACTGGAAGTTTGCCTGAGTTAAAATCACTGAATTTGATGCCACACATGGGAGACCCTCTTTTTGGATTTACTTTCCTTTACAAAGAGCCTGGGAACTTCTTTTGAAATTATTCCTCTCATTCACAGCCCTAGTATAAGCTTGATATTAGATTTATATAGGAGTGTGCTTTCCAGCTTTCAGTGAAATATTCTGCCAAGAAGTTAAGTAATCTATTTTGATATGAAGGTTATGCCAGTCCATTCCAGAACTGCCACCAGACTTTTTTTTTTCCTGACCTGAAATCTTATTTTGACAGGTTTCCTATACTGTGGCCTGTTAGTATTCTCCTATCTGATGTCCTGCCATTCTTCTATTACTGTCAAGGAAATTATTGCTGACCAAATTTCTCTGATACACTGTAATGATGGAAAAAGCAGAAACACTATGTCATATGAAGCAGTCATGCAAAATTGTCATAAACATTTACTAACACGAACATAAAATTGACTTGCTTACTCTCAGTAAAGTGATTGGCAATAATTTAAAAGTCAGTAATATTTTGCCTAGAAACACGCTTATGTGAGACAAAGTTGGTATAAACATTTAATCTCTCAAAAGCAGAGTGAACACAAGAGATGTATATCAAAATATAAAATTAACAGGACATTTTGCTTTTGAAGTTTCTTTAGAAACAATTGTTTCTGTAGAGATAGTTATTGAGCCTCCTCATACACAGTAAGCAAATATTTCTTATTATCTCAACTTTAGAAAAGAGAGAAAGGACTTGTTCAAGACCACAGGATATATCTATCCCCTGCTTGTTGTCCACAGTAGAAATTGTAGCAATAATCCATAGTAGTCATGATAGGCTTGATCTATCATTCTTCCATGCCGGAAAAAAAAGGTACGGAAGAAAATGAGGCGCATTCAGATTCCATCCCAAAATGACGTGAGCTGATCGGCACCCACTAACAGCATTGGCACTCTAGCAGGTAGAGCTTTAGTTTCCTTTTCTGTCTGCTAGACTACAGCACTTCTTTAAAACATGCAGCATTTAATTTAAAAAATTCAAGCTGGTAGTGAATTGTCTTGTTTTATTGCAAATATTAACATCAGTATCACACGGTGGACTGAAAAAAACCCCCAACTTCAGAAGGGTATTGTAAACATTAAAATTAAGTCAGATGCCAACTGTTATTGGCATATTTAAAAGCTATCTAGTGCTAATTACTTTCCATGGTTTTAATGCTAAAGCAGCTTTTTGTCTTAAAAATCTAGAATCCTTTTTTTTAAAAAAAAAGTATATAGATTCTTTGGAATTGAAATACTATTGAATTTTTAAGAGATTTAGGGCACATGCTTGTGTTGAAAATTTGACTTGAATGCCTGAAAGTATTGTTTAAGCCAAAGACTTAAAGGCTGAGAGATACCACTGAGATAATATAGTCTGATTTCTTCAGAAATACGGACTACTTTTCATAAGCCTAACTTACCCCAGCAGTTGATTGCCCTTCTTGTCAAATGTGATGAGATCAAAAGATCTCACAAGAGGGACTAGAAAGTTCCTTCCTCATCTAGAGATTGTTACTTCTTTGTAAGTATTGTATGGGGAGGGGCTACATCAGGCAGCAGCAGCTGCTTTAAAAAATTCTACCTAAAGATAAAATTTTGTCAGTGGACTTTACAAGGTGAGTATTCACTGCTGTTGGGCTCCTTCATTACTGTCCTTGAAGCCATCCAAGCTTTTGCAGAAGGTTTTTACCTCAGTTATGGTTTCAGTACAGCTTCGCCTTGCTGAAAAAAAACTCTTCTTGGCTAGAATCCTCAGAAACCTTCTATATGAAGAAATTTTACACTTCTTTAAAGCTGTATTCCCTTAACCTCTTCTTTCAATCTTATCACATCTTGAAACAAAGGTACAAAAAAATGTAGCCTTGGAAAAAGTTGACCTTAGTGGTGTTACCTAAAAGGAGTCAAGACCCATAAATATATATGGGTTAAAATCAGAAATACCCTAAATTTTGGTCCATGTGTTATGTAGTAATAGCAACTATAGCAACGATAAATAATACTAAGGAGATTGGCTGCACGTTGCCATGTTCATAACAGTAGAAGATGGGATAACTGAAAGGTAGTTTGTAGTTTTGGTCCAGCACAGCAAGCAGTCAGGTTTTCTTCAACGTCTTTGTTAATTTTACAACAAAAAGCATAGTGTAGCTCATATCATTTTTACAGCTGTGTCTACCCCTAAATGGTAGAGAGTGAAAAATTGGTAGATATCCTTAATATTTTAAATACTTGAGTAACAAGATGGTGATATTTCAGATGAAAAGAATACATATTTACCCTTCCCTAGTAATTCCTCCTCAAAAAGATACATACTAGAAAAATAAAAAACTCAAAAGATTGAGCCTGATCTTAACAGAGCAGGCCCACTAAGTCTCATAGGGATTTTACTGTTGCTTTTGATTTCATTTACATGTTGACAGAGTAGGAATACATGACAGCAGAGCTTCTAGACGTGAAACTGAGAAAGAGACTGAAAGTGCATAACTGATGGATCGTTTCCCATGATGTTTCTTGGGCATTAGGGTTCTTTTTAATTTATTTTCACAGTCTAGCTTGGTTAGAATGGACTGTATTTTTTACTTTCTGCTCTTGCTTGTTTTGGTCTCATGTCCTTATTTTACTTATCCACACCACTGATAGGCATAAATAGTCCCATCTTTGTAACCACTTCTAGTGTATGAACTTTCTACTTCCTGGACAGAGAAAAAAAAACCCACAAAAAACCTATGTAAAATCTGTTTTATACCTTCCTTCTTTTTTAAGTTCTCAAGCCTTCTGTTTCTTAGCTTTGCCTCTGTTTATTTAAAGCAAGTATGAGAAGGTTTTATTACTGTTAATAGTACTTGCTGCAGGTTTGAATCAGGACTGGTACATTTGGATTGTGTACAAAGTATTTGGTATGTAAAATACATCAGAACATTAACATTTCTACCCTGTGCTATTGGATGAAGATAATAAGATATTGGACAGGCAGATGGATCAAATGATGAGAAAATCTCAGCAGCTTAGGAGGTTCAGCTCGATTGATCCAAAGCATTATCTCCTGACTTGTCCTGTCTAAATCTACATTGCACCACTTTGTGTAAACTGTACTCCAAAATAAATGTTCCCATTCACTAAGTCAAGGATAGAAATGAGGAACCAACCCTCTTTTTGATTCATCTCATTTATAGTGCTACTGTTGTACAACCTGTTGCTGATCAATATCCCCTTTCCCATTTTATTTTTTTTCATTGATCTCATCAGCATAAGTCCATTAGTAGCAACAATTCAAGCACTTAGACCATTCTTAAAGACAATACCTCTTTTAAAAACTAAAATGCCTTTTTGAAAAGTCCTAGTGTGTGTAAGATAAGCATTGCATTAGAGGCTAGAGGAAAGCTTGTAGATTTTAAAGGGTGAACTATTACAGCTGTGAAAACTCTTGCAGAGGGACAGTGCTTATTTGGATGTTTGCAAGCAGCTAGGTATAAGAATCAGCTGGACATACACAGTCTAATAAAAAACCAAGAGAGTTACATGTAAGACATTAGTGGTATAGTGAGGAAATACAAGCTAAGAACTGTCCAAATATAAGCATTTAAACTCCACACTGTTCTGATAATGACTGAAGTTTGAGTACCTAGCTTATGGACAAAGTAATTTACTAATTAAATTTGCAGCTGATGATATATGGATGACAGATGGCAACCCATAGGACATAAATTGTATCCTATATAAAGAACTGATTTAATTTTGGAAGTGATGCCGAGCCTGTGGCCACTGATTTGAGCCGAAGCAGTGGTCACCAGACCCATGCTGACTATGTGGATATTAAGTGGACAGTTACCAGCTACAGCAAGACGCTGTCGATGTATACAGTAATAGATCCAGGAGATACCTAGGAGGAAGCAGGTGCTCCTGTTGTTTCAGGCCATTACTTCAACATGACACTACATTTCCCCCATGTTGCCCGCTGCAGTTTTATGGAAGTGCACAGCAGACACTGTGACTCTGCATCATGTGCAGTAGAAACTATGCTTATGCCAGTAATTAACCTATACCCCCCTGTGAAATACACCACTTACCCTTGACTGACATGAAGAAATGAGAAACACACAACAATGAAAAAATAATGGTTTAGTTCTGTAGACATACCACACATGCAATGCAAAATACAGGAGTTAGGTTGTCTCCTTGAGCGTCTTGCCCATAGATCTCAGTCCAGAGGAGATCACTATCCCAGCCTGCACAGAAGGAAAAGCCGAGTGTCCATGAGTATCTGTAAGTATGTCTTCCCCAAAATACGTACTTGGCAATCAGGGGGCAGGATGCCCCGGAGGAAAAGAAAACAAACCAGGCATGATGGGACAATATTTTACTTAACTGTAGGTCAACATATGTTGCAAATTGCATTCTATCCATCACTGGAAAATTCCCATCTTAATAATAGTGGGCTATCTTCTTTTTTTAATTGCAGGGATGCATCTAATCGTTCCTGGTAATTTGAATCAGAAAATGATAATTGGAAAAGACAGATTTCTTTAAAAAATAATGTTACAGAATTTCAACTCAATTATGAGTTGACATTGCATTCACAAATTCAGTCCAGTGTGTATGTAAGAAGGAACTGACCATCTGTTTTATTATTCATACATATGTCTGCATGGGTAAAAGATGTTCAGAACTATTTAACATATTAATCTGTTAAATAATGAAGGTGTGTGCATGCTTACTGAACTGTACATATTAGTGTACTTATTGATTTGCATTGTATTTTTATATTGTAAATAAGTCTGGCAAAATATAAGTGGAGCATTTTCATTTAAGTTAAATAAACTGAGCCACATCTACTGTGCATTTTCCCCCAGCCTCTGAATTTTCTTGTGCTGGGATTCATTCCATTAATATCGTCAACACAATCTGCTGTCATATTGCAGGTAACTACTTTTCAAACTGCAAAACGATCTCTTTCTAGATGAAACCTCCTCCTCTGCAACAATGGCACAAATATTTTTCTGATAACTGTCTCTATGCTATAATTTGTGTGACTCTCTGGTCCAAATAAACAATTCGTCCTAGAGTTTTATTTTGCCAGTTAATGTTCCTGTAACTTTCATGGTGGATAATTTACAGCTTATCTGTTTTGGAGAGGGTCCATGACTGGGGGAGGAGTAACACAAGATTAAATAGCTATTTTATGTGCTATTTGTCCACACTGATTACTCACTTGCTACTGGGGAAGTAAGGGTCATAGCAGATAAATATAAAGGTGTTTTATTTTCCTTCTTTCGGTCCTCCAAGCACATGATTCTCTTCTTTACCTTCTGTATGTTGCTCAGCTGACCTCCATCACATGGTGAGAAAGTGCTTATCAGTGTAGAACATGCAGGAGGAATTATGTGGGCATAGCATCTAGGAATAGGAACTGCTGGAAAATGACAAGCTTGCAGGTTGCCATAATACATGAGGATTTAGCACTAAGTTCAGTAAAAATGTGGGAAAACACCCCTGAAATAACCTTCATTAGAAAAATCAGGGAAAACCTTTCTGGGGGACAAAGATCTGCCTATATAAAGAAGGAAAATCAGAAAAACAATTTCCATAAGACAATGAACCATGAGGAAATGCAGTTTTATGTTTGTGAAATTGATTTGAATAAATACTGAGGATTTTTTTAAAAAACATGGTACAGGTTGATGTTATCAGAAGATAAATATTTCACGTTCTTATTTGCAATGGGAAATGAAGACACCTAAGAGAAATTAAGATCTCTTCTGGAAAATGATAATAACGTGAAAATGATGTTTTTCTTGAGAAAATTAATTCAACAGAAAATTCCAGAGCAGCTATAATAAAAACCTTTCCTTAATATCACACTTTTAATTGAACTGAATGTTACACATAACGTTTTTTGATTTTTCATCCATACGGCTATGGTATGTGAACACTTTTTGAGTTTTTACAGAATAATTTTTCCAATAAATACATTGAAATGGAGAACTGTAATCATCCATTTTGCATTTGAGTACAAACCGTTTGCCAGTGTTCAGAATGAAGTTTTTGTGGCATACTTCTTTTCGTCCTCTAAGTCTCAATTCAGTGATTTTCCACCTTGTATGGAAATAAAGGAAATCTACATTAAAAGTAATAGACAATAATTTCCTTGGGGGATACATTAAGAAAATACCATTTACCTTAGCAAACCAGATGTTTTTCTCTTCTGCATATTTCTCACAGTCCTCAAATATAAAATAAAGTTATCTTAGTTTTGAGTTCATTATTTAAAATATTTATTTCAGCTATAGAGCATTTTGTACATTTGTATATATGTTTGCTTTTAAATTAAACTGGTAATACTGCCTATGCCTTCAATAACTTTATTTGAATTTGGTGAATTCACATCAAAATAAATTTCTATCTGAATGTAATCACATAAAGAAAATATTTTTTCCACAATGTATTTGGTGTATGATTGTACATAATACTCTCAATTTCTTGAAACTTCAGAAATGGAAGATTTGAAGATCAAATTTCATACAATTTCCTATTACAAGACTCATAAAGGATATCTGCACTTGCAGTAACAACTACTCCATATCATATAGCAATGTCATTTTTAATCTTTCAGTAAGTCTTACCATTTTCTTAAAAGTCCATGTTGCCCAATTTGTTTAGAGAGAATCTGGTTAAAGTGATTTTATTCATAGAAATCGAAATATGAATTTAGGCATCTGAAATGTAGCATACGATGATGAATTAAATATATTCTCCTTTTATGATTTGCCAAAATGTGTTTCTAGAGAAGATAAAATTTATGATCATCTAATTATCCACCAAATCTTTTGTGGAAACACAAAATTTCAATTAATGGACAATGCCATAAACATTAGTAAATACAAGAATTACCCGCTTAATTTCAAGAGTGGAGTAGAGAAAACTTCTAGAACACTGTTTGAAAAAGGCAAAATAGTATTCATGAAGTACCTTCAGGAACATGCTTGAAGACTTTAATTTGTTCGGTTTTGCAAAGATGAAAGGTAACCTGCAATTTTCAAACTCTTTTGGCAGATAATGGAGAACTGTTATATGACCTCTAAGATCAAATGACAAATTATGTGTAGCATTTACCCCTCCGGGGGTCAGGGTGCGGGAGGTGGGGTGGTGGTGCAGGGTGGTGGTGATGTGGGATGAGGTCTGGGAGCCACCTCCTCATTGACCCAGACCCCCACCTTGGTCCCCACATCCCTGCCTGGCCACCCTGGGGCTGTGTCTGACCCTGGTTCCCAGGACCAGTCATGCTCTGCCCCCCTTATTTGGGAGCTGCGGGACCACGTCCCACCTCCGTGATGTCCCTGCCCTGCTAGATGTGCCATCACCCCCAGCTGCCAGCTCACCTCCCTCATGGAGCCACCTGCCTTCACTGCTCCCTGACACGCTCTGCCCGGAGGGATTTTAGCAGAAATAGCGAGTCCCACGGTGACCGAGTGCATGTGATCGCCCACTGAAACACAGAAAACAGCAGAGCATGCCTGATATACGAAGTGTCTTCAGTTCATTTAAAACATACTGGCAAAGTCTGAACTCTTTGATTACAACGTATTTCTTACGTTTCAGATATTCCTAATGCAATCTCAGTGCTGTATTGGAAATAATGAGGCAGGCACCAGATATTCTCCTTCCACTACGTAATAATGAACTATTACCAAAAGTATGTTAACATTTCTGTGGATTGAGACATCAGCGATAATGGGCAAATATACACTCCTTTCAACTCAATCTGTAACTCAGGAGGGTTTTTTTCACCGGAAATAAGGGGCAACACATTATCAGAAGTACACAAAGCTTTTATGTATCATTTGAGTTAAGAATCGTTCTTGCAAAGCAAGAGTGTTTAATTTGCTGTCACAATTAATTGATCTATATGAATGGCTACTGATAATATTGTGCTTTCCCTGCTTTTGCAGCAGCCACTTTAATTTTCTTCTGTAATTCACATTTCTTTGCAATGGCAAAGTGTCGACAGTTTTGTTCTTAGAAATTCTGTTGGAATTATTTTATGATGGCCTCCATTTGCATCCTGTCTTTTTTGACTAAGAGCAACTGAGAACTTTCTTCTGAGAGAAAAAAACAGATAACCTCTGTCTAGTTATATAAATTCTATTTTCATCAATTCATGAGAAATAATGTCTCCATTCATTCTGTTGAACCTCTTAAGTAGCTATGTCTAAATTTGTTGATACAACGTTACTGTTGTAGACCTGTGACAATGAAATACCTCTATGGATGCAATTCAGACCAAAATAAGCAATACTTTGGTGTCTCCTTTTATAGTCATCATACCAGTTCTCCAGCTCACACCGGGCAAGAGCTCCATTTCATACAGCAGAACTTCACGATGACTATAAAAATTAGCTTCACATAAGCAAGGGTTAATTCTTGAAAAGAAGTTCCCTTCTCAATAAAATATAGGAGTTCTTTCAAATCCAGGAATTTGAGGGTTTTTTTCTTTCTTCCCAAGTCCTTTCTATAGGCATTCTGCAGAAAGCACAACAGAAAGGTATTTATTCCTTTTATATACACCGGAAATGCTCATAAACTTCCTTTCCACATCCAGCAGGCTCAGTAACCTTAATTGTCAGTGGCTCAGAGAACAGAAATTCATTAAATTGCTCATTTTCTCCAAGTAATGACAACTATAGTGCCAACAGTCATCCCTGGATAATGTCAAAATATTGAGGAAATAAATTACACCAGGAAGCAAACAACAAGGTTTGGAGATTGTATGCCCTGTGCACCGTTTTTAAAAGAAATCACCCTTCTTTATCCCATCAAAAACATCATGTTCACATTTACTCTCTTTTTGCTTACATTTGTCAAAAGAACAACAGGTGCCAAGGAGAATTTAATAAGTGAAAACAGAATAATATTACCCATTTATTGATAACAGGGAAGGGTAGTAAAATAATGTGTTCAAGACAGACTGTGGTTTAGCAAAGCAGGTACTACTGAGTGCCAGCTCTGTATGATACCAATGCCAATTTGTGGGAGGTAGTTTTTCAGTAGCAGCATCTGGCTTTTTGGCAGGCTTTCCAGGCTGTTTCACTGACAGTTTCAGTTCCCTCTAAGTTGGTCACTTGGCTATGTCATTTGTTGGGTGAATATTCTGCTTAGCTCCAAAAAGCAACATTTTACACCACCTCTCCTCCTGATTCTTAGCTCCTCTATAGTGATTTTTGCCTGTATACCTGTTGATAGCAACTTATTCTGTGAGCTTCTTGCTGGTATCAACAGGATTACTCAGAAAGTTGTCCTGAAGAGATTTGTCAGCATAGATATACTAGTGTCATCATCCCAGAAAACCCTTTTCATAAAGGCAGAGATTATAGCAGCAAAAGGGTTCGTTAGGGGGTAGAGCTAATATCAGATTCCCAAATGAAAGAAGAAGCTGTATCAACTCCAAGGGGTTTTTTTGCATGTGGACCTGCACGTCCGCTGCAGTGTTTTCTGATGTAAGCATATTGATTTAGTGTTTCTGCCGACACACCCCAGAATCTGCACAGGTGCACTTGAAAATAATTTTAAACATAGAATAACACATAATTTAATGAGCCAAAGAAAATCCAGTTCTAAAGGAACCATTCATTCGCAGCAGAATAAGAGGATATTGTACACTGCATAACAATCTCTGTTAGATATCCCTGTCCACAACACAGATAAATATGAAGCACTTGGCTTCTTTTATTTAAGCTTCTGGCATATATTTCTCCAGCTTCAGAAAATGCAGTCTTTATTGCATTCACACAAACAAAGCAAACCTATCATAGCAAAATTTCCTTAATTACTTTTTTTCTGCATTTGACTATTAGATCTATTCATTTCTAGATAAAATAGAAGTAAAAGTGTTTTTTAAAAGAAATGTACTTTTTTTTAAAGCTTGGGGGCATTTTCGTTTCTTGGACTAATATTTAGAAATGTTTGAGAATTTTTTTTGTCAATTTATTATGAAATTATTTACAAAAATAGTTTTATGAGTACTTTTGATATGTGAACTATTACAGGAGCTTGACCTCTTACAAATCGATGGGCCCTGACATTATCTACCCAAGGGTGTTAAGAGAGCTGCCTGATATCATTGCAAGGCCACTCTCCATAATCTTTGAGAATTCATGGAGATCGGGAAATGCCCCAGAAGACTGGAAGAAGGCTAATGTCACCCCATTCTACAAGAAGAGCTATGACAAAGTAACCTGCTTGGTTGATGTGGGGTGAGCAGTGGACATTGTCTACCTAGATTTCTCCAAGGCTTTCAATATGGTTTCCCTCAGCCTCCTCCTACAGAAACTGATGCGTTATGGTCTAGACAAGTGGTC
>NW_010973325.1:3056337-3068775 GCF_000737465.1 Haliaeetus leucocephalus
GCTTAAAGGAGGATGCAGGAAATTATAGGCCCATCAGTCTTACTTCAGTCCCTGGGAAAGTTATGGAACGAATCCTCCTGCAGGCTATCACAAGTCAAATGAAGAACTTGATTGGGAAAAGCCAGCAGAGATTCACCAAGGGCAAATTGTGCTTGACAAACCTGATGACCTTCTATGACAAAGTAACCTGCTTGGTTGATGTGGGGTGAGCAGTGGACATTGTCTACCTAGATTTCTCCAAGGCTTTCAATATGGTTTCCCTCAGCCTCCTCCTACAGAAACTGATGCGTTATGGTCTAGACAAGTGGTCTGTGCAGCGGGTTGGGAACTGGCTGACAGGCTGCACCCAGACAGTGGTGGTCAATAGCTCCTGTTCAAACTGGCAACCTGTCACAAGTGGGGTCCCCCAGGGATCGATATTGGGCCCAATGCTGTTTAATACCTTCAAAAGTGATCTGGATGATGGGATCATGCATACCCTAATGAAGTTTGCTGATTACACCAAACTGAGTGGGGAAGCGGACACTTTGGAAGGGAGAGCCACCCTGCAGGAAGACCTGGATAGGCTGGAAGAGTGGGCTAACAAGAACCTTATGAAGTTCAACAAGGACAAGTGTAACACCTTGCACCTGGGAAAACATAATCCAGGAGTGCAGCACAGGCTGGGATCTACCCGGCTGGGGAGCAGCTCTATAGAAAGGGACTTGGTGGACAACAAGCTCAACATGAGAGAACGGTGTGCTGCTGCAGCGAAGAAAGCCAACAGGATGCTGGGTTGCATCAACAAGTGCATCACCAGCAGAGATAAAGAAGTCGTTATTCCACTCAGCGCTTGTCAGGCCACACCTGGAATACTGTGTTCAGTTTTAGTCCCCACTATATGAAAAAGCTGTGGGCAGGCTGGAGAAGGTCCAGAGAAGGGCCACAAAGATGATCAAAAGACAGGGAAGCCTGCCATATGAGGAAAGGCTAAGAGAACTGCCTTGAGAAAAGAAGGCTTAGGGGAGACCTTATCACCATGTTCCAGTATTTAAGGGTGGCTACAAAGAAGATGGAGACTCCCTTTTTACAAAGAGTCACATGGAAAAGATGAGGGGTAATGGGTACAAGTTACTCCTGGGGAGATTCCAACTGGACACAAGAGGGAAATTTTTCACAATAAGAACAATCAGCCATTGGAATAATGTCCCCAGGGAAGTGGTGGATTTCCCAACATTGGACACTTTTAAGATTCAGCTGGACAGGGTGCTGGGCCATCTTGTCTAGACCTTGCTGTTGCCAAGAAAGGTTGGACCAGATGATCCCTGAGGTCCCTTCTAACCTGATGTTCTATGAATTTCCATGCTAGTGTATCCTTTAAATGTGTGTTGTCATATTTAGTTCTTGGCACTATTTGTGAAAAACAGAAGACAGAATGATAACTGGAATTTGTAATAGAAAAACTTATTTCTTGTTTTACATTTACACATGTAAAGTATGTGGCTATTTCCCCTAATATTAATCTAACAAAATATTCTGGAGATCTCTAGTATACTGATTCTGGCACTGTGACTAGCGGAATGCTAAAAGCAAGGTTTGTTGTGTTTTCAAATACTGATATGCACACAGTCTCAGCTCCACTGTTATAAATAGGATTTAAGGTGCTCTGAAAACCTGCCCTTTGAAATTGATGCCAACATCATTATATATTCCAACAGCAAATAGATTTAAAAAAAAACCACAAACTTGTCTTTAGTATTTTTTTTAACATGGAAATTCTGGGGTTTTTTTCAGTAGCACAGCGTACAGAAAGACAAGACAGTTTTGCCACCTCACGAATTATAACAATGTCTAATATTCTGTACTTTGTAGTGCCTTAGGGCTCTTTCTTCAAGCAACTAATTTATGCAATTGCAGATTGGAAATACTTAATTCTTTTTATAATGACTGACAAGCTGTGGATTTTATTCTGTAGAATATATTATAAAATCCTATGTTGCACAATGCAATAGGGAAAATTTGGTACTAGTAGCACTTTATGCATGTATATTTAGAAACAAAAATTACCTGTGAAAAGAGAGATTTGAGATTAAAAAAGGGGGCTTATTCTCCCACTTATTGCTGTCAATCCTATACTAGATCAATGGATGTCAACTATTTCAAATCAATGCTGGCGTGGAATTTGACAGAAAATATGTCTAGAAAAGTGTGCTTCAAATTAAGAGCCTAAGCAGTGATGGAGAGATACCCATTTAAACATCTTGTACATCTACACTAAAAGCAAAGACAAAGCTTCCCACCAAATAAGAACATATTTATTGATCACAATACATGAGCATGGGTGTGCATCAGGGGAAGAAACAAAACAAAACTGTTTTCTGGAAAAGTAAATCTGTCTTATATATGTAATTAGCATTGAGGATGAGGATTTAAGTCTCTATAACACTCTCAAGATTTTCTGGGAGATAGGCAAAACAAAATGTAATTTGCATTCAGCAGTCTTAAGCTAGACAATAGTATTCAGATCATCTGTGACTGCCCAACTTGATATTCAAGAAGATGGAAAAATAGAAGCTTCACCTTTATTTGGGATTACGCTTGTTGAGATCATGAACAATAATGAAAAAACACAGAATACAATGAAACTGAGGACCAAACTATGTATTATTTTTAGGAGGACGAGAATAGTACAATGAGGGTAAGGTTCTATATCCCATTCTATGCAATTCTCACTTAGCCACAAGAAGACTTATAGACGTGTTTTCCCAAATGAAAAATCAAGTTCTTGGGTAGGATTTCCTACTTCATTGGGTAGATAAGCAAAATGTGTATTTACCATCCTTTCCCTATACTATCACATATAAACAAGAGCTAGGTGAAAAATCGCAAGTGATTTTAGGCTGACCAAAAGTTGACATTAAATAGAGCAAGTGAGAAAACATATTATTAAAAACAGGGAAAAATAATTAACAAAGAATGAAAAAGTTTCATTTTTACATTTTAGACATAAAACATTCCAGTTTCTTATTTCTAAACAATTGTCTTTCAGAATTGCCTTTATGTAATAATAACAACAGCAAAAAATAATAAAATTATCATCCTTTTTCTTCTACAAGAAGTGTTATATTTTGTTTCAGGTCAATGAAATATTGCAATCAAGTCAAATAGAATCAGTTTTGATTTTCCAGTTTGACCAGAGAATCAAAAAGCATTTACCGATACAGCTGTAACACCCAAGAAAGAACTGATTCTGGAGGACTTTTAACATAGAAAATTCAGGACAGGCCTGTTTAATGCCTTCATTAAGAACAGATAGAACAAACATTTAAATGAATCTTTATCAAAAATAAATTGCAACATAGGGATATGACACAAAAAGGTTATGAGTTATGGAAGAGAACCGGCCAGAAGTAAGTTCATGTATTGATTGGACAATTATAGCTTCCAACTGATGTAAAACTCACTTTCAAATAAAAAAGGGAGGAAAAAAACTTTCAACTTGCTGTGAATAAACAATCCTACATTGTAAACTGAAATAAATATACATATACTTTAAATTGAAAGGTAAAAAGTCTTAATTCTTGTGTCAACATTGCATGACACAAATGGGTAAGATCTGTGTGTATTGGTTTTGTGTGGCAAGGTCTTGGTAGCGGGGGAGGTTACAGGGGTGGCTTCTGTAAGAAGCTGCTGGAAGCTTCCCCTGTGTTCGAGAGAGAGCCCATACCAGCCAGCTCTAAGACGGACCCACCGCCGGCCAAGGCGCGATAGCGGTAACGCCTCTGGGATAACATTTTTAAGAAGGGAAAAAGTTGGGACAGGCGGGAAACAGCAGCTGGAGAGAGGAGTGAGAACATGTAAGAGAAACAACCCTGCAGACCCCCAGGTCAGTGCAGAAGGAGGGGGAGGAGATGCTTCAGAGCAGAGATTCCCCTGCAGCCCGTGGGGAAGCCCATGGTGAGGCAGGCTGTCACCCTGCAGCCCAGGGAGGTCCACGGTGGAGCAGATATCCACCTGCAGCCCGGGGAGGACCCCACGCCGGAGCAGGTGGGTTCCTGAAGGAGGCTGTGACCCCATGGGAAGCCCACGCTGGAGCAGGCTCCTGGCAGGACCTGCAGATCTGTGGAGAGAGGACCCCACAGAGCAGGTTTTCTGGCAGGACTTGTGACCCCATGGGGGACCCATGCTGGAGCAGGGTGCTCCTGAAGGACTGCATGCTGTGGAAGGGACCCATGCTGGAGCAGTTCGTGAAGAACTGCAGCCCGTGGGAAGGAACCACACTGGAGAAGTTCATGGAGGACTGTCTCCCATGGGAAGGACCCCATGCTGGAGCAGGGGAAGAGTGTGATGAATCCTGTCCCTGCAGAGGATGAAGCGGCAGAGACAACGTGTGATGAATTGACCGTAAACCCCATTCCCCGTCCCCCTGTGCCACTGGGGAAGGTAAGCAGAGAATCCGGGAGTGAAGCTGTGCCAGGGAAGAAGGGAGGCGTGGAGGGAAGGTGTTCTGAGATTTGGTTTTATTTCTCATTACCCTACTCTGGTTGATTTGTAATAAATTGAGTTAATTTTCCCCAAGCTGAGTCTGTTTTGTCCGTGATGGTAATTGGTGAGTGATCTCTCCTGTCCTCATCTTGACCCATGAGCCCTTTGTTATATTTCCTCTCCCCTGTCCAGCTGAGGTGGGGCGAGTGATAGAAAGGCTTTGGTGGGCACCTGGCATCCAGCCAGGGTCAACCCACCTCACTGTGCTTTCAGCAATTTCTGTGTTAGTAGGCTTTCTACCAGGGTAGGTTATTCCTTATGAGTCACCTTAAAATGTTGTCCATGCTATTTAAATATTTCAGTAAAGAAAAGTTTACAATAATTTCACTTATTTCTAAAATTACCTTAACAGTTCAAACAGAGTTTAGATCAGGATGCAGGATGTTTTTTTCACTCAGGAGATATTTAAAGGTAGAAAAAGAGAAGACAGAGTTGGACAGAGCTGTACAGTCATTCTCCTGGAGGCATCAGAGGCTGCAACATGAAGAGAAATTGTCACAGAGGTTGGAGCCAAGACCATAAACGCTACTATCTTCGTTTTGAGTTTTGCTCTCAGTTTTCAGTCATGGAAAAAACAAAAACCGAAATATAATACTGTTGTTGAAATAGTGTAATTTAACCACTTTGTTTGTAGTTTTAGGAACATAGATGGGGGTGGGGTGGGGAGGAACACAGCCTTCTGGGGTTCTCAAACTTCTTTCTTTTTCGACCAAGTGGCAATTCAGGGGAAAAAGTTTATGGCCAAGATACAAACCTTTCAAATATAGGTCAATTCAAAAACTCCTCACACTACTACCTGATGAAACGCAGGCAGTCTGCCAACCATTTCACATGATCTCCTAGACAAGAAGATCCTACAGTCTGTTCACCACACTCTCCCCTGCCTTTTCCTCATAGTCACAGCAACAACCGGGACAAAACAATTTCTGCTAAGCTCTTCCCCAGCCCTCCCCAGCTCTGCAAGAGAGCATTTCTTCTGCCAGATGCTCACTGACACATATTCCTGAGTGCTCCACATTCCAGACATTTAAGCCAGTATAGCCTTTTTCTCCTGTTTGAAGGTTTAAAGCATTCACCTCAGGCAATTTTCTTCTTAGCCAATATGAAGTAATTGAAATTATATTGTTAAGTAGTGCCAGCTCATGCAAATGTATCATTGGAAGAGTTGTCTGGTCAGAAGATCAGATATCATAAAACTTCAATGTTTTCATCATTTACAAAGACTTCAGAAAAAAACCCAGATTTTTCTCATACTACATTAAACAGATTAGATTTTAAGATATGAATAAGATTAGGCCTAAAACTGCATTAGGAAGCTTCAATACAAGAACCTGTACTGCCTACAGCAGCAAAACGATTTATCCACTATAGATCATATCACTAGTGGCACATCTTCCTCAGCAATTTTATTATATGTCTCTAATTGAGAAGTTTATAACTTGGCCGAAAGCATTTCCTCTGAGCTGAAACTTGGTGTAAAAGTCAAGAAGAGTAATAAAAGCACTACTTTATTTTCATACATTTGCCTAATAATGAGCTTAACCAGCCCTAATACATTAGAATTTTAAGAATTTCCTAATCAAGACCTTAAAATATTATTACATATCATTGCTGAGATTCAGACCTGCAGTTTGGATGATAGGATTTCTTTGGTGTCAAAAAAGTTAAGAGATGTGAAGGGAATTTCCCAAACCAGAACTGGAAAAGTTGAGAGGAAGCTGGGAGAATTTGAGATAGGGAGTTTTGTTAAAACTGGCTTTTCCATCCCTAGGCCATATAAATCCTGTTGATCAATGCTCAAAAGACAAGCTGACAAGTTTGAGAACACATTAAAAAGCCACCTTTCATTTGCCTACTCTGACTATGATGATGAGCCATCACCTCACAGTGAAATTTATATGCCTTAAAGACAGCTATTTTCTTTTTTATGGTAAGAAAATAGAGATGGGATTTGAAGGTTTAAACAGTTTTAAATGAAAACTAGAATTATTTTTTTCAATTTAAGGTCTTATCACAGCTAAGGAATAGTATAAATAGATGTATTTTAAATTAGTTCACAGGAGATTAAGAAAAAGTACTCATATTAATTCCCTTGCTGTTCTGCATTGTCAAAACAAAAAAGGTAGCCCTAGCATTAATGACTTTGAGAGACATTATTTAGTAATTTAGAGTAACACTGAATTTCTATTTCAAATTTCTAAAACATTAAGAGAAGAACTTTGCTTTTACTCCATTTGTGAAATCATGTTCTGTCTGCAGTTTGATTTTTTTGTATTAATGGAACAAATATTACAGTTTAAATTGAAGGAAAATACTATTTATGATTAGTTTGCAACTAACATAGTACAGAAATTCCATATGAAGAAAGAGATTGCTGCCTAGTAGTTATAGCAGCATTGTAAGAGGCTAGACTCTTAGGTTTTCTTGGATAATTCAATACATGAGAAGCCCTGGTATCAAAGGTTTTCTGAGAGGTATGTTGATGGACTGTGTCTCATGGGTCTCCTGGTCCTGCATTTTCTCTCTTTTGGACTCAAGGCTGTGCATAGCAGAGTTCACCTTTAGTGCAAAAATCACTTCTCCTCCCTACCTGCACCTCTTCTTATAAAGCAGTACTTCTACATCTGTCAACTTGTCAGACTGGCTTGCTGCAGCAGGACAAAGCTAATGTTTCAACCCCAAGGTATCTTACTGTTCCTTTTAGCTTCCCTTCACAGTTTAGGAAGAGATATATCCTGAATGTAGCTGCCAGTATCAGCAACACCCATTAGATATTATACTTCATGTCACAAGAAATGATTGCAAAGGATTTTGCTCTGCTTCACTTGCTCTGAATTCTGAATGACCTACATCCCTTTTTCCTAGCCATCAAAAAAGAGACAGCCTTAATGAGAAAATGCCATTTTGTAATTGCTTTTCTCCTCCTTTTTGCAGAATAAATTCCATAAATGTGGTCGTCTAAACATCTCCTGTGTGACCATGAATGGTTGGTCTGCATGCTTATGAATCTGGTAGCTGCCAGATTTACCCCGTGTGTAGTCATGGGTGCTAGCTCTAACTGCAGTATTTTTAGCAAAGGTCAAAAAGGCAAATTAAGAGCCTCTGAGATGAAAGGCATGCCAAGGAATGCCGTTGTAAAATTGTATCTATACGTACATTTACCTTATATTTCGCAATACATTTCAGACACAGAATTAGCCATCAGAAATTGTAACAGTTAACTGTAGGCAGAAAGTGAAAGACAGTTCAACAGATTGATTATGAAACGCTTAGGATAGTTGCAGGTTTTTGGGTAACTCAGTCTGTCAAATACTGCAAGCAATGCTGGATAGTCTGTCCCAGCAAAATCCTGTCTAGGTCCAGGATACCTAAAAATTATGGACACATTCATTTTCAGATTTTCAGTTTCCAAGATGATTCACTATATTTACCCCACAAAACATATGACTAGAGAATATAACAGGTCCTGTGTTGTGCTAGGCACTGTAGAAACAGAAAGCAAATGTAGTCTCTGTTCCAAATAGATTGCAGTCTAAGCATGTTTGTATACTATACATATGTGCAATAATAAATATATACAATATGTATGGTTATCATCTAATCATTAGAGTTCGTAGTCTCTAAAAATCTAGGTTGAAACTTTTATTTTTAGAAAACAAATAAAAAATAAATCCTAGTATTGTTCCTTTGCTGCAGTCTTGTCTTCTTTCTGTTTCTGCTTTCAAATTTTTTAAATCTACAGTGTATCAGTTTACAATTCAACTGTGTGTTGCAATAATCTCAACAAGGAGAGCTCATGTCTGACTGTGGTTGAAGACTAAGTCTTTACACTTTGCTTTCAAAAACTGGCAAGAGAGCTTTGCTCAAGCATTGTTCTGACACATGTACAGGTATCATTTGTAATGTTCCCTGTCTAAAATGGAATCTACATTTTTCAACATTTTCTCTGAAATAGCATAAAACATATCACCATAGCATAATTGTTACTGTCATGCATTTGAAGAACAAATGAAAGTCTAAAGTTTCATAGTTGCTTTACTTCCTGTTAATCCCTGAATTTTGTAACCCTTACTTCTGGTTTTAGTTAGATAAAAGTATGAGCAAATCTGCGTAACTTCTGTATTTGGCATCTCACAGTTTTTACATTTCTCAGCTTTGTCTAGTGTTATTTCTGCAATACCAAATCACCATTTACCTTATTTTAAAAAGGTTATTAACCTTTTAAAAAATAGCAGGAAGGAGATTAATTACAGATTGGTATTGCTACTGTTGATAGAATAGTCAAAATAACAGCCCTGCAGAAAAATGAGTCATTTATCTGCAAATAGGTTTATCTAGTAAAGCAGCAGCAGTCCCCTCTAGTCTCTCCCATCCCCCAGCCATGTGGCCATGCCAAACAAGGAGAGATGATCATTCAAAACAAGAAAGCATGTTGTGTTCATGTTATATGTCACCTATAGGAAGCTTTTTCAAGTTTTGTAATGTCTATTATCCTGAGAGTCAGTAGGGCTTTGTAGCACAAGATCCTGGAACTTGCTGACTTTAGCACTGACTATGTTGAACTCCATAAGGCAAAGACTTAGTCCTCCATAAAACTCATGGTACATCAACTGCTTAATTTAGACACAATATACCACGGGTAATAAAATATGGCAAGTAGCAGTTAGCAAAGGATGCTGAAAATGACAGGAGAAATTTTTTTCACAGTTAGAGGGATAAGCTGGTGATCCAGCCGGTGAAGGTACCCATCTTCCTGTCAGTCTGAGAGCATCATAGACCTTTGTTAGCAAATGTTTACTGACTGAAACCTAAATCCTTTGGAGTCTGATCAGCGAAGTCAATAATTTAAACAATTTATTGCATTTATTGTTAGCTTTTTAGGTTTCTAAGTCTAAAAGCAAGCCTCTTGTACATTGTAGAAGCATATTTCTGTGTCAGCATCTACAAAATCTCACTGCATGGAATTATTTCACAATCTCTAATCTGATCATTACCTTACTTGCAGCCAGTGTATTGATAGAGTCCACAAAAATATTTCCTGCCAATATATGCATGAGAAACAAAATCACGGTACTGTTAAATTAGTGTAATAAGCATGAAGTTATTCCAGATACAGAAATGCTCTTTGTTCTTATGGTATAACTCAAATTACAGTTTGAAGTACAACTAAATTCTTTCTCGTTATGTGCTGTACAGCAATATGAATTTAGTGGCCATTAAATCTCTTACAAGGGACCTGGAATACACTTATACCCCCTTCTAGCCTACTGATGGATAATAGCAATGAAAAGGTTGTGATATACCTTTGCTTCCACTATTATGGTGGGAAGTGTGTTTCAGCACCTTATACTCCCATCTACTTGCATTTGCTCAACAAAAAAAGTGGCTTCTTAGTATAAATCCCTGTTATTCCATTGATTTCAATTCAGCTGTGACAGTTTACATCCCCTGAATGTTGGGTCCAGGCCATCAATAGTTCAGATGAAGTGAATTCTGCCCTTAATTTGTATTTTGAGCTGAAAAAGACCCATAACTTTTCCTTTGTGTTGAAGGTTAGCCTTTTTCTCTTCCTTTCAGACCATTCAAGAGTTGCCTGCAACATGACAAGAAAATTAAAAGGAGTAACTTGGGCTTTCTTCTTATTAAGGACGTATGGCAAAATAGATGAATAATTAATGGAGCTTTTAATATGACAAGCCCTAAAAACTGACTGTAGCTGTAGAAGGATGCAGATGCTTACATTTAAATGTTTTCAAGAAACCTGTGACTTAAAGCTTCAGTGTGAATATCATATTTTATTTCAAAAAGTACAGAAAGACTAAAACTTAGGCAGTATAAATCACTTCAGAAAAATACATAGGTATTGCCAATAACTTAACTGTTTGTCTGTCCTGGTTTCAGCTGGGATAGAGTTAACTGTCTTCCTAGTAGCTGGTACAGTGCTATGTTTTGAGTTCAGTATGTGAAGAATGTTGATAACACTGATGTTTTCAGTTGTTGCTCAGTAGCGTTTAGACTATAGTCAAGGATTTTTCAGCTTCTCGTGCCCAGCCAGGGCACAAGAAGTTGGCACAGGACACAACCAGGGCACCTGACCCAAACTGGCCAACAGTGTATTCCATATCATGGGACGTCCCATCTAGTTTAGGAACTGGGACGTGGGGGCGGGGAATTGCCGCTGGGGGACTGGCTGGGGGTCGGTCAGCAGGGGGTGAGCAATTGCCCTGCGCATCATTTGTACATTCCAATCCTTTTATTACTACTGTTGTCATTTTATTAGTGTTATCATTATCATTATTAGTTTCTTCTTTTCTGTTCTATTAAACTGTTCTTATCGCAACCAACGAGTTTTACTTCTCCTTCCCGATTTTCTCCCCTCTCCCACTGGATGGGGGGGAGTGAGTGAGCGGCTGCGTGGTGCTTAGTTGCTGGCTGGGGTTAAACCTCGACATTGTCTTTAGCCATTCTGATTTGAAAATAAATGAATTAATGCTGCTGTTTTCCTCTCTATATAGTTATGAAATATATAAACAAATAGTACTTCAAAGACAACACAAAGGGATCAAAATATTTTCATCGCAAATGGAGAAAGATTTGAGATGTGTCTTCTACCTGGGAAAAGCAGGAATACCAATGTGTAGGTGGCTTTTCTGATCGCTAAACCGCTATGCAGTTTAGCAGTACTAAGGGAATTATAGCACACCATATTAATACATCGGGTGGAGGTAGACTGTCACTTAGGAAATACCTCTAGGAATTTTAGAACAAAATCCTAGTCTGAATGTTCTGATAATTTACATCTGTGGTGCCAAATTCAAAGGTGATAAATAAAAGTATTTCATATGACACTAGGGAGCTAGAAGAGAGACTGAAGAACTACTAGCTAATTCAATGTAGAAGTCAAAAAAGCAGAAGACAACTCATGAATCTCTGAAGGTTTGTTTTGTAACACTGAAAACTCATTAGGTCAAGTCTTGTAAATGACCTACAAATACATCACTGAGGAGACGATACTTAAAAATGTTTAGCTTCACCATTCACCTTTAGATGGTGCAAAAGTAGATATCATAGTTTTCCTGGTAGTGTTCTCTTGCTTTTGATGGGAATTCAGAATGCACTGTACTTGTACGCAGTGCAATGGTGCTAGCTAGTTGTGAGAACAATCTCAGTAAAAGTTGTTTGTGAATATAACACACTGAGATTCCTATAAAAAAAAGCTGCAATTAAGACAAGGGTGAGTTTGTTTCTCTTAATGTAATCTGTTCTATTGCTATGTGAACTACATGTCACGTCCCCATTTCTCAGGACAACGACCCAGGTTCGCCAATTCCAAGCTCAAAGGTTAGGGTGAAACAACACCGGGGATCCTCTAACTCACAAAACTTTTAGTCGGTCACAACAGGAGTTGGCATGAAACCACCTCAGTGAACTGCGTCACGCGCGCGAACCGCAGGTCACCCAGCAGGCCCCGCGAGCCCTGCTTCTCTGGGGACCAGCTGAGGGGAGAAGCCCCGGAGATCCCTCCCGCCGTGTCAGGAGGTTCAGAGCGGAGCCCCCCGCCTTCCAGACTCCTTCTCAGAGAGGAGCCCGGGGCGGCTGGACCCGCTCCCCGTCCCAGGCTCGGCCGGCGGGTTTATGTCTCTAGAGGGGCGAGGTGTGGGGGTTACGGGGGAAAAGAGGGAGAAAACAGAGACGAGAGGACGACTCTTCCCTCGGCCCGCCCAGCGCTGCGCTGCCGGAGAGCGGGCGCCCTGAGGGCGGCCTCCGCTCGCGCCCTTTCCCCCTCTCCCTGCCCCTCCTTCGGGCGGGCCCTCCGGCTCATGAGGCTAACCAGGCGTCCCGGCGGTTCGCGCTTCCAGAGCCTTCGGGAGAGGGGCGGGCGGGCCCCGGGGGGCCTCTCGGGGGGGCCCTTTC